>NC_140446.1:2938032-3338715 GCF_963576455.1 Neolamprologus multifasciatus
CTATCATCTTGTCTTTATTTTTAGTTAGCACATACCTTAAACACTTAAAGCTGTAAGCTAATGATAGTTATATAAGAGCAGATGCTGCTGGTGCAATAAGCTGTATGTTTTACGTCCAATGGATGATGATCTGATTAGTTGACTAATCGCAAAAATAATCGGTGACTAGTCGACTATCAAAATAATCGTTTGTGGCAGCCCTACTTCAGTCTCATAACTTTATGGAACCACATGCTGTGTAATCAGAGGTGAGCACCTGGATGGCAGCGAGGCGGGCAAGACGAGCCTTCTCCTCACGAATCCGTTTCCTGTCTTCGTCCTTCTTCTGCTGCTGCTCCAGGCGCCTCTCCTCCTCTGTTCTCTCCTCCCACTCCTTCGACGGGAGAGATGCAGATCGTTTCAGCGCAGCCGCGAAACAAGGAGAAAGACAAACCCAGTTAATATTACGCCGAATAAAAGGGGAGCTGTGAGACAGCCTGCGGGGGCACATAGATACCTTTCTTTTACTGTCAAGGATGCGTTTGAGCACTGCCTGGTTAGCGTGTCGCCTCTTGGCATGGTGTCTGTACCAGCGCTGAATAGTGACCGCCGCATGATTCACCTGCTGAATGAACCTGCAAATACACAAGAGAAGTGCTTGTGGTTTTTTTGACAAACTTCAGTTTTACCACTGCTTTCAGGTCGCCCAGACTAAAAACAACAGAGCAGCTCACACAGTGGAAACACTGTCATGTGGGTCTGACCTTTCAGCCTCCTCCTCCGTCACCTCCCTCCTCCGTAGCAGGACAGGGCTGCCGCGCTGAACTGACACTGGGGATTTGTTGTTGGAGGCGGGGGAGGTGGTGGAGAAATTCTTCTGGGACTTAGTGAGGGAGCCGCTCTCCAGCGACACCTCGTCGTTCGCTGTGGCTTTCAGGATGTTACTGAAAGAAAAACGGAAAATAAAAAACTGCCCGGCGATTTAATCGTGACTGTAAATGTGAAGATGATCGACGACTTGTCACTGAAGCTGTGTGAGGGAGCGGCTCTTTGATTTCAGAACATACTTGAAAGAAGGTTTCTGGTTGGAGCTCTTAGGTGTGAGCGGCTTCTCCGAGTAGTTATTGTGTAAGATGGTGGTGACGGAGTTACCCACAGCTCCCTTGTTGCTCCTGTGCAAAAACAACAAAACCAAAACAGGACAATCAGACTCTCATCAGCTCATCTTTCCCCACTTCATCCTCCCGCAGGCATTAAAATAACTAAGACATATTCTTATCCAATTACAATCTCAGCCCACGCACGATTTTTTTTCCTGACATATTTCATGGAAGAAATATTCTGTGTGGGCGGAATTCTGAGGAAATATCAGCTGCTGTGATCAACAGGTATGAAATACGAGAAGCGGCTAAACATTGAGAATTCGGCAATGCAAGGAGACACCTGGACTGTGTGTGTGTGTGTGTGTGTGTGTGTGGGAGACGAGGCCCACCTGTTGTTGGCAGTGAAGCTGGCAGCCAGAGCGATGCCAGGCTCTCGTTTCTTCAGGCTGGTGGGCGAGTCCACGCTGCCGGTGCTGCGGGAGCTCGAGTGCGGGGGGAAAGCTCTCGGCTGGTCGTCCTTAACGGTGGAAAACAAACAGTCGTTACTGAAATACTGCAAAACACGACAATCTGGAAAGTGTGTATTATTGGAAAGACACAAAGAGTTTGTTAAACATTGTTACTGGTTACTTCAGCTGCCAAATAACTGAAATGTATCTGAATTTTTCAAGATTCAAGTGTCTCCGGCCTTTGATCTTGTCCTCACAGTGCGCCTCAGTGCTTCGTCTCACTCGTCAGCTTTTTATCGGCACTCTTTGTGTTCATCACGTCTTCAGCATTCAAACATTTCCAGACGAGAAATGTTTGAATGCTTCAGAGAAGAATCCCTGTCTTGCCGTTGTGGAGTTTTAGCAGTACTGTACGTTGTAGTTTTTTATGAATACATCAGTTGGAAAACTTGACAAACTTGTCAAAATAAAACTTTTGCAGAAGAGAAACCTGCAGCGAGCCGCGGTAAATAATTCCTCTATGAAAGGTGTAAATATGACGACAGAGTGGGAATGAGATCGAAGGTAAATACCAGGATGTTCCATGTGGTTCTGTCTGGCGAGGTCTTGCTCAGGCTCGCCAACTTCTTGCGTCCGTCGGAGCTGCTGTCAAACAGGGCCAAGTAGTCCTCCCTCTGCTCCTCGCTGAGGAAAACAAAGTCAGACCACAAACACAGACAGATGATATCAGAAAGAACATCTGCATGGAAGGATACCACAGAGAACAGAGTGTTATGAAGTAGTGCTCACATTACTTTATCATGTAACGTGACGCATTACTGCTACTGTTACCGCGATTTTCTTTTTATTTCTGTTTGGACAAAATAAAAAAACATAGTAATGTAGCTACGGGTGTGCCATCATGTGCAAATTAGAACAAAATCAGTTAAATCTGGCACGAATGTACACTCGTAGACTCAACTTCCCAAAATAATGAGATCAGGCTATTAATACCTGGTTAAGAATGCTAGTCGGCTGAGAGCTGTAATGTTTAAAGAGTGAACTGAGCTGCGGTTCTGGTTCTACTACTTGCAGCTTTACTTGATTTTGCTTTTTTTTGCTATTTTTAAAAGACTCAAATGTTACCCGTAAGCCAAAAAATGTGGCTGAAAGCATCATTAAATGTGTCTGAAAGCACTATCTGGGTGCAGCACGGGGGCTTAGCAGTGACACAAAGCAGAAACTTGAGCTGTGGCTTTCAGCGGGAGCTTCTGTGATAAATGTTGTAATGACAGCTGCAGAAACGCGTCTCATCCTCACTCTTGTAGCCCCAAGTGCTGGAATTCAATATGCAGCAACTGACCATCTGCTGGGGGGAGTATGGGCTGGGTTATGGATCCCATGTAAACGCATGCATATGCTGATCCCACGGCTCATCGTGCAGCCTTCGAATAGCTTTATGCACCAAGCTGTCCGTCGTGAGGCGCAGATGTAGGGTGACCTCCTGTCTGGCCCGGCCTCTGCTGGTGTTTCCGTCTGTGTAAGTGTATAAATGAGCGTGTGTGTCTGTGAGGGAGGGGCTGAAGCCAGCTGGCCCAATGAAAAGAAATCTGACAACACTATTCAGGCTGCACATTCCTTTACTTTTTGCTTTAGGAGGAGGAAGCAGCCGAGAGGGAGAGGGCTGGCGAGTGACCCGATGACAGCCCGAAAAGGACTCTGGAGACTTTTGGAGGGTGAGGGGAGTGCTTAGTATGTCTTTACATTTAAAGCCCCTCAGCTTTGCATCCTCAGAGGCAGGAAGGGGAGGGCGGCAGCTGCCACACAATGCAACCACAGCATGCACACACACTTCTTCTCCTTTCACTGTGTCCTTGTGGAAGGGGGTAACCTGACCCCAGAGGTACCAGCCCTCCCCCTCTAATGAGGGACAAAGCGAGTCTATGCACCCTGCAACCCCCAGCAACAGCCACCCGGCACCCCTCCGCTCTTTATCATGCAAGAGCCGGCGCGCCAAAATTCCCATTGTCCGAGCTGCCGGAGCTTCAGGGCCGCCAGCTGTTGCTCGCTGAAGAGAGACACTTTGGTTTAAAGAGCAAAGGTGAAAGAGACACACACGGCTTCGAGCCTGCACATTATCGAAGATGCACGCATTCTTTTTGACTACAAACAACTTGTGCGTTAGTGGAATGATGCTTGATGAGCTAACAGAGCCCAATAGCAGGTTTTCCCAGGCTGATTAGCAGAGCGTGTGTCTCAGTACAAAGCGTTCTGTATAAACTGCAAATTGTCAATGTCAGAGATAAGGAAATAGAAATTCAGGGCTGCAAATGTCAGACAGTCACAGTGTGCTATTACCGACAGGTTTGTAATAAGGAGCAGGAGCTTATCCAGATAACTCCAGGTTTAACGCACTTCTGACTGGGGTGCATTGCTCCGGTTCACAGTATTACTGAGATAAGAAATCATCAAACATCAAATCATAATCAGTTCTCCAGAAAACAGCATCACCACTCTTGGAAGGTCCCTCAGACGTCTTTTTCTTTCTCTGCGTTCTTTGGTGAAGCTTTGCTTTTTTCTGCTGCTACAATTTTATTTTCTCTATCCTTTAATATAGAATACCAGATAAGTAAAGGTAACTAAAGTACTTGTTAATCATGTATGTAGGCTCTATTTAATTCTGTTTTTGTATTTATTCTTCACCCACAGACTGTTCAACATCACTGTCACTGCAGATGAAAGAATACAATCTAAGACTGTGTGCACATCTAAACATTAATTTAAAAGAGTACGCAACTGTCTTTATCTTAATGATGGAGCTGTGATACCAATAATTCCATCCATCTCCATCCATCCATCTTCATCCGCTTTATCCGGGGCCGGGTCGCGGGGGCAGCAGCCTAAGTAAAGAGGCCCAGACCTCCCTCTCCCCAGCCACCTCCTCCAGCTCATCCGGGGGAACACCAAGGCGTTCCCAGGCCAGCCGAGAGATATAATCTCTCCAGCGTGTCCTGGGTCTGCCCCGGGGCCTCCTCCCGGTGGGACATGCCTGGAACACCTCACCCAGGAGGCGCCCAGGGGGCATCCTTACCAGATGCCCAAACCACCTCAGCTGGCTCCTTTCGATGTGGAGCAGCAGCGGCTCTACTCTGAGCCCCTCCCGGATGGCCGAACTTCTCACCCTATCTCTAAGGGAGATGCCAGCCACCCTTCGGAGGAAGCTCATTTCCGCCGCTTGTATCCGCGATCTCGTCCTTTCGGTCACTACCCACAGCTCGTGGCCATAGGTGAGGGTAGGGACGTAGATCGACCGGTAAATTGAGAGCTTCGCTTTTACACTCAGCTCCCTCTTCACCACGACGGACCGGTGCAGCGTCTGCATTACTGCAGCTGCAGCCCCAATCCGTCTGTCGATCTCCGGCTCCCTTCTCCCATCACTCGTGAACAAGATCCCGAGATACTTGAACTCCTCCACTTGGGGCAGGACCTCATCCCCGACCCGGAGTGGGCACTCCACCCTTTTCCGGCTGAGAACCATGGCCTCAGATTTGGAGGTGCTGATCCTCATTCCCGCTGCGTCACACTCGGCTGCGAACCGCTCCAGTGCGAGCTGGAGGCCCTCACCCGATGATGCCAACAGAACCACATCATCCGCAAAGATCAGAGATGAGATCCTGAGGCCACCAAAGCGAAAGCCCTCCGCCACTTGGCTGCGCCTAGAAATCCTGTCCATAAAAATTATGAACAGAACCGGTGACAAAGGGCAGCCCTGGCGGAGCCCATCACCCACCGGGAACGAGTCCGACTTATTGCCGGCAATGCGAACCAAGCTCTTGCAACGGTTGTATAGGGATCGAATGGCCCGTAGCAATGGGCCAGACACCCCATACTCCCGCAACACCTCCCACAGGACACCCCGAGGGACACGGTCGAATGCCTTCTCCAAGTCCACAAAACACATGTAGACTGGTTGGGCAAACTCCCATGCACCCTCAAGTATCCTCGAGAGGATGAAGAGCTGGTCCAGTGTTCCGCGACCAGGACGAAAACCGCATTGTTCCTCCTGCATCAGAGGTTCGACTAGCGGACAAACTCTCCTTTCCAGCACCCTGGCATAGACTTTCCCGGGGAGGCTGACAAATTGAATTATTGACCAATAATTCAATTTGTTAATTTACAAATTCAGCTTTTCTTCCTGGCTTCAAATAGACTGAATTGTATTAGGATAGCAGCTCTTTGTGTAAAGCTCACACACATTCAAGCAGCACTCACTATACTTTCCCTCTTGCACACACTCACATTCTGCTGCTTTACCTGCAGCAGTTGTGTTACTTTCAGTCTGTATCGTGTTTAACCTCCACATATTTTTCCAATAGTTTATCTTCATTTGTTAAAATCAGTCGCTCTGTTGCCAACGTCGTCCCTTTCATGTGAACGCGCTCACAGACAGATTGATAAAAGCTGGGTTGATTTATGACATTAATAATCACAATCACGTGACTGCTGATGTCAGCAGAAGTGCAAGTAAAAGACATCTTGGCTATGTTGAACGTGCTTCATTGTACAGAGCCCAGATTCTATGTTTGTACCTGATGTTGGCCTGCTGGTTGACCTGCGTGGTGCTGTTGGACCGCCTCAAGTTCTTGATGGATCGCGAGCTGCCAAAGCATGTGTCGCTCTGCAGAATAAAGAGCATTCCAGACATTATGTGAAGAATTCCGAAACAAGCATTTCCACATTCTGATTTAATTATCTGTGACTCACTAAAGTGTTGCGTTTGCCTCTGCTATCGCCCGCCACAGAGACCGAAACAGAGCGAGAGAAGTATTTCCCCGGCGACGCACTGCTGGGCCTTTTGGACATAGACAGCTGGGAGCCTGACAAGCTGAGATCCAGGGCGTCTCCTGAGACACCTGATGGGATGGACGAAGGGCTGCGTGTCGTATGCATCCTTTAAAAACCTGGAACAGAGTTGAATCGACACGGTCGGCCACAAATGCCATTTCCCTGAGGATTCAATGTGTGAAACCACAACAATAGAGGAAATAACAGCCATTTTTTCCTCTGGCCGCTTTGTTTCCCGTGGTAACCAACAACAACACCACGCACTACTTTTACACCAGCTCAAAAACAGAGAGAGATGTGAAAACTAACGAATGATCCTGGCGGACAGCTGCATAGTGGTAATATTGCATTGATAACATGAATTTTATCATTAAAATGCACTCCTACTCCAGGATTACTACACAGGAGAAAAGCGCTTACAACAAAGAAGTAAAATACTACTGTTGCTTCTTTCCATAATCCTAACAACTGACAGCTTTACATTTGAGCAGATTGAATCCAGAAAAATAGACTCATATTGCTAAATAATATTGAACAAGCACTTAGATATCTCAGGCTCTTAATCAAGGGTGGGCAAAGTTTTTCCCAGAGAGCCATTAATTAGTTGAGTTTGCATCATTACACTACAAAAAAGGGAATGATTTAGAGGTGTATTTAACTCAATGATAAAAAACAAAACAAAAAAAACAACAGTTTGCATGGTTAATATTTGGTAAGACTGCCTTTATTGTTCAGCACAGCCTGAACTCTCTTCCAAGCATCTTCAGGAATAGTTCTCTGGGTTTCAAAGCTCTTCTGTAGATGTTCACTGCTTTTTCTTTCTCTGTCAAAATGATCTGACGATGCTTCAGTAGTGCTGATGTCCAGGCTCTGTGGAGACTGAGCCATGATAGTGTGTGTTTTTCTTTCCATATCCCTTGGGGATAAATAAAGTCTCTCTGACTGTGATTCTGAGTCTGATATGCTTTTACTGCAAAATGAAGCAACTGCCAATCAGGCTTTTTCCAGAAGCTACTGCATAATTCTATCAATTTTGACAGTCCACTGGCTGAAATGCACTCCCAAAGAAAAAAATTGAACGACCTTAAGAAAGCCTGGAGAACTATTGTTCAAGACTACTTTAAAAACGGCAAGACATTCTGAGTCATTGGAGCAAAATATTAAGAAATGAGTGGGATGGAGTTTATCACAACTCTTCTCTTTCAGTAATTGCTTTAAAGCAACCGTATCTACCTGCTTCGTGGATGAATAACTCAGCAGTTAAAAAAAGAATCCAACAAACAAACAAAATGACTTTACTTAAGTCATTTTATGACATTTTATGATAGCTGCTCCCCACCTGCACTGTTTGAGAAGCACTGGACTGAAGGAAGGTCAACATACCGAAACACCTTCCACAACAAAGTCGCGCAGTTATCTTAATTTTTATGAAAAATATTTCCAAACTTTGGAATCTGAAAATCTTCCGTGATGCTCCCAAATCTTTAATTACACCTCCAATCAACCTGTGCTTCCTGCCACAGGTGCTCACCTGAGACTCTTCACCTGACGTCAGCTGCAATGCCCCCCAACAAATGAAGAATAACACCAGTCACGTTAGTTTTAAATAAAACGTCGTGCTATAAATAACGCGACAGTATCGGTACCGTGAATTATTTTTTGACCTTTTATTTATTTAGACTGGTTCGGCCCACTTAGCCATAAATAAGGCATGTTTGAGGCGTGAAGCTACCGTGAATGTTTACCTTTCCGAGCAGCTCTCCTACAACATGCTCGCTCCCGACACTCCGGCAGGTGTACCTTTGTTAACTACATTAGCCAAACGCCTATTCTCAACCACAGAAGTCTCTATTGGTCGTTACAAACGAGAAAGTGAAGCAAAACAAACCTCCAGCACGCTAACGTTAGTTATACTAAGCTAACGCAGTTATTACAGCTGCGTAAGCTTGGTCTCCCCGCTGGCTAAACCTGTGAAAATCGGTGTGTTTGTCTGTTTTACCCTTTAAAAGCATTAAAACACAATAAGCTATCAATTCACTGCTTCTGATTTGCAAATCAAATCTGTAAAGCTCTGATGTAGCTCAGCTGGAGAGAAATAAAAACGGCTGTTATTTAACTCAAGTCTGGTCAGAGCTAACTGTTCACTCATTTAACGTTGTCCCATCAACCTGCCAAAAACGCCCGTCGTAAAACAATAACGTCAGCGTCAAGTACTTACTTTAAAAGCTGGATGGCACCATAGCTGGAGAGCCTGAGGACGCCTCACTGATAGTTAATCCCCAACACAATCCTCTGATAACCAGTGAAAGTAGTCCGTTGACTCACAGCACAAATATAACGCTTTAACATCATCGCTGTGGCAACACTGACAATCGCCTCCCTTCGACGTTTCTGATTGGCGGAAACCAAACTAAAGCTTCCTCATTCTTGCACCTGATTGGTAGTTCAGAGGCGTCTGTATGCTGCGCATATTTCAGGGGGCTTGGAGGGGGCGCGTCTCAAACCACGGTTAGGTTGACATTGCAAAAAAGGAGACGTGAAGGATAAAGCAAGATTTTCTCTAAATTATTATAAAATAATCCGCACATAGCACCGTTATACACTTTAAGAGTGAGCTGACCCAACTTGATTTAGCATTACATAAAGTTTTCCTTTAATACAGCTCCAGAATAAAGGCTTCATTCTTAATATTCATTACATGCTACTAACTTTGTTTGTATTGCTGACCGGAAAGGCAAGAGACCTGGCACAAAGTCTTCAACAACTAATAAGCAATTATTAAATGTTAACTATAAATTTACCTTCTAGGAACTTGTGGTTATGATGGCTAATATAACAGGTTACCCTCAGCAGTCTGGTTTACATAATAAGAGCGTGAGAAAGAAGCCAGACATTCAAGTTGAGCTGAAATGTGTCTATAATTTGTATATAAAATTCAATGCCTGTACAGTTAGAGCAAGAATGTGCAGCGTTCACACCAAGAGAATTTATCACTTCATACTAAAAGACTCAGACCATTTTTTTCCCAATCTATTTTATTTGGCACTAAATCTCCAAATCGATCATTCTTTGCATTCAAGGAAAATAGAAGAAATAAAACTGTGCAATATCTTTAAAATTAAGTGAGCATGTTCCCATGCTAACATGTCTTTATTATCTTTGATTTACTGGTTTTCCGCCTGATGCTTCATACTGTGTGTGTGAGTGATTGTCATGGCTTCTAATCACTCTGTATATGATGAAAGTTTAAAATAAAGATTGTGGACATGCTGGGAAATACCTCATCTGTATTAGGCCCTTCATTTATTCATTAACTTGTTCCCTAATTGCACGTGGCACAATTAAGTAATAGAAATTTAACAACTGTAATTATTTACAATATTTACATCGTATAAAGGCACATTTAATAACAACGTATCCAATAATGTGGCAGCCAACTCTAGAAACATTTCTGCTCTCTATCTCCTTTTAAACTCCACAGCTGCCCTCCACACATCAGCGCTCTGTCCCAGCCTGATCTCCTCTGGTAAAGACTCGAGCTCCGGCAGGGGTGGACGGTCTTTCAGCTCCAGATGGTTCTCTAAGGTGGACCTGATGCTGCACACAGCAGGGAGGGAGGACATGAAGAAAACAACTGTTAGCACTGCATCCATTGTTGTCATCCTTAAGCATTCCCATTCACTTCCCACCCAGCTGCTGCTGCTGCAGCCTCAGACCTGTGGCTGAGGGGACACAACTTAAGCTGCTTTCCTGTGACAGATGGCTGCCTGGAGGGGTCACGCTGTTGTCCCTGGAAGTCAAAAGGCTCCAAATCCCAGGGGGGGAGACCGCCACACTTTACTCTCATTAAAGCTGTCTACAATCAATGGATTCCTTTAGACTGGGGTGGTAATCTTACGCTAACAAAAGGCACACTTTTGAAAAAAGTCCAAAAATAGCTGTTGGGTATTCTCAGCTGTAAAAACATCAATAATGCTATTGTTTTTGTGCTGTTTTACCATTTGGTGTGTTACCTCATACAACAACTAATCTCACAAATGGTGCATTTGTGATGTGTACGCTCTTACTCCCAGTGTGGCTGGTAAGCCTGGTCAGGCACAGCGCTGCTCGTCTTCAGCAGAAGAATTTCATGCAGCTCCAAAGCGAAGGTGTCGACGTCTGTGACAGCGAGGAAGGCCTTCAGGTCTTTCTTCTGCTCTTCCGAAAGCTTCTCCTGGAACTCAGACGGCAGTTTCTGAAACGGATCCTGCAACACGATCATGAATTAGATGGAGCCTTCTGCTTGATTTCAGGTATCAAGAGTTTTTAAAGAGAAAATAATTCTCTGTTTTTATTGGGGTGAGATTCTGGGCGCCTGCCGTGTCAGACGGCACACTTTCCACAGATTACAGCCGCGAAAAATTCACTCTCCATGGTGTGGTTTGGGGTCAGTCCCTGGCAGCCAGCAGGGGTCACGAGTAACAGTACTGACTCGAAAACAAATTGTGTGGTCACCATGGGTGGAGTTTCGTGGCTCTTTAATGAGCGCTGGTGAAGCCGCACACTGCAGAACGAGCACACCGAGAACATTCCTTGAATTTTAAGATTTTCTTCACACTTACTTGCTTCCTGTTGAGCATCAGCTCTGATTTCCAGCAAGTCAGAAGCTGCCAGGTGAATATGCTGTGCTCCAGTTTGCTTTGGCCAAGACCCTGAATAGAAACAGAAGTTTGAAATGTTGTTTTCACCTCTCAGTCACAGCTCAAGTATACTTCAGATTTACAGAACAGATTTATGTCAAAATTCAAACAATAATTGGAGTTTTCAAAGACAGAAACATAAAAACATTCTTTGCGTAGCGGACAAAGCTGCAGATCTGCAACATTATACCTTGGCTACGGTGCTTGAAATCTGCGAGCCCATCTGCAGTGAATCAGTGAGGTAGGACAAAAGCTGACCCTGGGGCTCTCCGCCTGTTTTCCCGAGGAATCGGAGGCCGATCTCCACCACAAACACAGCATCGCAAACATCCGTGTAAGAGCGCAGCACCGTTTTCATGGCACTGCTCACCGAACCCTTCAGCGGTTCCTGCAAGACAGACGCTGTCAGTGGGCCCGAGGAGCAAAACGTCAGGGGAGGAATTTAACTTGAACAAAGTGGCCTCACAGGAACTAGTGAGAACATTCCTCAGCTGGCATTTGTCAGTTCCAGATAACAACAGCAGTGTGTAAAATGGTTTTACCTGAGGAATCTTTTTTTTGACTTCAGTTAGAACCACGGAGAAATCCTGCAGGTGTCGGTTCAGGTACCTCGAGGTGTCCTGATTTAGACCAAAGAGGACAAAAGGTCAGTAGAGAGTTCGGCTTTACCTGACATCCACGTGCATTTTAGATTATTACCGCTTTGATAAGTGGTTTTCCAGCCAGGAAGCGGCGTGCCAGTTGGGTCTGGATGATTGGCAGGTCATAGCTGCTGTCAGTCTCGCCCCCTTTCTTCAAAGTGTACTGGCAATGGGCTAAAACCAGGGGCAGCAGCTCTCTCTCTGGGTGGCACAGTGTCAGCTGGGTTTCTGATATCCTCTCCAAAGGAACGCTGTACTCACTGAGGAAAAACAGGAGAAGATTTTAACAGTTAGAGAGGCCAGAGGGGCTCTAACAGGATGTTACATCAGTTACTGGTGACAAAATGTAGTTTTTTATCATTCTGAAGCATGAAGTACACAGCAACACATGCATCACTTTGCAAGTTATTTTCCTGCTAATGTCCAAAATCTAGCAGCAATTTACAAGAATTTTGTTCGTTTATTTTTATTGATTGTAAATAGTTATCTGGAATCTTGTTAGATTTCTAATTCATCTCAGTGCGATCCCTACAAAAGATTATTTGCCAATTATGCTTCACCTGTAATTTAACAGTTATTTAATTAAGGAAGCTGAGAAGAAAACAGCACTTTGATTTAGTCTTGTGGCCTACGAGCCTCTGCAGCCGATGTTGGACTGACCTGTCCTCAGCGCCGCTCATTCGCCTGGCCTCTCTCACCAGGCTGTTGTGAGTCTCCGACAGGAAGTCGACCAGAGTTTGGAGAACGGACCCCGGGCCGTGTCGGCTCGGAGTCAGAAACTCCCCAGAGCTGTCGGCCGTCACCTCCCTCTCACACAGGTTCACATCCACACCCAAGTCTGCTGCTGTACACGCACAGAAGTCAGAAGAATGAAACAACACACAGCGGCTCAGCTGAATAAAAACATCTTTCTTTCTTTAAGTCGAATTTATTTTCGACACGTAGCTCTGACATCTTCCCAAAGCAACTGAATCTTTCTGCCAAGAAACACAGCGTTCCCTCATCATCTGTGCATTTTATTGTTTCATTTGAAAGGAGTCACACATGTGCACATTAACCAGAATCATATGAAGACTGAAGACTTCACATTCTTCCCAATAAGCAGTGCCACCAGGACTCTCTGGAGCTGGATGTTCTTTGGCCCCACCAGCTTGCGTGAACTATAAGTCTCCTAATACTGGACTGTTTGTCCTTCACAGCTGTCAGAATGAGCCCAGGTGATGATTTTGGAAAACCGATTACGCAGACAGAAATCTCCTTCTCGTTCATGAGTCACTTTAGTAACTGATGCCCCGAAAATATTAAGTAACTCTTGCAATATGTGTTAGGATGCCTGGGTCGTTGACCCAGGGTTTTGAGTTTATTGTATTATTTATCTTTTCTATTCTTTGGTTTCTCCGTTAGAGTCATGTCTTATGGTTTGTCTCTGTGTAATTCTTAGTTGCTGTCTCCCCTGTTTGCTATATCCCCGTCAGTCAGTGTCTGTGTCTGCCCTGGTCCCACGTCTCTGTTCCCTCTGTTGCAGTGCGCACGTGTTAGTCTGTGTCTTTAGTTCAGTCGGTGTCATGTTTCCTGTTTTATTTTGAAGGTCTTTGTCTGATATTAATGTGTCTGGTTTCGCTTCCCCTTGTCTCGTTAGGCCTGATTTGCCCCAGCTGTGTTTCCCTCCTGTTACTCATTCCCTGATTGCTCCCTCTGTGTATTTAAGCCCTGTGTTTCTCAGGTCGTGTCCAAATTCATGGGCTGCATCCTCCTGAGGACCCGGCCTTCGCGGTCTACGTGGGCCGGGTCCTCAGGAGGTCGGGTAGGCCGGAAGTAAACGGCTATGGAATTGGACGGTCTAGCCTTCTTGATCTACTCCCGCCCTTAATTCAGAGTATTTCCGGTTGTCAGCGCCACGGCACGAAAATCGAAAATGGACCCCGAAATCTTTCTCCGTTTTTTGTGTTCATTTCTAATTATCAACGAGCTAACCCACATTCTCGCCTGAAAATATGTTTAAAGTTTATTTTGTGGCCCAGAAAGATTAATAAGAGTAATTTTAAAACTTAGTAGCGGCCGCCATTGCCGGAAACTGGCTGGGCCGCGCTATGAATTCTGGGATATGGTGGGCCAAGAAGGACACACCCGACCCATCCTTCAAATTCGGGGAAAAGGAGGACGCATTTGTCGGCTGCATTCGGAGGAGTCTACGAATTTGGACAGCCTTCGGCGCGTCGCTGTGATGTAATCGGTCTACAAATGCGGCCTCAGGAGGAAGCAGCCCATGAATTTGGATCGCGACACCTCTGTGTCCGGTGTCGTGATCTACCGTTTATCTAGCTGTGTGTTCTGTCAGTCTTCTGGTGTAAGTTTATTTTGATATTTCCAGTTATGTTATATTTGAGTTTAACATTAAAGCTGTTTTGAGTTCAAGTTTTGCCTGCGAGTGTCTGCACACAGCCGTTCCATAACAATACGAACTCTAAACCCAAACCATGCTGACATCAAATATCACAACTGTACCTGAGGTTTTCATTTTCCAAAATAAAAGTCAAAATGTAATGTTTCCACCGTTTAACTAAATATTATGAAAGCAAACACTGAAGACTTCGCCCTGTTTATATTAAACACTGTGCTGGAACTGAAAACTGCTCTGACACTCAATAAACACTCCAACAATCACTTCACTTCTTTTTAGTAATCATGTGACTGAGCTTTAAATATGTTTAAATATGTGCCAGTGTGTGATTATTTTTCTATTATGAAGCACATCTGGACCTAGTTGCATCTTTATGTTTACTCTAAATGAGACTTTGCTTGATAAAGTGTTATTTTTTATATATAAAATTGGTGGATATGCATTCAGTTTATAATATAATATAAAATAAACGACACTGATAATCATCAGATGGAGATTCGTTGCTTGGGTTTAAAGCAGACATGCAGATGCTTACAGTTGTTTGCCACCTCTGCTTTGAGGGAGTTCCACACTCTGATGAATCTGCCCACTCTCTCACTCAGCATCTTCTTCTGGTACCCTAGTGAGGATGACACAAGAATTCAGTTTGCGTCTGTGTTATGTTGCTGCTGGTGTTGATCAGTCACAGATGAAAGGCCGATGTACCTGCTGGTATCTGCTGTAACCTCTGCGCAATCGTCTGCGGTGTGGAGTGTGACGCCAGAGGAAACACCCTCAGCAGGTCAGACTGTAAAGCAGCCAGCTCGGGAAGGTGACGTAACTGCCGCACACAGTGAATCTGGGAAAAACACACAAAGCCAGCGTCAGCTTTTCTTCTGCAAGTTAATGTCTCCACCAGCCTCAGAGAATGTTATTATCCCCCGAGACAAGGAGGTTATGCAGTCGATTCTGTTTGTTAGCCAGGTGATAAATAATAAATACATGGATATGCACGAAGCTTCTCTGGATATGGGGCTTGGCCCAATAGGACGCATTTAGAGACATCATCCATCCTCCACTATTACTCTCGTTTTCTTCTACTTGTTTTCTTTTTTCTTTCTCAACAGGTGATCCAGGTGATCGATATATGTATTTTTTTTTTCTGCTTATTCTGTTGGTTTTTGTTTTTTGCCCTTCTCCCCCGTCCCTCTTCTCAACTGTTCTTCTTTCCCTCTTTCTTTCTCCCTTTTCTTTCCCCCAGTCAAGTCTGTCCCGTATTCAGCAAGTGAAAATAAAATAAATAATAAAAGGTGAATCAAATGGACCATTACGGCAAAGCTGGGATGGTCAATTTGGTAAAGAAAATCCGTTGGGCATCTTTCTTCGCCTTTAGACAATAATTCTGATGGCAAAAGAGCCAAACGGGACAGGCAAAAAAAAAAAAAAAAAAAAATAGAGACATCCTCCTGATGTTCCCAACAAAACACTACAAAATCATCCGTATCCAGATATGCTTTTGGATTCAGAGACTTAATAGTGTGGGGGGATTTTCAGCCTTTGCAGAAGTATGCTCTTGTTGTTGCTGTCCTTAACGTTTTGGCATATGCTTTCTTTTCCCCCTTTGCCCCGCCTTAAGCTGCTTCACACAGTTCTTCCAATTAAAAAAGAGTTTTGGGTTTTTTTTTACTTCCCATTGTCGCTAACTGCTGCTCAAAGACAACTGTTGGGTTTCTCTCTGTAATGCTGTCAGGTCTTTACCTCAGATCTTTGCACAGAGATCAGGCTATGATTTAACATCCTAACAGCAAACATGGGAAATACTGCGTAAAGCCTGTTAATGCAATGGGCATTAATAGTCACTGCTTGCTTTCCTGTGTATGTTCTCAGTCATCCAGGCCATTGTGGTGTTAAGCATTTGATCTGAAGATAACTGGACTTTTTTCAGGGTTCACCTCTCATCTGAAAGTCCTCTCCACTGTTTGCATAGTGTAGCCTGAGTCTGAGCAAAGCCATAAATCGAAGAGACTGAAAGAGTACAAGGGCTTTACAGTTTAGAGTAACAGGAGGAAGAGGAGGCCTGACATTGTTTATTCAGTGTAGAACTAACCGCTGAATATGCAACGCCCTCAAAGCGTAGTCACATTGTTTTGACTCTTAGCTTGATGCTGACATGCTGACTCAATAATATAGCAAACTACTGTTTTGCTGTCTTATTAAAAGCGGTCTTGTTCCTCCGGTGCTGTTTGCTGTGGTCTTGTGCCCTCTCCCTCTGTGTTTGTGCACATCTTGTCTCTGTTTGTGTGTCAGATCATCAGCTAAACTACTGTGACAGACAAGCGTTCAGGATCACTTCTGATATTTTCTTCTTAGTTGAATTTTTCTGATATTGAGCACAATTTCTCTGACACTCCTCAGCAGATTTCAGTGAAATTTAGGGGAGAGTTGTGCCATCCTCACAGTACCTGATCTGTTAAGGTAAAATCTGTGAAATGTGGTGCACATCGGCCTGATGATGGCTGATACCTTCTTAAGAAACAAGCTGAGGAGACGTAAAGCACTCTGCCCCTGTTTTTCTTCCACCAACTGAGAAAAACGCTCCACTGTGACGATCTCGGGTAGAGTCCAGAAGGACGAGCGGTGTGTCGGGCAGTTAGAGGAGGAGGACAGCATTTTCCCAGGATCCCCAAAGAGGAGATTCAGCAAAGGGCTTCCAGCAAGTCCATCATCAGCTCCAATTCTGTTCTGAGCTTCAGTCAGATTTTTCTGCAAATCCTGAAAACAGGCAGAAGAAACAAAACTTTATCAATCTGAAGCACAAAATGTCTGTTCATGTCTTTGAAAAACATCGTGTTCCTCACCTGAAGCACTGGGCTGATGGCAGAATCACAAACAAGGTTCTCCCACTGCTCCCGTCTCTGTCTGGAGGACAGATCGGGTCTTGCATTG
Organism: Neolamprologus multifasciatus; assembly: GCF_963576455.1. Lineage (NCBI taxonomy): Eukaryota > Metazoa > Chordata > Actinopteri > Cichliformes > Cichlidae > Neolamprologus > Neolamprologus multifasciatus. The sequence continues at coordinate 2,955,034 of NC_140446.1, forward strand.
CGGGAACCTTTGTTGACGTTCAGCACAGTTAAAACACGTTTGTTCTACAGCGACATTACAAGCAGCATGTTAACAATCACGGTCGAGTCAGTATCACCTGCAGGGAATCGTGCCAGGATCAGATGAACTGTAATCGCTGTGTTGTCCATGTTCTGATCCAGAGTCTTCCCCAAAACCTTCATGTCCTTTTCAAGGTGTTGCCACAGGAATTTAAAGACATCATTCGGTGTGGGGTGGATCAATGCACCGACTTCCTACAAACACCCCCGCCAAAAAACAGGAGTATTATCACATGATGCAAGCCTTTGAAACCACAGATATGCAAAGCCACGCTCAGGTAAATTCTCACTCTCTGATTTTTTATGGCACCCTGCAGCATGGCGAGGTGCGTGAGCAGCCGCAGGACGCAGGACTGAGCGTACGTCATCTGCCTTTCTGGGGCTTCAGAGCGCTGATGAGCTTCTCCTAAAATGTGTCCTGTACGTGTCTGATCTCTGACATGTCGCAGAAACATGGAGGAAAGCAGATATTAGATATATAGAGAGATATTTGACAAATACTGTAACAAGTTTGCTTAACCGAACAAAGAAATACCCGTGCACTGTGTGCTGTGTAAATCCAGACACTGGGACATGTCCTACTCCACCGATTGGCATCCCACAGTGACATCTCGATGTAACCACTGGTCTTCCACACTATGGGACAGCACATGAATTTTGGTTAATTTTGTTTTTGCTTTGTTGAATCTGAAATATTTTACTTGTTAAATAATTTGCTTTTAATTCAAACATTAAGGAAAGAGTAATAGTTCATACCTCTCCCACAAAACACACATGCCCGTTGGCACACGCTGAAATGAGAAAAAAGAGGAAAAAAAAGACAGATTTGAAAGAGTCAGTAACAAAAATAACAAACTTCAGAATGTGAATCACTCACTGTAGGTCTGTAGTTTCTTCTCGCCTGTCAACCACCGTCTGGCTTCATTTGTGTGATCATCCGGCATGGTCGGCAGGAAGGCGTTCTGCCGGGAAGAAGGAAACTGAGTTAATTTTATCGCCTTCCTCAGAATTTTATCATTTAGCTAAATTTATGGACACAAATGTATGACCTCACGAGACAATTTAAAAATCTGCAGTTACTTTTCCCTTAAAGAACAAAATCAAAAACAACAACATCCTACATTCAACATGATGAAACTTAACTGAATCTTTTATTTCCTGGTTTTATAAAATTCAAAAGTCATTCTCAGGTATTGTATACAATATTCCAATGGTGGACGCTCACATTAAACATGGTTCAAGTTTCCACAATAAGGTCACTGTAAGTGCAAATAATCCCTGAGAGCTGAAGGCTCAGGATTCATGCTGCTCTGTTTTTTCAGCCTGTGCCTCTAGAGCAGCGGTCTCCAACCTTTTTTGCGCCACGGACCGGTTTATGCCCGACAATATTTTCATGGACCGGCCTTTAAGGTGTCGTGGATAAATACAACAAAATAAAACTAGTACCGGTACTGAAAAAAAAAGATTTATTCATAACACACGTGAAAAGACCCAGGAAAACAGAGTTAACAATAAAAACGATAACAAAATAACGCTGAAAACCGATAAAAACCCTGAAAACTATACATTTCACACATGAGCCTCAACTCTCGCGGCCCGGTACCAAACGACTCACCGACCGGTACCGGTCCGAGGCCCGGGGGTTGGGGACCGCTGCTCTAGAGGAAGGCAGAGTGAATATTCCAGATAGAGTCAAGGCTTAGCATCAAATAAATAATGATTATTTTGAGCCTTGAGTCATGCAAAGCTACTAAGTGACTGTAAGAAGTGTCTTACTGTGACGTTCTCAGGCTGGAAGGCTATCTGACGAAGAGGAACGAGCAGAGGACTTTCACTGAGGAGCACAGAGACCAGATGGACCAGCAGCTCCAGGAGGGTTTGCCTCTGAGCTGGCAGGTTCTGGCTTATATGGAGACGTGAATGTGGTCCGCCAATGTGACTGGAAAGAAGTGAAGTGCAGAAATTCCTGAATTCCCCTGATTTGATGTTTTTTCCAAGGAGCTCTTCCAGCCTTGCTGTGTCCTGTAAATTCAGAGTGCAACACATCAGAAAACTGTAGATGGACATTAAATATACAACGTTTTTTTAGTCAGACACATAAATGATTAAGTCAGACATTTACCTGTTTGGAGGGATGTATTTTGACATCAGGTGACTTGTAGCGACAGGTGACCTGTCTGAACAAGGCCAGGGCCAGGAGGCTGATCTGAGAACCTTCAAGTTTCTGTAGAGAAAGACAAAACAAATATTAGGTTAAACAAGTGAACAAGCTAAAGGTAGGAGCTTGTTTTAAATGTAGAATTTAAAAACACACGAAAAAACAGTCAACAAATCATCCTAAATCTCTTTTGTTAAATGTTAAGTGCCTATAAATGCTAAAAATTTGAGTTAATATGAAATGTTTATGTTCCTTCAATGATTAACTGATTATTTCCTTTCAAACACTCTTTTAAATGACCTCGCTGACCCCTGGTGGTCATAGGGAGACATGACACATCTGCAGACAGCATTAAAGCTCTTTCCTCTTCTGAACTGTGCACACTGCCCCAAAAAAGAAGACAACAAAAGATCCTCATCCACCTCCTGGCATCTTCCTCACCTTTAGCTCTGTCACAAAGGTGTCAGAGGTGTTCTCCAGAAGAACTCGAGCTACAGCGTCTCTCATGGCTCGATAAGAAGCCCCGCAGCAAAGGAAATTATCCACGCTAGTCGGAATCAAACTCTGTAAGGAAAAAAAGATTTCACTGTTTGATTTTGAAATACTGTAACCTAGCCTCTGGTGGATGGATGGGTGGATGGATGGATGGATGAATGAATGAATGAATGAATGGATGGATGGATGGGTGGATGGATGGGTGGGTGGATGGATGGATGGATGGATGGATGGATGGATGGATGAATGGATGGATGAATGGATGGATGGATGGGTGGGTGGGTGGATGAATGAATGAATGGATGAATGAATGAATGAATGGATGGATGGATGGATGGGTGGATGGATGGGTGGGTGGATGGATGGATGGATGGATGGATGGATGGATGGATGAATGGATGGATGGATGGATGGATGGATGGGTGGGTGGGTGGATGAATGAATGAATGGATGGATGGGTGGATGGATGGATGGGTGGATGGGTGGATGGGTGGATGAATGGATGGATGGATGGATGGGTGGATGGATGGATGGATGAATGGAGGGATGGATGGATGAATGGATGGATGGATGGATGGATGGGTGGGTGGGTGGATGAATGAATGAATGGATGGATGGGTGGATGGATGGATGGGTGGATGGGTGGATGGGTGGATGGATGGATGGGTGGATGAATGGATGGATGGATGGATGGGTGGATGGATGGATGGATGAATGGAGGGATGGATGGATGAATGGATGGATGGGTGGATGGGTGGATGGATGGATGGGTGGATGAATGGATGGATGGATGGATGGATGGATGGGTGGAAGAATGGATGGATGAATGGATGGATAGATGAATGGATGGATGAATGGATGGATGGATGGATGGATGGATGGATGGATGGATGGATGGATGAAGGAGCTCTGTCATTTTAGATATTTTCTTACCTGAAGTCGAAGCACCTCTGCAGGGAAGATCCACCTTGAGGCCGGACTGTTCATCAGGGACAGGATGCGCTCGATGCCAGAGCGTCTGTGGAGGGCTCGCAGCAGGTAAACCTTGAGCCAATCATTACCGCTGTACTCACACACACCCCTCACCTGTCTCAGGTACTGATTAGCCTCCATTTCTCCACCTTTGAATGCAAGACGAAACACTCAATACCTGCCTGGGATAACTGACTTACAGCTGATCTGAGCTCACAGCACCACAGTATTGGATTCAACATTTCAGGCATGCACGCATGCATACATATATGTGACTCAAAGTGTAGCCCACCTTGAGCTGTGGCTCTCTCCAGCAGCTCTGCAGCGGTGCTCAAACAGATTCTGAGCCTGGCGGTGTTGAGCAGGAACTCTGCCGGGTCTTCCTGTCTGTCTGGAGTCTGTTTCCTGGCGATCCTGCTCAGGAAGCTGATATCGCTTTGTGTTTGCTGTTCTACGCTCTTCTCCACGTCTCTCGCTTTGAAGCACAACAGAGAATCCTGAGTGGCAAACAGACAGTTTAGGCTGAAAATGAGTGCAAAATGTGAATTTTGATTTCTGGGAAATGAAGGATTATGTACAAAAACTCAAAGTTGAATTCTCTGATCATGTGAAACAATTCACTTCTGTTAAATTACATGAACTTAATATACAAACATAAACAACCCAGGTGAAAATTGTAATGCAAAGAGCACTAAAGGGGAAGGAGAGTCTGTCTGTTTTCACCTGGAAGCAGTTGACGAACAGCAGGTAGAGTTCAGTGCGGTCTTCTATATCTAGAAGATTTTCCTCCAGGTTCTTCAGGTAGGTGTGAATGTGAGACTTCACCTGGGCAAAGCTAACACATATACTCAATGAGCCAGGAAAAGATTCTTCCCAGATCTCCACATACAGGATGTTCAATGAAACCTCTTTGAGCCTTGGTTTTTCTTTCACACTCTAGTTTTCCTGCCATGTTTCTACAGCGTCAGCTCTAATTGACCCCGACCTCACCTGTACTGCAGCAGCAGCTTCGGCAGCACAGATCGGACCACCGGACTGTTATCCACACACTCTAGGAAGGGAGTGAGCTCTCTGGTCTTGTACACGTCTCCTGCAGCACACAAAGGCACAACAGAGAATGCCTCACTGCCACAGCATCATCGGTTATCTGATTAATATCACTGAGTAATTTGCTCACTGACCGGTAGCGAACACAAGTAAAGAGAAGAGCAGCTCCACGACCCCTTCTTCTGGGCTCTGACCCTCCGACAGGCAGAACCTGGACACCACCTCCAGGAAGAAGGCGTTACAGCAGCGTCTGATGGCCGCCTGCTGTTCTAGTGATTTCCTGAGCCACACAAATTCATACAGTTAGCCATTAATCAGAAGAAAGCTTTCAGCATCACTGAATTAAGACTGACTATGAGAGTGAACATGAAATTATGGCATCCAGGGTCAAACTACGTCGCTCAAAGAACAGATGTTTAACCGAAGGATTATTTGTTTGTATACCTGGAGTACGTGGTCGTTGTTTAGTTTTCATCTTAGGACATTTGTGGCTGGATTCTGATTGGCTGTGGCCCAGGTGGGGCAAGCACAGCGGTGACAGGTGCTCCCAGTTAGAGAGTTATAAATGTGAAACCTCACTATGACCACCTTAAAATACCCCTCAGTGGTATTTTAAGGTGGTCCATTAAACTATTATTGCACAGACTGATCGGTACATGACCCACTGTAGATTCTACTTTATTTTTCCCCACTCACTTGATGGGGGGAGAAACAGTGGGGTTGAAGTTGGATGGCAGTTCCTTCTTGCATTTAGGGCAGCGCCTGTGGGCCTGAATGCAGCGCTGGAGACACGGCAGACAGATAACATGCTGACACGGCAGGACGGACGGCTCTTTGAACTCAGAGAGGCAAACCGGGCAAGAAATGCCAAACCTGCACAGAAACATGATCAGGTAAGATTTATTATTTAATTATTTAATTTAAGAGTCACACCATCAATGCAACAGAAATACTGCTGTGAGATTAGGCCTAAAATCAAGTGTTGAACTGAAGTCTGGAGCCTGACCTCAGGTCCCTGCTGATGCACTCCTCGTGGAAAGAATTGAGGATGCGGATCAGCTGCTTCAGTGTGTCCACGCTTTTTACATCAGGAGACTCTTGCATCAGCTGTTAGAAGATCAGAAGTGGAAACATGGTTTTTTTTGAGTCATCAACAGTTAGTTTTTTGTTTCTTCCTATCCAGCACCCTCCTCTCTCACATCAACCCTCTGCATGTCCTCCATCACCACATTCATAAATCTCCGTCTAAAGCTCCATCTTCAACAATCTTTGTCAAATATATCCACTATCCCTCCTCTGCACATGTCCACAACACCTCAGCCTTGCCTCTCTACCTTTGTCGACCCGCTGATGTACTCCCGCCTAAGCTCAGCAACATCTGCCATATGTATGTATTAAATAATTAGTTGCAGTTTTGTCAGAGCGAGACATTTTTCCTGCATCAGGTGTTAAATTCCAGGTCACGTTCAACCTCTGCATTTCTCTGATCTTTTACTTTCTGTTACAGCTTTTAAACTGTTTAAAAGAAACTATTAAATCAATAAAGCCATTAAGTCTCATGATCTGTTCCTTCACACAGCAAAGGTCAAAATGAGAGAAGTGTTCATGCTGTTATCTGCTCACACAGAAGGCGCAGAAACCATTTTTACATACGTTCAGGTGAAGGTTGCAGTGTTTGAGAGCCAAATCTTTCAATCTTGAGTCGTCCTGTTTAACTTTATAGGTGACATGCTGGATGAAAGATGCAACGACCAGCATCCCATGCCACAGTGACCTGAAAAGGCAGATGAGAATAAAAATGGACCCAAGAAACACTGAAATGTTTTCTTTTCCTTCTCTAGATCTTGTCCCCTTGACTCACCTGATAGAGTCCAGGTGTTGTAGACTGGCAGGGCCACACAGGGCGCTGTATTTCTGACCGAATGCTCTATCCAAACACGGCTGCAGCAACTCCACCCTGCGCATAAAGGACTCACACTCGTCCAGGGAAGTCACAGTCAGACGTTTGGTCTCCTCGACACAGATACCCAGAGCTACGATGTCCTCCACCTGCCAGAAATAAAATACTTAAGAACACAGAACAGATAAGTGTGACAAGAATGTTTCAAATGTAGCCAAAAAGATGATCCTCACCATTTCTTCCAGCTCCCAGTTTGGCCCCTGCTGAGCGACATGATTGGCTAGCTGGGGCTGCAGCAGAAATATGTGGCAGAGGGTGTCCAGTCTGGGTGCAAAATGCTTTGAAGCTGCCATTATCCAAGCAGGAGAGACGTCAGCTTTGGTGCCTGTGGACGTCTGAAGCTCACACACGCAGCCCAGCATGGCCTCGGTGAACACCTGCATGTGACACGTATGATTAGCGCCACTGTGAAAGCATCAGAGCGGGCTCCTTTCTCATTGCTGCTGAAACAAAACAAAAGCTGTTGCAGGCCCTCTTTCTCTTCCTCAAAATTAATTTAAAGTTCATGGTTGTTTTCATGACTTTTTTAAACTATGATCTTCACATTCACCACCTTACATACAGTATATTGCTTGTTTAACCCTTTAAGACCTACCATAGAACCAAGTCCGCCAGAGCTTATATTATATTTTTACATGCTGTGGAGCCATTTTTGGGAGCATTTCAAGTTGCTATACATCAATACAACCATTACAGCCTAAATTTTAATAATATGTCTGCATTAAGTGCATAGTAATTACATAAATTGCAAAAAAGTGCCATAAACTACAAAAAAATTTAAAATCGTTTTTGTTTTTTAACATATTTTTCTAGTTAGAGAAATTTAAGAGGCTTATCCCTCAAAACTGTAAATACAAAAAAGTTGCACAAAATAGTTTCCCACCACAGGAAATTTATTTTGAGTGTCTTCATAGTTTTATTTTTGAAATACACCAATTTTTATACACTGCAGGAAAAACGAAAATAAATGTTATAATGCAAATTTGCAAAAAAGCAGCATATGCATCAAAATAAACTATTTCCAGCAGTGCAATATGAGTCCTAAGCATCCCAGAAACCACACAGAAAGTCATAAAGTCAAACATAACTTTTAAAAACACCAGTATAGGCTCATGAGGCCTTGATGGTAAAAAATTTCATTTCTGCAAAATGACGTCACATCCGGTTTCGGGCAGGTCATGGCGGACATGCGATAGTTTGTGCTGATGGACGTAGGAAGTGTTACAAACAGCTGATCGGATCAGCAAAGCGTGTTTCTGGAATATTATGTTTTTGTTGCTGCAAGTGCTTTTTATGCAGTTTTTGCAAAGTTATATGTGGAAGGAAACTGTGACCGAGGACAAGCTGATGGCATAAGATGTAAGTACAACTCCTCCGGTTTCATATGCAAAAAAAATTATTGCGCTAGCTCACGTGGTTGCAGAGCTACCGGGATTTAAAAATAGTTACGCAAAACAGAGCGTGCTGCTCCGACCGGCTTTAAAGGGTTAATGGCAAGAAGCTCTTATTGTGATAAAAACATGATTGGCAAAAATGACTTTTGATTTTGCAAAAACGTAAATAACTCCAAGACTATTTTACCCAAAACATGTTTTACTGAAATATGACTGATAATATTTGTACCTTAAGCTCCTCCTTTGACTTGATCTTCAAAGAAAGCAGCAGGAAGTCATGCAGATAGCGGCGGGCGTAATCCAAACGGTCCCCATCTGAGAGTTTCTGGAGGTGACTGCCGAGCCTGCTGCTGTTGAAGGTGCTCACAAACTGGAGAATCCTCTCTGCACCACCCTCTTTTGTTACTGAAGAGCGACAGACAGACAGACAGATGTCCATTTCAACGCGCTCTACCTCTACCTCATTTGTTTGATTGGTTTTTGAGTTTGTCATTAACCTGGCATAAATTCAGATTCTTCCCACAGAGTCTCGAGGTGCAGGCTGACCAGCCAGCTGAACGGGGCCGAGCAGGGCTGCTCTACACCATCCAGCATGAAGGGGTGCTGCACAAGCACCTCCTGATCAGACTCACTGGAAAATATTATAATTAGAGACAAAAATTGCTTTATGTTCACAAAATGCAGTTTTTATTACAGAGATGAACCAAACAGATGAACCACTCTGAGGTGACACGATTAAACGTGAATATCTCTGTGATGTATTAGACAATAAGAAAATAGTTGGTTTTAATAAAATGAATGTGTTAGATGTAAGAGAACCGGACAGGTGTAAGGACTTTAGGAAGTTAGACCGGCTCCAGATTTCTCAGAAAGTGCAAAGCTTTCACAGTGGAGCATGTGGTGTAACACCAAAAGATGAACAGCAACTGTTAGAGAGGTGGTGGTAATGTTCACTCACAGAAGAGGTAATGCAAAGTACCTTTGTTTTTGGAGAGGTGTTAGGTGTAAAACCTGCGAGTCTCCCAGGATGTCCAACCACAGCTGTATCAGGCCCCGACTGGTCCTGTCATCAGAGAGCAGATCCAGATTCGCATACCGGTCCATAACTTCCAACATGCTGGCCAGGATCGGTGTCACGGCGGACTGAAGACAGCGCCACAGGGTGTGTCTTAAATCCAAAGATATGACGAGTTTATTTTATATGTATTCCTTAAAATGTCTCAGAGAACTGCACTGACAATAGAAATGAGCACAAAATAACGTAAAATGTGTTGTTTTGTCATTTTTACTTGAACATTTTCTGAAACAGTTGTTTATCAAAACAAGTATTTTTTTGTTTATACATAAAACAGAAAATCATAGCATATGAGTGCCTAATTTGTACAAGTGCATGAACAAATAATAAAAATGTCCAATTCTATCTGGAGCACCTCAACTCCAAAAACTGATCAATTTATAAATATCTGTTTTTACTGGATTTACTGCAATTATGGATTCATACTGCATAGACAGGGATAAAGTCAAATACTTTGACTGAGTTAATGATGCCTCACAGGATCTTGTGAGGTTTGTTATCACATCTGCAGGAGACTTTTACCTCAGAGTCCCTCCCTCTTGCAGAGCGTGGCGTTTCTTGGCCTCTGAGCACACCCACTCTTTAGGAGCGCGCATCGTTTCTTCTCTTTGTGCCAACGCCTCAACCAGTCTGCTCAACAACAACCTCTGAAAGTGAGCTTTAAACAGAGAGCAGTTTGATTAGAAAGAAATGAAGAATCTAAGATTAGTCGAGTCATATAAGTCATCAAAGCATTTCAAAATGCTGCATATTTAGAGCATCTTTTGTTGTCAGGCATTGAAAGCGTACGTCAGCAATATATAAATAGAGATCAGCATTGGATATTTACCTCCTGTGTGGTTTTCACCAGCTCCTAGAAGGTTCAGAAGGACGTGCATCCTCGCCATACTTCTTGGAGCCACGCCGTCGGGGTCCCTCAGCAAACCCACTGCTTTCTGGATGCAGGACCTCACTAAAGACAATCTGTCAAGCTGAGCTCTGTCGCTCTGTAAGCAAAGAGAATTATATTATTTTTTCAAGTGTAAACATTTAAACATAATAAAACATGGTTTCATTATCATCTCATTTCACATTAACTCACATGTCTGTCTTCTTTAGAGGCCTCTCCTCCCCTCAAGGTTTCTATATCATCGTGGTTTGCTAATGAAGATTAAAAATACTGTTTATGTAACAAGAAAATGAGGCTTAAATTGCCTTTTGAAGGCAAAACTAACCAAAACTATATATTTATTAAAAATCTAGTTAAGAGCTTAAATTTACTTTTTAGATTAAATAAATAAATAACAGTATATTAAAACCAAACACCTGTGACGGCACTCAGACTTCTTAAAGCTGGCCGGTGAGATGTTAGTAACTATAAGTAATTCACCCACTTTCTCCTGTTGCATTTAACATCAAACATCAAACGTCTCAGTAACAGTTTGATAAATCACAGAAAAATTGCAGAAACTTAAATGAATGAAACTGTAAAAAATAAAAGGTACTGTTGTTAAGAGAGCTAGCCTAGCTAGCTAATTAGGTTAAATGAGCAAGAAATATAAACAATAGCATCTTTCATCCTTTGTTATTTTGTGGGTACTTTGGGTTAAAACATATGTAGAGTATGTAATGATGATTAATAAGCTCCAGGTAGCGTGAAAACAGGTTTTTATTTCCTTGACGTACTCTCTGTCATTACAGAGCAGAGATCTAAAACCATCTGTTTGGATACAGTATAATACTTCCTGCACAGTGTTTACCTGTGAGGGCAGGTTTGAGCAGGCTGCTAATCAGAGTTCCACAGAAAGCCGACAGGTTCAGGCTCATGTCCTCCGAATCTCTCAGGTCGTCAATATGCACCGAGTGCCAAACTCCTTTGATTGATAAAACATTATGTTATTATTGTAATACATCAAGCATATTGGTGCAATCATGAAAATAATTGTGGTGGAACAATAACTGTTGTCCCACTCGGTCCTCACCTCCTTGGAAACCAATGTACTGGGAATGACTTGGGATCCTTGAAACCTTCACAATGAAAATCACCCAACAAGTTTGATCCTCCAGTGACATCAGAGAATTCATGGTGCAGTATCTGTTGGCAGACAAATACAACGCAAATGCCTTCAATGTCCCGTTTCTCACCGACCCTGCTTTAAATCAGATCTGTTCACGAGTTTGAGGTCGAGACCTACTTTGCTGATGCAATGAGCTCGCTGCTGCAGCGGGATTCCTCGAGGTCCATTTGGATTAGCAGAATATGAAGAGAGTGGCCAGCGTTTTGAAGGAAACCCCTAATACAGACAGATGAGCAGGAGCAAGATTAATCCGCATCAGCGTCTCTGATACCGCTGCAAAGAAAATGCTCCTCTGAACTAAACCGGTAAGCACCTGCAAAGCCAAACTTGCTCATTTCTGCATCACTGTCTGTGTTTAGACACTGCAACATTGAAACTCTGCCATCATCAACTAAAACTTGAAATTACACTGTTTATATTTTCAATTACAATAATAACTTGGGTTTCACTTTAGCTCTGTGAGAGACTGGCTACCTGTCCAGGTCCAGCACCCCGCCTCTCGCCCTATGGCAGCCTGGATTTAATCAATATCTGACATTTTTAATGTTTTACACATGTAGACTTTACTTTGGCAGGCTGATCAGATATTTTAACAACAACTGCACATCCATTTACAATAACAATACCATCTGTGATTGCTGCACAATCCTCCTCGATCTTAAAAAAAAAAAAAACGAGGAGCACTGCTAGTAGAGCTTATTAAGGGGAATTACAGCAAGAAGAAAACTCGAAAGGTTTCGACTAAAATCTTTGGAGCAGCTCATCAGCTCGCATTAGCTCTCCAGAGAAGAACAATGATGTCAACAAGCACCACAACAGTTATCTGGGCAGCAAGTCAGCCAGTAGAAAGATATAGAATTTACAAGGGATAAGCTGGTTAGCAGCAACATCCTTTGAGTGTCTAATTTCTCTACCAGCTGGCTCGTTAGCCAGGCACTGTTGTGGTGTTTGCTGATATCATTAAGGTGTTTCCCCAGAGAGGATATCCCAGAAACAAACTCCTGGACTGTAGTCCTTGTTCTGGACTCGAGACAAGCTTAAGGACAGTTCCAATCAGACCCTGCGGCAGATGGAGAATTGGTGCATATGTTACAATTCCAATACTGCAGAGTAGCACAGGGAATACCAACTGTGGTCCAAAATGATTGAAGCTCAGTGGCAGGTCGAGACTCATTGGAGAGCAGCTTTATTTTGCACAAAGATCTCATTGAAAAACAACTCGTTAAAACGCTGTAAACCCTGCTTTATTTGAAAAATCATTACCGTATTTTATTGCAGAAAGAGACTTCAGTGTCGAACTGGTGGAGAGACAGTAGCAGGATCCTGTCTGTGTGCAGTCCTAGAGCGTGGGCTACAACCTTGACATCTGATTTGGTTAACAAGCTGGAGAATGTAGTAACCTATGCAGAACAAAGCACACAGTGCAGTAAACAGACTGTAAGGAATATGAAGAACAAACTAGAGGTTTGTTTTGCGCCTTACCTCCAGAAACTTGCTGGAGTCCTGATACACCTTCAAGCAATCTTCCAGAAAATCCCGAAGTGAGTGGTGATGCTGTTGCTGGAAGTACAATCTCTGGAGTTTGTCTATTTCTTGCTTTGCTAAATCTGAATACTTGAGCCTCACCACGGCATCAGGAGTGGCACAGTTTAACAAGAGACCTTTGGCTAAATCCAAGACTTCATCCTCCTCATTTTGTCTTGCAGATTCAAAATCACTTTCTGCGTCCATCATCGCTTCACTTTCTGGCATCACTTTGTTTTCATTACATACCTCAATGGATTCATCATCATTCTTTTCACATGTCTCAGTTACTTGATCTGTTTCCATTGCATCACCCACCTGATCATCTTCCAGCTGAATTACATCTTTCTGCGTGCTTGTCTCAAGTGTTTTGTTTCGTTCTCCCTGTTGCTGCGGTCCTTCTTGAGTGCCTTGTGCTTCTTGAGTGTCTTCCACTCTTAGTGCTCTCTTTTCCAGGGCTTGCAACAGAGCGCTGGCACAGGCATCACCATGGAAGCCAATAAAAATGTCAGATTGTTTGAAATCTGACGCCTCGCCGGAGAACTCCTTCACCCACTCTCTCAGTTTGTCAAGAACTGTGTGCTGCCACGGCTCTAGATCGGTGCTCCTATCCACTCTGTGTTTTTCCAGCCTGTTGATAAGGGGCACTGGAAAGTGCTCATACACCTTCTTCTGGTCCTCCACTACCACCAGTCTGAAGTTTGTATGAACACGACATTTGACCCTATGGGAGCCAAGACCCAGATCAACGTACTGCTGCTTACTGAGGTAAACATAGTACTGGTTCAAGGCATCGTAGAGGCTTTCATAGAGATTCTGCATGTTGAGGAGGATGACAGTACGTCCAGTCTCCATGCATGTTTTCACTCGGTTCACATTACGGCAGATTTGGGCATATTCCTGGTCCTTTGGGAATCCTGAACCAAAAATGATTTCTGGCTGTGGATAGTCTCCTTTGGCAAACACTTGTTGCTGAAGGATATGGAGAGCTGCATTGTTGATGGTCAGTAAAAGGAGGTACCGGCTCTCCTCAGTGGTGCCATGATCAAGATTCTTTTTCACCATTTGCAGGGTGCTTGGTCTTGGAATTTCTTTAAGGTCTTGGAGAATCTCTTGGAAAAATATGACAGGGTCAAAACCTTCTGGCTGTCCACTGAAGTTACGTAAGATGGCCTCTACCATCTGCTCACCATCCGGCTCATGCTGTGTAGTTTTGACTGCAGCAAAGAGCATTTTGACAAGGCTGTAATAATCCCTCAGGCCAAAGAACTGATTCTTGGAGGTCTCCTTACAGATGCTCAGAAAGGCCTTTGCCAAAGCTGGGAAGAGGTGTTTGATTTTCAGGAGAATTGGGTTGGAGGATGAACAAATGCCTTTGGCAGTTTCAACAAGTTCATCCTCACTTGGATCCCATCTGGAAACAAATATCCCTCTGTTCATCTTGGCTGGATCCAGAGCCCAGTTGGAGATGCCAACAAAGCCGACCTTCATGTGTGGATCTGGCTTGTCATTGTCGATGCAACCATCCTCCAAGAGAGGATGAAGGGTTTTCAATGGCATCTGAGGAGAATCTTCTGCTAGTCCTATCTCATCAAGCACTACCACTGACACATACTCGTCCATGTTTTTATCCTTCTGGAAGCGAGCACAGTTCCTGAATGTTCCTATGATGCCCTCTGGACTTGAGTGAGGGCTGCACTGGAAGGAGACCATATGAACTTGCTTGAGATTCTTGAATAGCTCGCAGTGGGAATTCTGTCCCTGCATGGCATCAGCAACCACAGTTTTTGCAAGTGACTTGGAGCTGCCTGGCTTGCCAACCAGAAAGAGTGGGATCCTGAGCTCAACACAAACCACCATGAGAAACACATTCTCTTTAAGTGCAACATTTTTGGCTATAGTCTCCCTGGTTTGTATGTTCTGAAGGAAGAAGTCTTGACAGGAAGAAATCTCTGTCTGCAGTGCATCTGAAGAGCGGTAACAATCCGGGAAGTACCCGCAAATGTTATCCAGGTACTTCTCTTTGGTCACCAGAGATGGGTAGTAGCAGACTCCAACTGCAAGAATCAGGCACTTTAGTGTTTTATCATCCTCACTGAGACGGGCGCAGTTGCTGAGAAGGACATTGCTGTGCTGGTAAAACCAAATTAGCACTTTCATGGACCTCTCCACATCTCTGAGACTCACAAAGCTGCACTCGTTTTTACGACTTCTCATGTATTTCTGGGAGGCTGCTAACACATTTGAAATGATGCTCTTGCATGATAGTGGCAAATGATGGTCAGCAACTTTCTTCTGGACAATCTGTTGGATATAGGAAAGCTCAGTTGAATCACTCAGCTGACCAAAATCCCACACCAAAGAAGCCATGCTAGGAGGCAGAGGGTGAACTCTGTAGACCAGCTGCCTTAGAGGGACTTTGCCAAGGCGGTCTTCTGTTTCATCAGCCTTCACTCGGTATCCCAATCCAGCACGTTCCAAGCGTTTCACCATTTCACGTGAGTGCTTCCTGTAAGGATTGCAGGCAGCTATTACTTTTAAACCACTGTCAGCTTTCAAAGGTTGTCCTCTCACTGTTCGGTCACACAGGATTTCCTTGATGGCAAAAATGGCCTCTGTGGTGTTGGCTTCATCAAAGAATAAAATGGTGTCTAGATTGTGCTTCACACGGTTCTGGTGAGCAAGTGCCTCGGCCTCCTTCACCTTCCTGTAGATCATTTCTGCAGTGGTTCCACCATGCACCTTAACAAGTACCATGTTCTCGACTGATCTTCCCTCCCTTTGTAGAGTACAAAGGAAACGAACCAATCTGGTTTTTCCACAGCCAGTCTCACCCATGATGACCACAGGAATTTCACATCGGAATCTCATATGTATGGCCAACATCTTCATCACATTGTCAGCAGTGAGCTCATAGGTAGGGTCTGGATCAAATCGCTTGTCTGCAATTCCTTTCTTTGCTCCAACAACGCAAGAAATCCTTTTGATTTTGTCTGCCCGGGGTAACTGATCAAAGTCCTCAGTGAGAGATATCCTCTGCCGCTGCAAACCTTGAAAAAGCTCTTGTGACATCACATCGGGTATGAGGACTGCATTGCTGCGAGGATCAACTGCATTGAGTGTGTTTTGCCAACATCTTTGTACGTTAAAGCCAAGGAAAGACATTGACATGTGGTCCGCATTGAAGAAAATGTATGGATGAGACTCATTTTCCCAGCGCTTACGAATTGTCAGACGGGCCAGAAGTTCCTCTTCCTGACTGTTCTCCATGAGTGGCATGGGACTTTCATCGGACATGTCCAGAGATGGTGAGGCAAAATCTCTTGCCATTAGAATCATGAACTTTACGATGAACCCTTTGAAACCAGGAAGCTGGTCAGCAAGAAATTCTCGATCGCAGAAAACTGAGTTCTCACAGTCTTTCAGCTGCACATTGAGGAACCAGGAGAAGTTCTTCAGCTCACCCCAGGATGGATCTTGCATCCCACAGTAGGACAGGAAGAGATTGAGACAGTCACTGGGATCCCCCATTCTGGAACCCTCCTGGTAGTTAAAATGATCCAGATCCTGTTTCGCCTTGTAACGCCTTAAGTACTGATAGGGTCTTTGAATTCCCTCACTGCAAAACTCCTGACCATCCATCAGTGGATGGTCTCTTAATGACCTTCGATTGGCCAATAACTGCATCACCTCTCTTGGAGGCCTACAACGAATGGTGGGCAAAACATCAAGAAGTCCAAGCTTCGTCTGCATGAAAAAATCAAACATTAAAGAAAAAATTAAATCAACAGGAGATTCACAAAATGTTCACAAATTGGCAAAAGATTTATTTGAACCTTTTAAAAGTTTACAGATATAATAAGCTTGCAGATTTAGGGCACTGAATTAAAATATACTGGACTCAAAGACAATGTTGGATTAGTTACTCAAAAAATGTATTGCACATTACTTGTTACTTTAATTATAAAGCAATATAATACTTAATTACTTGGTAGGGAAAGTAATTTGTTACACTACCACATTACTGTTGCGACTCCTCCGGTTGCAAAGCATCCAGCTATATAAAAGTCTAAACAACCCTCTTAAAGGCAATATCAATATCATTTACACATGATGGTTTTGTTTGAGTTGTTTACCATCTAAAATATTTTAGCATTCAAAGTTAAATCCATTTATAAAAACAAATCTAGTTAAAAAGATGAGTTTTTCTTAAAGACACATGAAATGTGACGAGTTCTGAAGTTCTATTCAATGAGGGTCTAAAAAGCTCATTACCTCTTGTTGTTGATTTGGGGGGAACGCATATGTTTTCAGGACCTCAACTGTGATTAAGTGAGCCACATTTCTTCTCCACAGCATGCCATGGCTGTCGTTCAAACAACCCAGAACTAACAGGTGGAACAAGAGCTCCTCCAAACCTGAACGAACCTGAGAGGTGTCCAAAGTGAAAAAACAAGACAGACCGTCAAAGTCAAGCACAAGCAGCAGCAGAACAAATGGCCTGCAGCTGTAAATGCTTGCATACTTACTCCAGCAGTGTCAATGTGCAGAATGACGGGATCCTGCTCTCTCAAAGGCTCCAGTTTCTCTGACAGACTCCTAATCAGTGAGTCTATGTCAACGCTTGGCTCAATCAGCTTGAGGCTGATATGTTTTGCTCTGGGAGATATCTGCTGGAACTTCTCAAACAAACGATCAATGTAAAGTGATTTCCCTAAGAAAAGAAAAGATGCCAACATTTAAATATTGTAACTGAACTGCATTTTAAACGGATTTTAATGCAAGGAGGGGTCGTCCTTACCGACTGCAGGGCGCTCAGATGACACGATCCAGACTGAGAGCTTGTCTGGAGAAACCAGTGTGACGGGGTTTTGCTGAAGCGTGTTTTCTGTGAAGTGGTGATGTAGATATTTCCTGGCATTCTCCGCTGTTATACCCACACCAGCCTGCACTTTATCATTGCTGAAGAAAGAGGGCACGTATCTGTGCTGGTGCACAACCGGACTCACTATGACCAGACGATAATGCGGGCCGGCACTTCTCTCAAGACTGTCGAAGATCTCCCCTAAAGCTACACTGACATCATATCCCAGCAGCCCTGGATTCACCAGAGAGTATATCTTCTGGCAGTTTTGTCTGGAGCCTTGACTCAGAGCACGGCGCAGAAAGATCTCCACCTCCTCTTCTGTGGTTTCCTCTCTGCAGACTAGAACCTCATCAACAGACGGCAGAGGCTGCTCTGGACTCTCCATGTACAAAGAGAGGGTGGTGGTAAAAACCTCTCCAATGGGGCACAGAACGAGATTGGGCTTTCCTTCCTGGAGAACTGACAGAAGGTTTCTGATCGTGTGCTGCTGGTTCATCTCAGAGAGGCATGAGAGGACTTCGGCTAGTGTCAAGATATCCAGCGACTCACTCAGGTAAAGACTCATGTCTTTTTTGAATTGCTGCCAGAGATTCTCAAGACTGTCCTCTTCATCTTCTTCATCATCCGAAGAAAACTCCATCAAGTCGGAAGCCTCTTTCATGTCCACTTCAGCCTGTTGCGCTGGCATCACATCTTTTGAAGGTTCGTAATACATGTCGTCGTCATCAGATGAAACATCTTCTAACTCCTCAGCGTTCCAGCTCATTCTTGCTGCATTACTGTAGGCGTGTCTGACATCATTTGGCGTGCACTTGGGTTTTATGGGAAACAGTAAGTGCCATAACTGCTGAGGAACAGACGCCTGGCGTTGACACACTTTGTGTATCCAGTGGCACAAATAAACCATCTGCTCCGAGGTGTAGTGGTTCAGCAAGCCAAAGCGGGAGCGCATGCTGCTGATGAAGGAACGCCATTCCTTCTGGCACGTATCCATGGACTGCGCGAGGTTTTGCAGCTGCGCTGTCACCTCACCGTAGTATGTCATCTGTTTACCTTTCAGGGACAAGAAGGTGACTCTGATGCATGGCTGCTGCTGTTGTTGGCAGCACTCGACCTCAGCGTGCCAGTCTCTGAAGAGCATGTTCCCAGATGTTTGCATCTGAAGAAGGATGGTGCCCAGTCTCTGAACTCCCTCAAAAACCTACGAGGACATGACAGCAGGGTTTTGCAGTTAATACTATCCTAAACCACAGACACCGGGTCTACAGCTAAAACGTTTAACTCTCTTTAGCTTAGCTTCTAGTGTCAGTGGACAGAACTGCATCTATTGCACAAAAAACTAGTGATGGTGTCAGATATGATGACTTATCGTCATGCTAACCAAGAGTACATTAAAAGGGTCTGCTTTTTTAGGGTCTATGGTGGAGTCAAAGCTTTAATTTGAAGACACAACAGGTACACGAGTCTGACAAATAAGATGAAACACAATAAAGAAGCTGAGAACCTTCCAGTGAGTTTCCTTTGCTAAGAAGAGTCATAATGTAACCGTTTAAAAGCCGCTGACCTCTGTGAACCTGTTGACTTGCTCTCTGCCGTGCTCCCCTTTGGATGACATGAGCATGAGTTTGTTTTGTAGCTCGAGCAGATCCTCCAGCTTGTAGCTCTTCTCCTCTCTGCTGCTTCTCACTGTGACCTTCACCATGTTTTGAAGACATCTCTGCAAAGGAATCGGAAAAAACTGACTAATAAGAATTTGAAAATCACTTCAGTTTGTAAGCCCCGTATTCTGTTTGTCAAAGGAACACTGTGCACTCACCCTCTGTGTGTTTTTATCAGACCATTTTATGTGATAAACTCCATTAGCATTAATAGAGGAAGCCAAGGAGAGGGAGGACTGCTCGACAGAGCCGTGAGTCTCCTTCAGTGCTTTTAGCCAGCTCAGTAAGCGGGTAGACTCGCTCTGAAAAACAAACCAAACACTATTATAGCTGCTTTGCAACATCAGCCAGGATGTAGGCGTAAAAATAAGAGAGAAGATGTAAACACCAGTTTTTACCAGTTTGTCAGGGAGCTTCTCATCTCTACTTTGGGCGTCCCACACCTGCTGAGCACACCTCATGAATTCATTAAAGCCAGCTTGAGGGGAGAGGGAGTAGAGCAGAGGGGCATAGCCCATCACAGCATCATGGAAGCAGGCCACCTGATCGATCTCTGTGTCGTTCTCTCCAGCAGATATGGAAGCCAGATCCACGTAAACCTTCACATCGCTCATGTCTGTTGACAGGAGAACAAAGTGAGGATGGAAGCATCTTCTGCAAGGCCACAAGATTATTTATAACCAAAAAAAGGGGACGCTTTGTGTTTTTCATGAGATCACCTTACTTTTAAGGTTCTCTTTGACCCAGGAGACAAGAGTTTGGCTCGCTAGAAACTCTTCCAGACAGGCGGTGTGCTGCTTGGTGACCTTGGAGAGTTGCTGTCTGGCACGAAACAGGTCGTCACTCAGAGAGCTCAGAGCCCTGTGCTTAAAGCTGTCCTCTTGCTGTGAAAGGTACGAATATCGTCAAAGAATGAAACATTATTTAGTTAATATCAATATAAATGTTTGGGCTTCTGTGTAACTTATGTTTTATCCAACAAATATCACTTTTTTTAGTATTTAGTTTTACAGTAGGAGTCAAGATAGCTGTGAGGAGAGCTTTGCACACATTTAGCACATGCAGTTGCTCCTTGATGGTTCAGTTGTGCAGAAGTTAAATAAAGAAGCGCGACTCAGCTACTGTAAACATGCACATTGTGGCAAGATCTGCTCAGTGAGCTTAAATACAGTAATTACATTAATACACGAAGGTCAGCAGGTCCAGAAATGTTCTCTCTGCTTTTCAAAGATCAAGCAGCAAATAGATATAAGTAAAAGCTGTTGGGAGGAGACTGTATCAGCAGGCCTGTGTGATGAAAGTGCTACGTGAGGCCCCGCCTTCTTGAGACAAAAAAGAAAAAGAAAAGTGCCATGACACAGAGAAGGTGAACAAATGGCATCTGCACATGTGCACGTGTGCAGGAGGAGCTGTGATGATGTCTGGGGGTTTTGCTACTGCCACTGTTCCTGCAGAGACACACAGTCTCATCTAGTTCAAGCTCAGAGGGAAATACATTTGTTTTTTCAGCAGGAGAATGAGCCAAAAAACACGTCCAGGCTCTGTAAGGGCTCGAAGCTGAGTCCCTCCAGGCTGATGTCTGACTGAAACTCCAGGTTACAACGTTAGAAACTGTTAAAAACAAATTCTAGAAAATGTAGCGTATATTTTTTCTCCTACACAAATCTATTAAACGTCTTCAGTTTTGGTTGCCGCGTCAACGAGACTTTGAGAACATAGTAATATTCATAAAGTTTTACCAGTTGACTGAGTGCTTCGATCTCAGTGAAGTTTCCAGAAAGCCCCATTTTTCCTGCGACCTTCAGCACGGCGCTGGCTGCAGCTGCCGCCTCGTGGAGCTGTCTATACTTCTGGATCTGATCGAGTCTCATCTTCATCCAGTTGACCTCAGGTTTGGACCCTCCTGCCTCAGAAAACATCTCCAACATCAGATCCAGCTCTGTTTTTATGATTTTCCCATCACCCTGGTCCCCAGACTCAAGCAAAACCCGATCGAGCTGCCTAAAAGTGATATTTGCTTCTGCAATGCTCACGGCGAGGTCAGCAAACTCGGAGAGCAGGGGGTTCCAGATGTTGTCGCAGACCTGTGTTAGGTTCACTGAAACCGGAGCTTGGAAGGGACTTCTGGCTGCCAAAGATGCAGCTCCTTTGACCCACGAGGACAGAATCAGGTTGCTGTCTCGCAGTTTGTGCATCTCTGTGGCCATTTTCAAGACATTCATACTGGTTTTGTACCAGAGGACGCGTGGAGAGCCGGCACTCTTTAATTTGCCTTCAGCATCAAAGGGCTGAACAAGCATCAGTTTGTTCAGGCTCACAGCGTGGAGATCTGCACTGTGCTGCTCCTCCAGGGCCAACATCTCAGGAACTATTTACATAAGAACCATGTTAGTGTGGAGAAGCCATTAAACCACCACACAGCAAAAAATATTTAAAATGATGAAATGAACGACATTCAGCTCACCTGTGATGCTTTCTGTAACCTTTGCTATCATCTTTATGAGAGCTTCAATCTGCTGTTTCCTCTGCAAGAACGTGTTCACATCTTTCTCTCTCTGAGCTAAAACCTCGTCTGCACTGACAGGAACCTTCTCAGATTTAGCGTTTGTCTTGTCTGTGGAAAACACGATGCAGCTCATATTAATCAAGACAGTTTGCAAGCATGAGCTAAAGAGGCAAACAGAGAAAATTAGTTTGGGTGTTCTAACTAACTTTGCATCCCTCTTGTACTTAAATCTTCTGAATATCTCATTTATATAAAGGACAGGATGTGTGAGATTATTAAAAACAGAATGAAGGAATAGCAGACTCTGATGGTTCTCACATTGCTGGAAAAGCTTTTTAAACTGCTCCCGGTGTTTCAGGCAGGTCTGCAGGTCTCCCAGAGCCACGTCTCCTTGAAGCAGAGACCCCACCAGAGAGTGTACGGCCTCCACACAGCTGTGGACCACCTGCGCTGCGGTGTCGTCCACCTGGATCGCCTTCCAGTCACCTGGACCAAAGCAGCAACACCGCAGCCATCACGAAACCCGAACAGCAGCGAGTAAAAATTTAAAGAAGACGTAAATGAGCAAATAAAAAACGTACCCTTCAACAGGAGATGGCTCACGGCGGACTGAGGGTCGAGCAGCTGAACCACCACGCTGTCTCTGAACCGTGCAGCTGACTCGACCACCACAGCAGACACAACAGCAGCAGGAAGTGCTGATCTGACCTTAGAGGTCAGACTTCGCATCAGGTCTCCCTCCTTCCTTCTCTAAAAACAGAACACATGTTTACTCTCCTACTTTATAATGTATGCTACATACAGTGTAGTAGGGCTGCCACGATTAGTCGACTAGTCACGATTACGTCGACTATGAAAATCGTCGACGACTGATTTAATAGTCGATGCGTCGTTTGAAGCTTTGTAAGATCCCAAAAGACGCAGGAATAAGTAGTAGGATTTAAGAGTGTAATAACGGACTGAAACAGAAGATGGCAGCACTGCATGTACAAGGATGCCAGCTGCCGTTAAACCCTGAAGAAGAAGAAGCTGTGTCCCAGACTTCATAGCGCAGTTGTCAACAATGGCGGCAGCTAGTTAGTTTTAATATTACTCTTATTATTCTTTCTGGGTCACAAAATAAACGTTTAACATATTTTCAGGCGAGAATGTAACTGTGTAAACCTCAAATATCTGCTCAGTTTATCAAGACACCACATATTTTCAAAAGCGCTCCGACGTTTTCGGAGACGTCTGTTAGCCACTAGCTCGATAGCTAGCCGGGGGCTAGGCTAACTAGAGCCGTGAGAACACCGGACTCCCGGCTAATCGTTTTCAAACCCACCGCCATCTTTCGCTACTCAGGTTAAACATGATATATAAGTCACTTAGATAACTTAAAACTGTTATTGTTTGGCTTTTTTTTTTTTGTATTTTATTTGTTCCTGAGTAAATCGGTTTGGCTGAGATTAAAGTGATAGTTTTTACACAGCTGAATAAACGTCAAGCAGACAGCTGATTATCAGAAGTGTGAGATGCTTGAGAATTTACTCCTGTGTCCTGTTATATTTTAGATAGCAAGGAGTTTATTAAACTTCACCGAAACAATCTGCAAATTTCATTAAAATTTAATAAACTATCATCTTGTCTTTATTTTTAGTTAGCACATACCTTAAACACTTAAAGCTGTAAGCTAATGATAGTTATATAAGAGCAGATGCTGCTGGTGCAATAAGCTGTAGTTTTACATCCAATGGATGATGATCTGATTAGTCGACTATCAAAATAATCGTTTGTGGCAGCCCAACAGTGTAGCATACATTATCAATACTGACGTTAATGTGAATGGGAGAATTTTTCCAGTGAGTGGTGTTAAAGTCCAAACGCCACACATTTATTCAAAGCTGACATTTTACATTCACATAAAAAGAATTTTACTGGAGAAAAATTACAAATTTTGAGAGAGAAAAGTTTATTATAACCAAAAGTGAACCTTTTAGTTAACTTAAACAAAAAATATGTATCTTAAGTTTTAGTCTTTTTTTAATAGGGTCACATTTGCAAAGACAGCAATGGCCAGATTTCCTAAATGGGGCAAAATGCAGTGTGTGCACGATCTCCAAATAAAGCTCACAGGCAATGTTATAGGCAATATCAAGTGCAAAAAACATGCTTTTTTCAGCATTAAATATCGGTGCCGTTAGCAGTAAACTGCATGTCGTAAATAGTAATGTCAGCAAATAATTTTCACCTTTGTTTTAAATTTCCCCGCCCTATTTTTGGTGTCCTGATAGAGGAACTCTCTGAAATGCATAAACAGCAGAGTCAGGTGCAAAAATCTCTAATGTTCTC
The DNA here is from genome assembly GCF_963576455.1 of Neolamprologus multifasciatus. Taxonomy (NCBI): domain Eukaryota; kingdom Metazoa; phylum Chordata; class Actinopteri; order Cichliformes; family Cichlidae; genus Neolamprologus; species Neolamprologus multifasciatus. The sequence continues at coordinate 2,979,137 of NC_140446.1, forward strand.
TCTTACACACAACCCTGTGACTGAGCTTAAATGGTTTGTACTCAGTAAATCAGGCCCTTAGTCTGAGGAGCCTGTGCAGACATGGACGTCTACACTACTGTGAGTGAAGTTTGGGTGTGTAGTTCCTGCTCCGAACTCCTTAAATCTTTTCCTGACTACGGTTACAATGTATAAATTATATATCATATTATATAGTGAAACTAATATGTAATAAACTAACAATAAAAATGAACAAGAAACCAGCTAAACCAGTCTGAAAATAAATAAAAATGAATTTAAAATATAAAACTCTAATAACTGAGAGAAGCTCACAAAAACTCGTTCAGATGAATCAGTTTTGTAGCTCAGAGATCATCATTAAAAACACAAAAGCTCAATCTTACATTTGACCTGCTAAAAGCTAACTGACCTAGCTCGGCACCATAGAATAAAAAGTTACGTTTAAAATCATATCTATCAACTAGGGATGCACCGATACCGATACTGGTATCGGGTATCGGGGCCGATACTGTAAAATGTGTGTGTACTCATACTCGTAAAAGTTAACCGATACCATGAACCGATACTAACTTATTTCATTAGTCAGAGGGTGGCTTGTCATTTCTGTTGTAGTTTTTTAGATTGGCCACTAGGGGGACATCCCGCACTAAACAGGCACAGGGTTAGGCGAGTGAGACTGGCAGCTCCAGATAAAAAAGAGAAACTGGAGGCTGCTGTAGCTAGGCTAAACAAAATGTCAGCAGTGTGGAACAGCCCACTTTAACTCAGGTTTTGGAAAAGCGATGAAAAATGTGAAGAGAAAATCCACGGGCAGTTAAAATAACAGAGGCTCTGACTCATTTTATCGCTCTGGATGACCAGCCAATGCCGGCCGTGGAAAACATAGGATTGCACCGTCTTCTCAGCATACTCGAGCTGCAATATGAAATTCCCAACCGCCCATACATCAGGGAGGTAATGGTGCCAAAACTTTCTGAAGAGGTAAAGACAAGCAGTGTGTGCGTGATGATCCACGGGCAGATGAGGAGTTTGTTCGTCAATGCCGAATACTTTTGTTATTTTGTTTGTTTGTTTACAATATGGACACTCTGCAATAATTTAAAAGTTTATTTTATTCGCAAACCTAATTTGTATTTATTTGATTCCAAACAGAAGTGTTTATTTATTATTCTGAAGTATCGGTTTTTGTACTCTGTATCGGCAAGTACTCAGATCCAAGTATTGGTATCGTATCGGTTTGAAAAAATTGGTATCGTTGCATCCCTACTATCAACTGATTTGTTAAACCAGCTCTCTGTTACATTATTTGTTGTTCTGAGGTTTTTGAGTGTAATGTAGGGAAAAGACAAGTCAAAGCTCGAGACACAGACTGTGGGAGAGAGCGAGGGGTCACCTGGACGTGAAAGTACGGTTGCTTTTCTACATTGTGACCCTGGTGATCATTTCCTCACTTAAAACACTTAAAAGTGCATCTTAATCTCTACGCGTTTGATAAAGAAAAATAAAGTCTATAACTTTGGAAGTGCTCTTTAAAGGTTTTAAAAGCGAGTATTGAAACTGTGCTCTGACTCATTTATTAATTCAGTGTACCTGGCAGATTGCCTTGATCGCAGAGCGACACAGCTCGTCCAAACAGGCCTGTATGACTTCATGGCTTTTACTTAATGCAGTCTGGGACAACTCGAGGCAGCAGAGCATGACTTTGTCCTCGTCACTTATCTGTAAATTAAAACAGCTCAGGTGAGTTCAGAGGGAAAACATCTACATGCTGAACCGACACCAGTCTGAAAGAATAGAGCTCAGGTGTTTCTGAAACGAGACCAGTAATGTTGGTGTGACACCGATCGGTGCACGGGTCCTGACCTTGGACACCCTCTTCCTCAGGTCTTTTTCCAGGCTCTGCCTCCAGCGGGATGAAACTTCCTCAGAAGAGCACTCGACCTTCAGCAGCGCGTCCCACATCTGATAATTCATCACAGGCATTAAACGAGGTGAACTGAGTGGTTAGAGGCAGGGCTGATGGGTAACTCTGATTATCTAATCAGAATAAATTACTAATATCAGCCCAGATTACATTTAAATAAGTGCAAAGAGTTTATAGTTACATTATCGAGGATCCCTTTTTTTACATTTCAGTTATGTGTTTAGAATGTGCAATTATTGACCAACAAAAAATACATTTAAAAATCATTATTAGTAACGCAGTTTGATTTTATCAGCTGTGCTTGCTACATGCCTCGATTTCCTTTGGATAGCTGAGTGATTCTGATGATTTCAGGAGCGGGTTTGGAAGCAGTTCGTCTCTCTTCTCTCTGATTCGGTCCTGCGTTGCAAACAAGTCCTTCAGAAGCTGCTGCTTTAAGGTCTCAAACTCATCTTCTTTGGACTAGAAGACATAAAACAAAGATAACAAATTTAAGATAACAGACCACACTGAGGCATTATGGGAAATATAACATGTAGGGTTTTACCTCTTTTCTCAGTTTAGCCTCCAAAATCGCTGCCACCTTCAGCACCAGCTGGTAGGACAGGACGATGGCCTGGTACCACGGGACGATTTGCACTAAGCGGCACGTGTTCTTTGCAACATCGATGCTGCTCGCGAACGCATGTTTGATGGTTTCACTTTCAATAATTCTGCAGAGACAAAGTTAAAGTTACAAAAAGCACAACACCAGAATGTATGAAGCACATTTCAGGTGTCATTACCTGTCCTTCTCTCTGTCTACCTTCAGCAGGATGTGGGTAAAGCACTTCTGAGCGTGCTGCATGTAGGAAGAACAAAGGTGATCACAGACTGTATTAAAGATGGAACAAGGTCATTTTGCAAGTTTATATTAGTTAGTTGGTTTTTTCACCTTTAAATTCTCTTCGTCTTTCTTTAAATCTGGTCTTTCACCACATTTTCTCAGTCTGTACAACAGACTCTGGATCAGCTGTTCTGCAGATACTCCTGTCAGGTCTGAAAACTCAGGAAGGTCCTCAAATGCCACCAGAGATAACCAGCTCACCAGGAGCAGAGGCATCTCTGTAGCCAGTGATAAGTGCTCCTGGATCAGAGAGAGCATCCTCCTGTGGACGGAAAATGAAATAATTCAGTAAATCTGATCGACACTTCAGAGAAATAAAGAAAGCTATGATGGGTTTGAGACAGATTCACCTTCTTTTGTCAGAGTAGAACTTGACATTCTCTCTGAATCCACTGAAATTGATGCCTTGTAGTCCAGACCAGTTCTCTTCTTCAACAGTGGGACCCAGTTTCATTGCATCAGCTCCAGGCTGTCTGAGTCTGAAGAGGAGAGGAACGAGCAGGACGACCTCGGCCACCATGTACTGGACACAGCGGTTTATCAGACCCAGCACCGTGCTGAGGGGGGAAACCGAACCATGTGAGGATACAAGCTCAAATGTCAACACCTCAATCAATGACTGCTTAACTTCTCATAAGTTTGCAAGTGTGAACTGCATGTAATCTGCATTAAAACATACATAAAGTCAGAGCTATGTTTATAAATAATAAACAGAATTAAATTCCTGATAATTATATTTGCTGGATGCTAAAGAGACTTTCTTCATTAATGAGTAACTACATTCTTAGCGACAACTTTAGACATTACTGCTATGATATTTCTAGTTTTGTCTTAAAGCTTAAAACCTACTGTTGTGTGAATGTGAAACAACTCTGCAACCCCTCCAGGTTTTTGTTGTCCAGTGCCGACTGTGAGACCAGGAGACACAGCTCAGCCCAGCCTTTAACTCCAAGGTTAATGCTACAACTTTGGGTAACCATGAAAACAGAAAGCCCCAGAACGAGAGGACTAGTGTCCCTGCAGGAGCTCGGGAGCTTCTCCTTCGGCTCTCCTTTTAAGATCTGGAGCAAGTTCTCTGAAATCAGCTCTGACACCTGAAAATCAAATCATGTATCAATGGTGGTTTATAGAAGCAACTGTAGATAATTCAGATTTTTTTTCTCTTTTCGCTGAACACACCTTGACCTGAGGAGGATGTGAATAATCTGGGTATGCCATCCTAGTGTGAGCAGAACCAAGGCTCTCTATAAAATACCTCAAATTTTGACACAAGCTCTCAGTGCTCTGTTTATCTGACGGAGTCCATTTCTGGAAGATTCTGTTCAGCAGAGTTGTAGCTGAGGACTGCCAGGCATTTGAAATCTCCACACCCTTTGTGTTCTTCCAGCCAAATATTTTGTGCAAAAAACCTTTTTCATCATAACGGCTAATGAGTCCTTCATAAAGATGCATCTCTGCATAAAACACAGGCAGGTTTGGGATCAGTTTATGTGGAAATCCAGGAAACAGAATTGGACAAATAACATAATAACAGTCTCAAGCTCAGTGTTTGTCTTACCCTTAATACTTGGGTCTGAAGGAATGCAAATATGTCTTGTGGCAGTTCCTAAAATCTCTTTGACTCGTTGCTTTACACCATACCAATAAGTCACCCGGTTGCCTCTTCGCAAGCTGCTTTCTTCAACAGAGAGGCGTGCTTCCACCAGATAACCTTCCTGCTTTAGTCCACTAAAGATAAAATATTGAAGATTTGAGTGAAAGGGATATTCATGCCAAATTTTTATCTATCTAGATAAAAACACAAAATCCTCTGGAGCAAAAAAGAACTTATCCAGGTGGAATGCAGGAAAAAACAATATAATAAAATAAAATATATTAACAGCTATATTCAAATGCTTGACAATCTACACAAGCTACTCTCCAAATACACTGCATTGATAAGTATTTGCTCATCTTTCTTCACATATGTACTTGGATTGGCATTCTATTGTTAATCCACAGGATTTAAAATGATGTCGGCTAGGGCTGCCACAAACCATTATTTTGATAGTCAACTAGTCACCGATTACTTTTGCGATTAGATCATGCATCCATTGGACGTAAAACGTACAGCTTACTGCACCAGCATTCATCTGCTCTTATATAACTATCATTAGCTTACAGCTTTAAGTGTTTAAGGTAAGGGCTAACTAAAAATAAAGACAAGATGATATTTTATTAAATTTTAATGAAACTTGCAGATTGTTTTGGTGAAGTTTAATAAACTCCTTGCTATCTAAAATATAACAGGACACCGGAGTAAATTCTCGAGCATCTCACACTTCTGATAATCAGCTGTCTGCTTGACGTTTATTCAGCTGTGCAAAAACTATAACTTTAATCTCAGCCAAACCGATTTACTCAGGAACCAATAAAATACTAAAAAAAAGCCAAACAATATCATTTTGAAGTTATCTAAGTGACTTATATATGTTTAACCTGAGTAGCGAAAGACGGCGGTGGGTTTGAAAACGATTTGCCGGAGTCCGGTGTTCTCACGGCTCTAATAAGCCTAGCCCCCGGCTAGCTATCGAGCTAGTGGCTAACAGACGTCTCCGAAAACGTCGGAGCGCTTTTGAAAATATGTGGTGTCTTGATAAACTGAGCAGATATTTGAGGTTTACACAGCTACATTCTCGTCTGAAAATATGTTAAACGTTTATTTTGTGACCCAGAAAGAATAATAAGAGTAATATTAAAACTAACTAGCTGCCGCCATTGTTGGAAACTGAGCTGGGCCGCGCTATGAATTCTGGGACACAGCTTCTTCTTCTTCGGGAATTAACGGCAGCTGGCATCCTTGTACATGCAGTGCTGCCATCTTCTGTTTCAGTCCGTTATTACACTCTTAAATCCTACTACTTATTCCTGCGTCTTTTGGGATCTTACAAAGCTTCAAACGACGCGTCGACTATTAAATCAGTCGTTGACGATTTTGATAGTCGACATAATCGTGACTAGTCGACTAATCGTAGCAGCCCTAATGTCGGCCCACCCTTTGCAGCTGTAACAGCTTGAACTCTTCTGGGAAGGCTTTCCACAAGGTTTAGGAGTTTTTATAGGAATTTTTGACCATTCTTCCAGGAGTGCATTTGTGAAGTCAGACAGTGACGTTGGACAAGAAGGCCTGGCCTAGCAGTCTCTGCCCAAAGGCGTTTGGATTGCGGACTCTTCCCGGGCCAATCTCATTTTTCCCCACTTCATCAGTGCATGTGATGCTTTGCATTGTGTTTTGTTACGTAAGGCTTGGGTGCAGCTGGTGAAGCTCTCTACGCACTGTTCTGGAGCTAATCTAAAGGCCACACATAGTTTGGAGGTCTGTAGCAAATAACTCTGCAGAAAGTTGGTGACCTCTGCCCACTATGAACCTCACTATGCATTGACCTCGTTCTGTGATTTTACGTGCCCTACCACACAGCTTTCCTCCATTGTCATGTCAAAAAAACAGAAAGAGGCTAAAATGCCCCAATGTATATTTTTTTTAAAAATTGGTTAATTGGGGGTTTGATCAAACCACAGAAATCCTTCCACACCAAACCAGGAAAGAAATTCTTTATGGATCTATGTTAGTACAGGAACTTTGATGTATAAAGTAAAAAGGCCAAACACAAAATAGAATCACACCATCATCCTAAGCAGCAGAAAAAAACTGTGGAACCATAGGAGCTTTGCTATTAACCTCTTGTGTATGTTACTGTCCTAAAATCTAACATAAAGAACAATAAAAAATACAACATGTAATACATCATAGATACTTACACAAAATGTGTTATTACAAGGGGCGGGAAATACCCTTGTTCATTTTGAAGCTGAAGCCTGTCGTGTTCTTGGTTGAATCTAAACGCTTTGTCCAGCACAGCGTAGATGTGAAAGGTGAACATAGGCACTCCGGGTGGAGGTCTCACTGGGCTTCGATCACTGTGAGTGAAAAAGATAAACGTTCAAATGTGAGTTTAGCTCCAGAGTTTAAATAAACAGTTAAAATCAGTCTTACCGTGTGCTTTGGCATGTTTTTTCTGCCGTGTTAGTGGCTGCCACAGTGGACTGTTTGTCACTCCCTCCCACTCCAGCCACAGCTTTGGCATAAGACTTCTGTTTGGCACCTTCTTCAGTTTGAGATGCAACACCTGAACCTTCTGCAGAGGGATTCTCCTGTTTAGGCTTTGACTCCTTCTCGCTTCTTTGCTCCTTGGTTGGCTCTGATGATGCTCCTCCTTCTGGATTTTGCTCTGATGGAGTCTGAACTGAGCTGTCTCCTTGCAGCTTGGGTCCAGGTGTGTGCTTGTTTTGATCTTCTTGCACCTCAGCAGCTTTCTCTGTGGCGGGTTGAATTTTTTCACCCTTTCCCTCGTCTTGTTTTGGCACAGGAAAGTCTGTCTGTGTTTCCTGATTCTTCTGAGTAACAACTCGAGTCTGTGTGAATTTTTCTAAGCCTTTGAGCTTCCTTGTTTGAGTCTGAGCTTGCACCATCTTAGGATCTTTCTGTGGTTGTTCGCCGCTGTGTTCCCCTTTTTGCAGGTTGTCTTGAGTCTGGGGAACCTCGGGCTGTGTTTTTAAAGACTTGCTGTCCTGAGTTTGGCTGCTTTCAGTCTCCATAGCCTTATTCTGATCCTTCTGTGTGTTTTCACTTTTGACATCTGCCTCTCCTTTAGCATTTTTTCTTCTTTGATTTCTCCTTCTTCTCCTCTCCTTCTCTCGACTGTTCCTGCCGGGGTTTCCAGCTCCATGTTCCTGGAACACACATTAATTCATATATTTCACGACGGCTCAAACACCACTAACAGGCCCCTGAAAGCTGTTTGTTGTGACTGCATTTCTACCGTATTTGTCTTCCGGGGTCTTTTGGTTGCAGAATCCTCAGCTACCTTGGTTTGCACCTGCTGCCCCCTGGCACAGTGGGGGTGTCCTCCCCCCTCCTCCATCTGTAGGGACACCTTTCTCAGGTGAGCCCCTGCTCTGCGGGAACTGTCTTTAAATATAAAAATACAGGCACAGTTACAGCTTTTAATCCCTGTGAGGCTTACTATTCAGGTCAAGGTTGTTGCATTAGAGTTAATAAAGGAGTGGCAAAATTAGTGCAACTGGTCTTCTTCATAAGAGCAGAAATACCTTAAAAATACTGCACACAGCATATCATGGCACACACTCTGCAATGACTTCCTTTATAATCATATAAACACCCTATTAGGTTGCCTCATCTTATCAGCGGTACAACTGAATATGATAACAATTAATTTATGATAAAATGAAGTAGAACAGCAAATGACAGCATCATATTTTGACAAAATAGCATGATAAAGTCTAATACAAGGAGTAAAAACTACCATAAAGTACCAGAGATGCACAAAAACAGGCTGAGAAGCGACTGTGGCATTAAAGGTAATAAGAATACAATAAAAATAATCTAGTACGCTTGTTATTACTTTATAAAAGAACAAGAATGACCGTAAGATCTGAAATAACCAAGTGACATTTATTAAATAAAGACAAAAATACATAAAGTTCATGATGTGCTTGCTTACCTGTTTGTATGTTAGCTTCGCAAGTCGTACACTAAAAATCTGCCAGACAAACATTTACTTAACTTCCTGATGGACCCGCCCACACACAGGGACCGTCCCCAAAGGTTCAGACTCACAAGCCTACCCGCAATCTCCCCATTATTGATCTAACATATACGTTTGTATTTGTAAAATATAACCCGATTTTATAAAAATCCGTTTAGGTCAGTAGTTGGTTAGATAATGCAGTCTTTATAGATTTCTTCGTCTTGTTTATGTAGATAAAATCTTGAGAGTCCCTAAACCGGAAAGCAACCTTTTCAGTTTCGTTTCTGTGTGACTTTCTGCAAAGAAGAAACTTATGCCGCGTTCAGGTGATGATCGGAAGTTTCACTTTCAGTACCAAAACAAAGAAACCCAGCCTCTGACATTATTACTGTGAATTACATTTATCTTTATTATGTTTCATTCTATAGTAAAAACAAAAAAACAAAACTACTTTGTGACAAAAGCACAAGGTTTATTTTGAAGAAAAAGACAAAAATCACATCAAATATGTGTAATATATCCACATTATTCTCACTAAAGGATACTGCTGCTGCTTAGTGGCGGTCCTAGCCTGTTTGGCGCCCTGGACGAACACTCCCTCTGGCGCCCCAGACCTACACCTTAGTTACAGCTTAGTTAGTTTACAGCATTGTGATTGAAATGTGCTCTATTTGGAAGCAGCAGGTCTCCCTCCCCTTTTGATGTGTGAGACTTTAAATCATCAAACTGTGAATTATAAATTTGAAATTGTTATTGATCCCTTTACCCCTGGTCCTAAAGTGTATATTTATTTTCTTACTCTTCCTATATATATTGTTTGTTTACTTGCATTGCTGTAACTGGAGCCTCGTCTCTCTATATACTGGACTGTATGGGAGATGACAATAAAGTTTACTCAGCAGCGAGCAGGCGCACCGAGGGCTCTCGCGCTCACTTTTCGGGTATAGAATTTCGAAAAAACATCGGTGCAAATTATAAGTCTGTATTATAATGTCTGGTGTTTTCGTGTCTGTTGGTTTGTTTTTATTTTGTTTTATTTTGCGAGTTGGTTATTAGATGCCGCTCCAGCCAGCCAGAGACTCCCCCACCACCCCGCCCTCTCCTCCCTGAGCTGCAAGCAGCAGGCGCACCTCGCAAACGAAGGGCGCCCTTACTCCCAGCAAATGGGCGATAGAAAACCGATCGGTGCCTGTGACATTCCCAATATGCGCTGGCATGCTGTTGGGGCAGCAAGAGTACGAGCAATTTTTTATTTTTTTTTTGCCGATGCCCGTGATGCCGCCCCGGGCAACCGCCCATATCAAAAACCGCTACTGCTGCTACTACTACTAATAGTAACTGACGTCACTTTAAAAAAATGAATGGATGAATGGGTATTAATAACCATGGGTAAGTATTGTTCATAACAACTTTTATTTAATGAACCTGTGAACTTCCTGCATGTGTAGATAACTTGATTAAAATCCTGGTTAAGGGTTAAGTGAAGTAGCACTAAGGCTATTAGGCTCAATTAACACACACATACAAACACAAAAGTGATCCAAACAATACTGCGCACCGATAAAACTAAGTAAAGAAGAATCAAAACTGAAACATGCTTTTATTTTGACACCACCGATACTGACTAATTGAAGATTGTTAGAAATCCTCAAGCCTTGTAGCAAATGGGCTTTTATTTTGAAAGAACATAAGAAAACCATGTCATTATCATCATTATTATTATTATTATCATTATTATTATTATTATTATTGACCACAACAAGTTTAAATCCATTTTGTATTCCGTCAAATATGTCGAGATCAAAGTTGATTGAAAACCAAGTTTTCAATCAATTTGTGATGTTGGGGAGACATCTGCTGGTGAAGAAGAGTATAACTCCTCTGGAGGAAAAAGTAATTTTCCATTTATTAAAAATTAGTTAGATGCTATAAGAAGCAGCATGTTTTGATTACTATGGACTGAACAAAACAGAAAGAGTGCCAACACAGGGCACTTTATTTATGTTCTTACTTTTGTGCTTTTGGTCCAACATCTGAGACTTTTTTGTGCAGATTCGTGTGGACTCAGTGTGGGCTTTCTTTGCTGTTATATTAACATGTGTGTTAACTCAAGCGTTAAGGTGTAAATTAAGTTTATTTTACAGTCCCTTCTTCTCAAGTCCAAGTTATAAATGTGTTGGCACAGCTTTAAAGTGAAACTGCACCAGAAAACACATTGAGGTAAAATATAACACAAACATGTAACCCCGTCTCAGCCCGGCATTAACAGTATGATGCTGTATCCTCAGTCCTGTGAGCCGGCAGGTTTCTTGATTCTCCGAATTACGACCCGGCTCCTCCTTCCACTGGGCCGACCTCCAGCACCATCCGCCTCCCCTGGCAGTGACCCTAGGGGTCGGGGTTCACCTCGGAGTGGTGCAGGGCTCCTCCCTAATCTCACATCGTCCACGAAAGCCTCCACTCCATCAAACTTGGTCGTGAGCTCAGCGAGACGCTCCTTCAGGGAGTTGAACTCTTTGTAAAGATCTCCCAGAGCTTCTGACAGAGGCTGGATCCTGAAAGAACACAAAGAAATTAAAGTGTTTTTTCCTCTCAAACAGTTTCAGTTTTATATTTCTTCTCTGCGCCCTCTTTTTTGTCTCTTCTCTTTCACCTCTTGGTTGTGGAAAGCAGTGTCCAAGTACATTAGTCCATGTAAGAAAAAGGCCCTGAAGAGTTCATGGCCTCAGTCGCTACTTTCAAATCATACTGAACACCAAATGTTAATTTAAAACATAATTGTGGTCACATTTAGAAGAAAAGAAACAAGAACATTTGCATTTCGTTTCTACTTTCTATATCTGTGTAAACCTGCTAAAATTAAAGCTGACCTTTTAATGTTACAGTTATTCTTTACATTTCGACTGACGCGCAAAGCCCGCAGACCCAGACTGATGTAACTGTGCCGCAGGAGACTTAGAAAACCTCACCTGCCATAGTCGGGCAGCACAGTGTTGTGGTCATGCAGCAGCAGATCTTTGACCTGCGTCATGATGGCGTATTTCCAGTTGTCTAAAACCAGCGTGAGGTTGGCACATCCTCTGGTGTTCACTCTCTCTGCTGCAGGTGAGCAAGCCAGGAAAACAAACTTTATTACATCAGCAACAACTGTGCTGTACTACATGACTTCATTCACACAGGTATCATGAATTATTGTAACCTTGTAGAAAAAAGTAAAAGAAGTAAAAAAAAAGGGAGGGAAGAGTGGCGGGGAAGTCAGTGCAGAGCTGCAACTAATAATAGTTTTCTTTTTTTTTAAACTTTCTTTTTATTGTTTTTCTTTAAACACTATACAACAAAACAAAACAACAACAAAAAGATAAATACAACAAGTAGGATAACAAACAAACAAACAAACAAACAAAACAAACAAACAAAAAAACCCATGTTGGATCTCTTTGTTTCTACAGTTTGATCATTTCTCATTATCAATGTGTTGGTCTTTATCCTGTTGGGTTTATGTACTCAGTCCATTTCTCCCACTTTTTATGGTATTGATCGTCCTGAGTCCTTATTCTGTAGGTCAATTGTTCCATGGTTTGTATTTCATCTATAATTTTGATCCATTCGTCCTGTGATGGTGGGTCTATCTTGTTCCATTTTCTTGTAATTGCCTTTTTACAGGCAGCAAGCATAATTTTCAATATGTATCTATCTTCTTTCATCACATTTCCCGTAATGACACCAAAGTATAATAATGTACAAGTCTTAGATACAGCATAACCCAGAATTTTACCTATAACTAAATGAATATCTTCCCAAAATTTCTAATAATAGTTTTCATAGACTTTGGATGAGTTTCTCTATAAACTGGCTGGTGTGTAAAACTTGCCATGGGTGTAGATTTTAGTGGAGACGCGGCTCTCCCGGGATTATAAAACATGTTTGAAAATGAAGCAGACGAAGGTCTTTTCTCTTCAACAGCACTTCTTTTTTTAAAATAACATATAAACTTTAAGTTCACAGAACCAATGAATCTGAGCAACAATAACAGAGAACGAGCTCCAGCGCTACAAATTTCTTTTTTCTTAAAAGGTCTGAGTCACTGCTTCTTCAGAATAGAAAGGTTTTTGATAACTAATCCTTAACATTAGTTAGGTAGATGAGATTCTTCTTAAAAACACACAGAATCACAAAGATGCTTGAAATCCTGTTGAAAAACACCTGAGCTGCTGAATATAGCTCATTTACAACTTCCAGCAGGTTACTTCAAAACTGAAAACAGGAAAGCCTCTTGATGTGTAAACCTTCAGATAAATAAATTAACATTCACTCAGTATTACCAGGACAAACATTAAATGAGGAAAACTAAGAATAATTATTTGAAAACACTTCTGGTAACATTTATTCTAAGCATTTGGGTTTTATAAGAAATGTATTTATTTATTTGAAATTTATTTATTTGAAATGTATTTAGTCAGATTAAAAAAACAAAAACAAACAAAAAAGTAAAATGAGCTAAAGCTCTGCTGAAAGAATGACTTTTAAAAAAGACAGGAAACAAATCTTTTTGGCTAAATGCATAAATTACAGTAACTCAACGACCAGATTTGTATGTAAAAAGAGTTTATTTGAAACTGTAAACATTTTCAGATGCTTAACTATAAATATCTGAATTCAGTTTCCTTTAAATACTAATATTCTATATTTTAATGGTTACTTGTGCTCCAAAGTGTGATCAGGTTATGCTTAAAATTCTATGGAAAATATAACAAGCAGCAGATTCTCAAAAAGCTCCCTGTAACGTCGAGCTGATAACACTGAGCTGTTAAACTTGCCTTCATTCCTGTAATCCCACTCCGGTCTCCAGCTTGTTTTCTGTCTCTGAGCGATGCACAGAGCTGCAGACAACACAATCAGAACTCCAGCGATTCTCATCCTGATGAAAAAAAGCCCAACAACACACAAATGAACCCCTGAGAGCTCTCAGTCACCGAGTGCGAAGCCGTGAAGGAAAACAGCAGTCGAAGTAGTTAACGTGTAGGAAACCCACCTGTTCTGGCAGTCAGAGGTAAAACAAAGAGATCTGGATCAAACTGATGCTTTTTAATCTGAGGCAGAGGGAGGGTCTTCAGTCCTCACTCCCATCAGCCGGAGCATCATATATCAGGATTTCACAGCGGAGGGAAACCTGCTTTCTATCTCTGTTAACTCTCAAGCTTGAGGGGTTAAAATAACAGAAGAACAGAGGGTTGCATAACCTCAAGCTTAGAAACAATATTTAATGAGGCAGAAAATGTTGAGAGCAGGGAAACAAAACAGCATATGTAAAAATGTAAAAGCTGGAATATGATCTCAGTCCTTTGAGAGCTTCAGCGGAGCTCTTTGATGTTTTAAGGTCAGCTTAAAAATTCCTGCTCTTCATCTGCCGTCCATGTGAGCTCACAGGAGGCCAGCCAGACCCGGATCGCTTCCACAGGGTCTAATCATGGCAATTAAACAGTCACTTTATTAGCATTTTATCTGCATGTACCACTTCATATCATGGGAATTTACTGAGAGATGCCTTCATGGTGACATAAATATTTTAATGTGGAAATATTAAACCAGTTGATACCTAGTTATAAAATAACGTCTACAAAACAAATGTAAGACTAAATTATAAAGGCTGTTGTCCACAGGCCAGCAGACTCATGTTAATTCTTCACGAGCGCCACAGAGCAAGACATGGCTATCTTCCCAGGTCTGCCTTCAGGAGCGGCTCCCAGCGAGGTTCTCCTGCCCGACTTCACTGACGGTTTTCCAGCAGTCACCAGTCATGCAGAAGTTTCAAAGGCCGGAGCTAGAAGGTAAAGCTTTCCATTCACCAGTATTTTACCATATGACCATGAGCTCTGAAAGAACGATGTCACAAACGAATTTCAAATTATTTTTCTCTGAAAATGTATGGTGTCACCGTTTCTTCATCTCAGGAGTCAGCTGAGGTGGTTCAGCATCTGATCAGGATGTAATACTTGGAGAAAACCTGTCATCTGGCCTGGAAGCACATCAGGATCACTGAGGTGTAAGTGGAAAATGTTGCAGAGGCAAAAGATGCCCGAAAGGCTCTGGATAAGCCTGGTGCCGCTGAAAAAATGAAGCATAGATTCATCCTCCAGAGATCGATTTATGTTGAAACGGGCAGACCAACAAAGCAAAGACAGCATTTTTCCATCAACTCCTTTTTTATTGTTTCAAATCCAGGTCAACAGCATACAACTTTCAGGGTCCTCAGTTAGCTCTGTGGAAAGTGAGGAACAGCTGCAAGTCCAAGAGCATGCTTGCTCAGCAAACGGCCCCCGGGTCAATACAAAAGGAAAAGGTCACCGCTGTCTGTCAGCATGACATCAGAGAAATCACGCTCAGGAGGGGCGATAATGATACCACCGGGCAAAAAGAAAAGAACTCAATCTACAACTAAAAATATATCCTCACTCCATCAATGGAATTACCGTCTTACAAAGAAGCACACGTCTCATAAATAGCAGGAATCTGGCGCCCGCGACTCGTCCTCTGACCTGAAGAGCCCTATTTTCAAAAGCTGCAGTTCAACTCTACAGTACTGATGACTGATTTCATTAACGTGGACCATTGTTGGGGCAAAAAAAAGTGGGGTGGGGGAAAAAGAAACACCCAAACTAAACCTATAAGGTGGCAACAAAAGATGGACGGAGCTTATGGCCATACAAGCGCTGCCTTAAACCTGCATTCTCTGTAATGGCCAGCAGGGGGCGACTCAGAAAGATCTCAAACCTGATTAAGCAGTTTTCTGCTGATTGTTTGAGGTCTTCTTGAACACGTGATGCTCATTTAGGAAATTTTGTTTGTTATTAGAGTCACAAACAGATTACACAAGTCCCTTTCAGTTTCCAAATGCAAATGTTGCAGCAGAGGAGACCCTCAGCTGGGACTTAAATATTGTGGCTAGGTCTGGTTATGTACAGTCTGAAGATGGTGTGCATTAGCTACTGTGCAGCTTTATGGTGTTTGTGTCCCTTTTTAATGCATTAAACAGGTCAAAACTTCTAGAAGTACTAGAAAAATGCAAAGTCGTGAAAGCTAACGTTGGCCACATGTGTCAAACTCCCCAAAATTCCCTTTAAACAACACTATTAACAAAAAACATCAGTTGGTTTTGTTTTTTGCTTAGATGTTAGAAAAGATTTGAGCACCGCATGTTCACCAGAACAAAAGAGGGTTTTTCTCTTATGATGCTATGTCTTGGTCCCAATATTTGATGCAGAAATAAAACTGAAGACTATCGTCATAAATCAGCGATGGTCAGATTTTTAAGGGTATTTTTAACAGGTACTGGGAATTTTCCGAGCACCACAAACTTCCCTTTACTTCCACAGATCCTCTTTTACAGCCGACATCTCTGCCGGTGTAAGCAGGTAAAATACAGGTGGACTGATTTCAGAAATCACTAATACACCTGAAGCTTTTCCTGCTATAATACTGCAAAGTAATTTGCTGTAAATTGGATGAACAGACTCTGGGTTTAACGTGGATTTTGGGAGGTGGTGCCATCTAGTTTGCAGGTTTAAATTGGGTGTTTTTCCCTCCCCTCCATGTTCACCTGCGACCCCTCGCACACGGAGTGATTAAGAAGAAAAGAAAACCTGCAGGGGACCATCAGTGGAGGAACATCAGTTCTGCCCTGGCTGGCAGGCAGGGAGGTGAAAGTGGCGAGCACCGGTTGTTTCTAAAGCACCTCACGAATGATACTCGGCGAGTCGGTGAAGAGAACGATGAAGGCGGGTGGTTGTCCTGGGGATGTAGTTTAACAGAGACACAGAACATACAGCTGATAAAATAAGAAGCTACATATTGTGCCTGCTCGAGTTCAAACCACCAAATTCAAACGCTACAAAAAACTAGCAACACAAAAAACTTTAGGCTCATTCAAAAAAAGGGCGATCATCACCAACGTGTTCGATCAGAGGAGGGCGTCTTTTCAAATTTAATACTGAAAATAGAAACTCTATTTAAGTGGGATTACTCTGCAGCTCGTAGCGTTTCCAGGTCTGAGCTTTGACTGATGATTGTACTTTAAGGGGCTCATCAAAGAGACCTATGAAAACCTGACGGAGCCGAGCCCACTGTGAAGATTCAAAATGTTAAAGTATACGCTACAATCTGATAAAAAACCAAAAAGAAAAATGCTTAATTAAATTAACAGTATCAACTCTTAAATGTATTTATACACAGCAAGATTTTCCAGAAGACATTGTGACAGTGAGCGGGGCACTGGTGTGAGAAAAAATCCAAACACTCGAGTCTTCGCTGTTGTCCTGAGTCACAGCAGGATTTGTTTGAGCCGAGGAGGGCGGCGGGATTATTCGAGTGAAAGGGGGCCTCAGCCACAGAGTGCTTTATCTAAAATGTATTCTGCCTCTCAGAAAAGCAACAATGTGAAGGGATACAAACCAAAAAAAAAACTCTGATTCAACTTTATTTTGACTCAGTGAAATTGATGTAAACGAGCAAATCCCTCTGCGCGTCACAGCAGCCTGTGAGGTGGGAAGGGCAGAGGCGTCGACGTGAGGCGAGAAAAGAAAAGATCGCTGACGCCGTCAGAGTCTCGCAGCTGGTCCTGGTGCAGTGACTGAGCTCGATCGGTGAAGGGTGTGGAAGCAGGGCCGAGGGCGAAGGGTTTTAACTGCGGGGCAGGCTGCACATTTCACAGTGCTCAGTGCCGGGCTGGTTCATGAAGGTACAGTGGAGGCAGGACCACATGGCGGAGGAGGAGGCAGGAACCGAGGGGCCGCCCATGGCCCCGTAATCCAGAGAGCTGGAGGGCTGCCCGCCCACTGTACCTGGAAGGACAGCAGAGGAAAAACAGGATATTACCACAGTGAAGAGTAGAAGGGGTTTTATGCAGCAGCCTCTCTGGGAAGATATGCCGCCATCTTTTCTCTGATCGACTGCTGAGTGGACCTACACCTTTATGAGCGTTCCCACTACAGGAAGCTACTCTGTAGGGACTTCTTTCATGGTGATTTTCAGGGGGTGATTGGTTAATCCAATCATGCTCGTGGTGGCACCAGCAGTCTATTTAAACTAGTATTAAAATAAAACTTTCTACAGATGTTTAGATGCATTTCACATTTCCTGCACAAAGGCAGAGTAAGACACAGTCAACATCCTCCTAGAAACACATCTGTCCTCTCACTCTTAATGCCGGGCTCACACTGTGCGATTTTGTCAGTCTCAAACTGTACGATTGACTCGCAGGGGTTAGAAGTTCGTAGGTCACGATGCAGGTCTCACACTATACGACCCGATGCTCTGATGCGACCCGAGTGCTCACACTGTGCGTCCATAAAATGAAGGTTATAACAGAAATTCTGTCGCTCGCTCTCCCTCTCTGTCTTTCACTCACACAGACACACACCACCATCATCAACTTTGCTAAATTGCTAATGAAAAACATGATCAGTCAGCTGCGATTGAGCAGCAATGTCTATCCAACTATTTTCACGGTTGTTGTGGTCGTGATCATTTTGTGAGGCCACATGGAAAAGGCTCGGATGAGCTTTCCAAAGTTCTACAAGTGCCTCCATCACTGTCCAGATCACACGCTGCACTGCCGTGCTGCGCCGTCTTTTTCGCTGATATTTGTGTTTGCGCGTGCGCAGTGTGAGAAACTGCGGTGACACCCTCACGACCAAGTGATTGATGATCGGGAGCTGGTCGTGAGGTGTTAATCGCTTCTCGTTACCCCACGTATACTACACGATGCACGACGCACGATGAAGGCCAAAATCAGGTCGATTAAGCATCTTATAATTAACTTATCACTTGAAATAAGGTTGAAAAAGCTACCACCATCTTTGCTGTTTCTTCTCCTACAGACTTCCATTCAGGATTCTTTCAGTAATGAGTGGATATAAGTGAGTGGATATCACATCCGGATATAACATCTGTTTGGTTCTTTACTCCCTGTTTTTAAACCGAAACCTAAGTCTTGTCTATAGATGTTAAAACAGTTAACAAGAACACCAAGATAACGAGTTACAAGCTAACTTAGTATTAACAGGGAGTGACCTTAGACACAGCTTGTAACACACTGATGGAAACCTGGAAAATTACAGGTGGTAACGATGGAGAGGTCACAAGCAGGCAGAGTTTATTTCTGTGGTCTACTAAGTTAAATAATCCCCAATAATCTGCTTACTAATGAGCTCAAATCAGCAGCACACAGCATCTGAGTGATTTTCCACTTTATAGAAATGTCTGCAGCTTCTTTCCTCCTGCTGCAGTTCAAAGTCAGTCCAGAGACACATTCGTTTTTTAACCGTAGTAAATTATTCATATTTATTAGTAATATTTAATACCAACCATATCAAACACACGTGTGCAGTCATGGTTTATTTGAGGCGCTCTTTAGAAAGAGCATGTAAGCTTAATAATGAGGTGCAGTTTAACATGGTGGAGTCTATTTGCAGGAAAAGAGACTCACCGGGGAGGCAGCTGTTGCTATATATTTATGGTTATGTGCAGATGAGAACCTTATGAAATGTACCATCAAGACGCCAAGTTTAGAGGCCCTCAAAAACAGAATTTAAATCTGTGGTTCATATAAAAGCTGACTTACTGCACAGCTGCTCGATGGTGGCCCACTGCTCAGACTTCTTCCAGGTCTGTGCCAGATCCTCATTAGAAGTCTTCACTGCTTCAAGTAGCAGCCCGATGCTGTCCTGCAGATACAAACACAAGCTTTCATCTATCTGCTGAAAATTATTCAAGGTGCTGAGGAGTTAAAAGCAAAAACAGTACACCGGAGAGTTTATGTTTGGCAAGTCTGTGCTTTATGTAGGACATCCAAATCTGATCAAGCGGTTCGTTACAGAAAAACAATGTTTGCGACCGTCGCGATGGGCCGGTTTGAAAATGAGCAGAAAGGTCTGAGTGAAAACATCCTTGGAGGAGTAACTACTTCCAGACTGGAGAAGAATGCGGTCCAACCCATCGTCTGCATTACAAATGGGAAACAAATGAAAAGCTGGACGCGTCAAGGCTTTGAACTTACTCTCAGAGGCATGACTTCATTGGTGACGAGGAAGAGGAGAAGATGAAAGTCTGACACGATGTTCAGGAATGATGTGGAGGTGCACTGGGACAGGTATGTGGCTAAACTGTGAAAATCCTGCAAACAAACCAGAAAAACAAATGAATTATTAAACCACACCTTCACAGTCAGTCACTCCGGCATGTCCACAGTTTCCAGCATGGCTGCACTCTGCGATTTTACCACAACACGGGAGATGAAGAGTGTTTTCAGCTATTGGATTTTGTTGTTCCCTGCTTGCCCACAACCTCCACTGTGGGTTGTCTGGAATGCCAGATTTGTGATGGATTCTTCAGTGTCTCTGCTATCTGTAGAGGACAGCCACACTACGGACGCACGAGCGACTGTCTTTATGCATTAGCGTGAAAACAGTACAAAGACGAAGGGGATGAGAGATCAGTTAAATTTCCAAACTGGGACCATCTATCCTCCCCTTAAACCAAATACTTTGATGACCTTTTTATACCTTGTTGAATCGGGTGAGGGAAATACAAACTCATGCTGACAGTACTTACCTGTGTCTCTCCAAGAATATCCCGGTTTTCAATGGGAAAGCGTTGCGTAGAAGAAAAGGTATACTGGGGGTCCTTTGGAAAAGTTGTGGTTATCTGCGAAGAAAATAATATTTCTCTATACAAGTTTTCTGGAAATTTAGTGTCAGAATATATGTCTGTGAAGGTTCTCAGTCATCCAGGTCATCGTAGTCAAAGGAGCTTGCAAAGAAAAGCGTCTGGACTTCTGAAGAAGCTTCTCGGATGAGAGGTGAAACGTCTACAAGCAACTTAAAGAAGCCCAGACGCTTTTCTTTGCAAGCTCCTTTGTGTCAGAATATAGTTTGCTGCACTAAAGAAACAAAAAGTATTATTAAAAATACTCACATCTATAATAAGATACTCCACGGGAAGAGGTCGAGCTAGAAACGTGACATCATTTCCAAATTTGTCTTTGTCCTGTTGGATGTGAAAATCAGACAAATCCATCTCAACATCTGGATGAGCTGATAAGTAACATCTAACCCCAAAATAAGTACCTAATATTTATTTTTTTCTTAAACGTGCACACTTCATCACATCAGAGCTTTTTTATACGGCACCTCACCTTATAGAAGACGTCTGGTACGTACTGCTCAGGGCTCGACTCTTTAGCGTAGCCCAGCTCGGGAGCGTCTTTGCAGGGCAGTAGGCACTCGTCTCTCACCAGAGCCATGCACTGATTGGACACCTGATATCCTTCAAAGTGCACCTGGTTATCTGGACCACCTGCACATAAAACAGCACAGAGAAATATAAATAAATAATAATAACCACTCGCTGAAAAACAAAAATATTATTTCCATTGCAAATAAATTAGGGATGGTGATGATTTTAAAACTAGTCTTGCAAAAGCAACTGCCAGTCACTAACAAAGGCCCACGTTAGGAGAGCTGTGCAGCAACCACGAGACTATCAAGAGAGCCAGAGACAGCAGTGACATGTGATGTGCTGTATAAAGTGGATCAGGTGATCAGGGATCCTGAGATAAGCCAACCATCAATAATCCACAGGTTCCCCTGAGAACCTTAAGCGTTTCACCCGTTCTCAGTAGATGTTGCTGACTGAATGCTCTATTTTTTAGTCACCTTAGCAGCTCAAGCTGAACTAAACAAAGTGATTTTGAGCTGTTTAAGTTCTCCTTAAATAGCTTTCTATTCATCCACGAATATATAAATAAGCTGATTAGTTTACCACAAAATGTAATCTTTGACAAAGCCAGAATAAAGTCAATCTTAACAAGCAAGGACAACCTGATGAGAAGTTAAAAATATCAACAGGGAAATCATGCACACTGCAATAACACTATAGTGTGTAAAACACTGAGTGTGTAAAGTCTGTTCAGCATTACACATGGAAGTGATTTACAAACAGTAAAACAGATGGACTTCGCCCCTGCTCGCTGCGAGATGTGTAGCCATGACATCAGCTTTGGCTGCCGGGGCCTCACTCATGCAAATAAAAGTGTTGAGGTCACTGCTGGGTGTTTTCTTGGAACAAATACAAAAGGGGGTGAAAACATTTATCCCTGATCCTGCACAACGTCTGACTCCTCTGGCTTCAAATGGACGCACATGTTTTAAGTCGTAGTTGAACACTTGACAGACCTTACAGTAAAGCTGTAAACTGAACACCTAAACCAGTTTTCTTTAAGGTTGTAAGAGTTCTATGGATATATGAAAGGAGAGGCTACAACATGCTGAGTGTTGCATTCTGGGATGTGCAGATTAATGAATGATTTAAGTCTGTTTAGATCAGGGGTGGGGAACTCCAGGCCTCAAGGGCCGGTCTCCTGCAGGTTTTAGATCTCACCCAGAGTCAGCACACCTGAATCAAATTAGTTCATTACCAGGCCTCTGGAGAACTTCAAGACACATGGAGGAGGTCATTTAGCCATTTAAATCAGCTGTGTTGGATCAAGGACACATCTAAAACCTGCAGGACACCGACCCTCGAGGCCTGGAGTTGGACACCCTGTATTAGACTGACCCAAATAAATTGTCAAGCAGGTTTCTAGGCTTGAGGTATCTGTGATTGAACCACACTTAACTATACCCAGAGTTGCACCAAATCACTTTTTTTTAGCCTGCTGAAGTGTGACCTGCAGATACTGAATGTTTTTCTAAGGTCTATAACCGACAGCAGATACAAACAAAAAGAAATGATTAAACTTCACGACTTCGCCCAAACTGCAGTACGCTACTGGCTCTGACGGAAACAGCTCAAAAATAAAGGGCTCTGCTATTTGAAAAACATACAAATACAAATAAAAATCCAGTTGCTTGAGTTGCTGTGTGCCCACCTTTACCTGAAATATTTTTCTACAGGTGTGGTAGATTTATATGACCAAAAAAAGGTTATCTACCTGAATAATTGTCCAGTATGTTTATAACTTCAGCAGATAAGAGGACATCGACCCCCTTCTGCTTTTCACTACATAATTTTCCATGTTAACGACGAGTTAGGGTGTGACGTGAGGATTTGATGCCACTGTGTTCCCATTGGAAAAGCCAAAAGGACATTTTGGGAAGAGATGCTTTTTTGTGGTTTATGATTAAGCAACCATGCCTGCATTGATAAAGTAATGAAGAAAATGTTCCCGTGTTTCTCATTCATAAACCACTCACAAGAAAAAGAAACAGTACCAACCTGTCGCGACCACAGTCACAAATTTGGATCCAAAGTGTCCGTCTCGAGAAAGTCTGCAGGGGTTTGAATGTTCATTCTGGAAGTATCCCGCTGTGATGCACTCCTCCGCGCTCAGGTAATACGAGTCCTAACACAAGTAAGGACATTAAGGATATACAGAGGAAAACACCACAATTAAGACTAACAGATCATCTTTGAGTCAGATGGATCCTCACGCTGTTTCTCGAGTAGCGGACGGTGCCTATCCTCGTATCCTCAGACAGCAGGTCCGTGAAGATCCACCCCACCTGCAGAACAAGCAAACACTTAAATAATTACCAACTTTTGTCCACTCATAAGATTATCTGCTCGAATATTCAGCGATTTTACATGATGTAACAAAGCTATAAGTTAAACTCAATTCTCAAAGTTTCATCTTTTTATCCAAATGGAACAAAAACAAGATAAACAAAAACCACAACACACCAGGTGATACTCAAAAAAACACACACATGCAAGGATTAACATTACTGCATACGCCCGATTCTTGAAGTTTAAAAATATTTTTGTGCTTCTTCAACCTTTCAAAATAAATTTGTATTTCTCAATACTCCAAATATCCCTGCATGATTTTCTCCCACCACACTAACACATCATTAAAGCAACAGCATGCGTCTCCCCACCGCTGTTCCCATTTTACATGTGACGGTCACCGTGCTTCACAGTACCAAACACATGATGTGTGAGCCACTAAACAGTGGTGACAGATGACTGACAGCTCCAAACACCGAGCTACACCTGATTGGACATACGCCTGCCTGTGCTGTGCCCTCTGAGATATCCAAGCTCCATAGAAAGCTTTCTTTTAACTTACCACCACGATTAGGATACAAAAATAAGTAAGTAAGTAAGTAAAACTTTATTTATATAGCACCTTTCAAGATAAAAAATCACAAAGTGCTTCACAGAAGCTAAAACCTAAAAATAAAAATCAACCAAAAGCAAGTTTAAAAAGATGAGTTTTTAGCTGTTTTTTTAAAAGCGACCACTGAGTCCACAGATCTCAGGCTCACAGGGAGAGAGTTCCACAATCTGGGGGCCACAGATCCAAAAGCTTTGTCGCCTTTTGTTTTCAGCCTCGTGTGATGGACAGCAAGCAAGCCCTGGTCACATGACCTCAGGGACCTGCTGGGAATGTATGGATGTAAAAGTTCACTTATATATGTTGGTGTTTGTCCATGCAGAGCCCTGAAAGTCAAGGTCAAAACCTTAAACTGGATTCTGAATTTAACGGGGAGCCAGTGCAGCTGAATCAGCAGGGGTGTGACATGGGAAAACTTGGAGGACTTGGTCAGAAGCTTTGCAGCAGCGTTCTGAACGACTTGCAGACGCTCCAAAGAGGCTTTACATAAACAAGTAAACAAAGAATTACAATAATCCAGACGAGATGAAACTAATGCATGAATGACAATTTCTAATTCAGAGCGCGATACAATGGGACTCAGCTTAGCAATGTTTCTCAAGTGATAAAAACAGGAGTGAACCAAAGATTTTACATGGGCATCCAAAGTCAGAGCACAATATGAGCTAAAAACAGTGCAGAGAAAGGTATTTTTGAAACTGTCATTAAAAATAATCCTTTTCATGACTTTCATTATTTTATTGCCATGTTTTTAATCTTAGGCTGACCTCTGACAGGCCTTACAGATATGTTATTTAATTAAAGAGATTTTCATAGAAAATCTGCAGCTTTAACTGAAGAAGTGTTGGAGTCCAGAGGGTGGGTGGGGATAGAGATCGCAATAGCCAAACTAACTCGACTTCTGGGGGACAATTGTGGTCGGGCATGTTATGTACTGCCTGTTTTGAGTACACCCTTAAGTTTCATGTCAGATTTTTCTCCCTGGTCATCCATGCCCCACTTGCAGCAACAGGCTAATCAGGGTCATTTAGGTGTCTTGAGCTCTCTGACAGACTCCAACTCGACACTGACAGTAGTCCCTTTAGTAGCTGGAAGGCCACTCTACCAGGAGGAGAACAAGTACTGAGCACAGTAAAGCTGCAAAGCAGAACAAGGACGTCTGCCAGCTGCAGCCTAAGTGGTGGAGTTGGAATCCATTCACTGGATTAAGGTCTAACTGTAGAGGCATCTATTTTTTGTATATATGTGCATACATATAGTTCTGCCTGTATGCAAACATGAAAGCAATGTGAGGTCAAACAGAGCACTGAGGGGAGATCAAACCCAACCTTGCACATGCCCAGTTTGGCAGCAATCTCGTCCACGGCTGCAGCTTTGGGATCATCCAACAGTTCCAGGCTGTTCTGGGTGGCATTCTGAAACACAGCATCGTTTTAAATGCAGTTAATGCTCAGTGAGGACTTTAACCTTATTGAGCAAATAAACTCTGACACAATTTCACTTGCAGAGCAGAATCGGGCATTAATACGCTCAGTGAGAACGTCCCACCTGTGGGGGTTCGTAGATGGCGGCCACTTCCGCTCTGATGCCCAGGGGGATGTCTTTGTGCTCCGTGTATCTGCCGTACAAGTAGCCCATCCTCTGACTGCCCGTCTTCCTCCAGAAGTCCAAGAAGCGGTCAGCAATGGTGTGGTTCTCAAACATGATGTTGTCTACATGTCTGTATTTCTGGGGGGGGAAAAGAAAAACTACATTCACATACACGGTGTGATACTCAGGACTGTTGTTTGGTTTTTTTAGACATGGATCAAGTTTCTTTGAAGATGTGGAAGCAGCCGCTCAGGAGGAGTCTGCATGCTAGAATATACTTGGGGATTAAATTCCCAGTGTTGCTCAGCACTTTGTACTGAAGCGAACTGTAATGCACACCTGCCATTTAATGCGCCTGCACCAAACTTTTACTGTGATCTAAATTATTAACAGGGACAGGAAACATTAAAAATGTGTGCAGTATTAAGCAAATAGGCACATTTTCAGTAAAACAGCTGCAGAGTAATCCAATCCATTCATTTTCTAAACCACTTCAGGGTTCTGGAGCTCATTCCATCTTTCATATGGTGAAATATGGAGTACTCCCAGGCAGTGTTGGTCAAATTACTTGAAAAAAGTAATCAGTAACTAATTACTGATAATAAATAAATCCTTTAATTAGAGTCTGAATCAATAAATCACGGTTTTAGTAACGCAGTAACGCAGCGTTCCTACGGGAAAGCAACGGTAATCTAATTACCGTTTTTGCAATAGTAATCCCTTACTTTACTCGTTACTTGAAAAAAGTAATCGGATTACAGTAACGCGTTACAAGTAAAGCGTTACTGCCCATCTCTACTCCCAGGACAGGATGTTCGCTTCAAGTATTTTCGGTGTCGTATTTGCTGATAAAAGAAGTAAACGAATATTTCTCCCACACTTGTTACCGTGACATACCTGTCTGTTCAGTGTGATGGCACTCGGCTGGCACTTGGTGCAGATGCCTTCTGGCCAGGGAGGGTGACCCTCGCAGCCTGACTTTATCTTACAGCTGATGTTCTCCAGAGCAGCAAACTTCCCCCTGCAGGAGATCAGAACAGTGTCAGAGTCTGAAATTATGAGCAACCAAACTGGAAAATTAAAAACAGCTCCTCACTTATCAGCGCCGCCCGTCAGCTTGCGAAGGTATGCGTGGAATGACATGTGCTTCACTGGTGGGTCGAGGTGATTCAGGTAGTCTTCGTCAAAAGGCTGGAATCAGAAGAAACATGCTTTATAGCCCTAACATTCATCATTTAAGAAACAAAGCACAGGAATGAAATATCTCACCTCTAGCGGTACACAGTGCACACACTTCCCAAGGGCACCGTGGCGACATCTGGAACAAGAAAAGAATGATTAGGTATCCAACATCTGCACTGAGGTCAGATGTGTGCAGCTGGTCCTCTTCCTTACAGCTGCGGATCTCTGTTTCTGTAGATCTTGCCATCTTGCTTGGCCAGATACTGATCGATCTCATCTTCCTGGACCTGGGGCGCTGAGAAGGACCGAGGGATCATGGAGGACGAAGAAGAGGACGAGACGGATGGTAGCGACGAAGATGTGTGAGGGGTGGCCGTGTCCATAACCTCCCCGGAGGAGGTGGAGGATTCTGAAGGGAACAAAAACAACATGTCCCCATGCCTACAAAACACGAGAGAGAAGAAGAAGATGATTAAAGCTGTGGAGGTCGACAAAGACGACAGTATTTCTGGAAACCAACACTCCCCGGAGAGGCAAGAGGGAAATTCAGGCTCTAATTAAAGGTTAAAGTCTGTTTGTTTCTACTTACTTGATCTTGAGAATGCTGAGGGTTTTGTTCTGGGATACGAGCTCTCCGGTTTTGTTGCGGTTCAGATAAACCGAAAACCCATTAGAGTTGAACCCAAATTCTTTGGCCACCTGTGGGAGAAGCAGATACCGGATTTTGACAAGAACATCGATACGACACACATTTCATATCGCCTGGAACAAAAACATTGGTAGCCATCAAGACACTTTAAATTCATCATTAAGCATAAATGTCAAAGCCGTGTGCTGCCGGGAGGGAATTCTTATCACATGTGCTGGTTCTTGTGTAAAGACAGTTTGCTCTTGAAAAGATACCAATCACTCAAAGCAGATTAGCAAAGAGCGTCAGCCTGGAGGAACACCTCTTTATGGTTGTGCCAAAACATTTTAAGAAAAGCACTCTGAGCGGATCGAACAGGAGGGTCTCCCTCGTAGCACTTTTACATCACATCATGTAACTGTAATACACTCAGCGGGATGCTGATCATTTCCCTGTGTGGGCCTTTTTTCCACATACACGCATTTTCAGATCTGATAAAGAGGCTTTAGACAGAACCAAAGGAAACTTCCACAAATCCAAATAGTTGACTCTAACTTGTACTGATGGTAAAAAAAAAAACCAAAAACAAAAACTTACATATTGGGTTGTGTGAAAAAAGAAGTTGTTTTTGGTATTCTGTGTCATTCTATAAACACTGTTTTACCTGAGACATGTTGCGCTGCATATTTTGCACCTTGTTACGTTTACTAGTTACAGACAGAGGAGAAAAATACTGGCTTCAAATCTGATTAGTCTTACATGAAATATACTGAACTGATAACTGGATTTCACTAGAATTTTGCTAAACGCCAATATTTTATTTCCTCACTTTGAGGAAGAAAGTGGCATTGATCCGGTGCACTCTAGAACTCTACACCTATGTCTGAAAAGTACTTCATTCAACAACCACCTAAAAGCTATTTTCTCAGGAGAAAGAATGCTCAGCAGAACTTTCCCTCCTCTAACATCTAAACCAGTTGATGACGTCTTTAAAGTCCACACTAATAAAATTAGCAGAGAACAGAAGAGCAGTGAGAAGCATGGAGGTTGTCTGGGGATCACTTTTCTCATGACACACCAAAAGAACAGCGTAAGATCTCTTCACTATGGGAAAAGTACACAATCAGACACTGTTTTCAGCTCCTGTCTGGCTCATAGCTGCACTTCAGTGTGGAGTGAAAACTTTCCATTGAATTGCAAGTTACACAGTCCTGCCTTAACAAATGCATTTTTGATGAGGTGCTGCTGCAGTGCTCTGTCTGCGTTATATGCTTCTATTTTAGGCTTTTCATAGACAGTGATTAAAATGCAAATGTAATTATTTCCCATCCTCGTGTGTAAAATTGAAGCATAACAGAGAAAATTTACCCAGAAACAGAGTGGCTCTTAAGTCCTTTGCTAAGTGAGACTTGTATAACTTGGGAGGAATACCATTTGTCAGCTTTACTAGAAGTCTTACGTTGCCTTATTCTTACCTCACACTGTATTTTACCACGTTTGTTGTCAATTTGCTAAAACTTCCTATCTTTGCTTTGCAGATTCTCGTCACCTGAACACCTGATATTTTACAAATAGAGCAGATCACTTCATTTTTTATTGTAATTTCACCGGCTTCTGTCCTTTTTGGTAAAGAAGGTCTTTAGATTTAAAGTTCTAAGTTACAGTTCATGTTTGCAGGTCTTCAAATTCACATCTCTGAAGCCTGTTTGTGTCAGCCAAACTTCTTGAAACACGAAAGGGCGTTCACAGTCCTGCAGAGTTGGACTGACATCAGATTAGGAGTTGTCCAAATCTGATGTGAGTCCAGCTCAGCAGTGATTCACCACTGGTGCAAATGTTGGGTTCAACATTACCAGACAGCTGTAAATGGATACAGGAATTTCCTGTATTTTATGCACTAGATTTGGGGAAGTGGATTAAATTATTAACAGGCCTTCAGTAAAATTCAAGTCCTATAAAAAAATAGATTCTCTGCTTTTATCTGTGCCTTCTGTGATGTGAAGCAATGCCTGGACTCTAAAACATCAAACACAATCCACAAAAACGCACAGGAGCGGTGGAGGAGCGACCTGCTCTGTTACTTCCTACACAGCTTCATGCATGTACAGGCACAAGAGGAGGAAAAATAACAAAACAAAGCCCACACACAACACATAACACTCCTGTACTGATTGAAAGATAAAACATTTTCTAATCAGTTTTCTTTGTGGAAAAAATAAGAGGCCTCCACAGGTTTTCAGTGTACTGTGGAAATAACGTACAGAAGGCTTGGATCCAGTTCTGGTGTGGAGGAAAGCAGAGAGTGGGAAATTCTTTGCTTTTTTGCCAGCAGACGACCGATGTGACACAACAGATAAACATCAGCTACTGATGTGGATAAATGCCATCTTACTTGCTGATATGCCAATATCAGCTAATGACTATATTTGGTTCATATGTCAGTACATCCTTATGATTGACAGTATTAACATGACTAGCATATCATAGCCCTTTGGTTTAAAAAGACCTGTTTTGAAGCATCAAGAATAACATTCCTGCTGTTTTGGCCACAAGTAACTGCATGTGATGGTCTAATAACCACTGAGAGAGCTGATAATCTCCCCTTTTGAAACATGGTGTCACCAAAAGGTCAAAACAAAAAGTTGTTTTTTCCCCAGATTTCTATTGGATCAAAGTCTTTTTGCAACTATATGGTGGCTTTCAGATAGCCTTTCATTCTTCCAGCCAGAAAACTGTGACCATTTTATTTTATGTCTATTATTCTTGCTTAATTTTACAATGCATAGCAATTTAAATCAATGTGGCACCACTGTACCCTGAAGGCAGCAAACATGGGTAATCTTTGTGAGCTGGAGATGAAGTGAGGGAGGGCGTGCAGATTAGGATGCTACTCTGAATTTTGTGACTTTTCAACTGCATGAGGACACGGTGTTACTACTTCCAGGAAAATAAATAGTAACGATGAGCTGACAAAGCCTTGAGGTGAAGGAGTGCTGGTGCCTGGCAGTTTATGGAAACACAGGCTACAGAAAATACCTGTTTCCCCTCCTTTACATCTGAAAAACCTGAGGACAACTGTTTTGAGCTCACTCTCCCTAATCTTCTCCCACGCCTTCGGAAACCCAAAGAGGTCATAAGCAGAACAGAATATGATGGCCCAGGCTTAGATGTTATTGTGTTTGTAACTGCTGGACAACTATTCACAGATCATTTTTCATTATCTTATGCAAACATCAAATAAAGCATACTATCTACAGTTGAATTAAAACTATAATGTGTTTAGAAGTCTTTAAATAAACTGTTTTCTTAGCTATTCAGTGGGTTTGTCAGCAGGGATCCTTATAAAAAGGCAGAATGGGGCTTAGGGAAGAAGACAGCAGCCATGACTAATTAAAATCCTGCATTGTTCAGAAGTCAGCCACCACCTTCATTTAAAGGCTGAACTGACCCCCTTATACTGGAGTGCCAGGCCAAACTGATAAATCCTGAGGCTGGAAACCAGCCCTTAGAGCACAAAAGAAAACAAGATGATTGAGTGCTGTTATATTTAACACATTACCTTCTTTAAAAAAGCAGCAGCTGTCTCCCTCTTTGTAGAAGGAATTTTTTTCATCCCTTCTGGGGACTGCACCCTGATGATCTAAAGGAGGGACAGAAATAAACCCACAATTCAGCCGTTACAGTACAAGCCCGAATCCATTGTAGCATTTCAAACACCTGTCAGTCAAAACCAGGACGCAGCAGCCCCCTTTCTGCCCCCTCCGGTGTCAGTGTCGGGGTATTATGACAACCGTGACAGTGCAGAAAGAAAAGTGGGGTTATCGTTAGCTCATCAATCTCTGGTTTTTAGCTGCAACATGACGATGTTGACATTGAACTACTCTGGAAAGCTGTCAGTGTGTACTGGCTCATTCACAGACTAACTAAATATCACTTTCGTGGTGAATGTGCAACATCACAGCTCCCATCGTTACCGAGCTATTCGTGTTACTGTCATGCTAATGAGCTGAAAGAATATGCCAGTCATTTTAAGCCGGCCGTTATTGTCGCTCTCCCGTTAGCCAACAATGACTCTTTTCATTCGGATGTCGTCAGCTAGCCTACTAGCTATCATATTAGCCGGCTAGCTAAACAGGCCCTGGTCACTCTTAGCTCATGTTAGCTGGCTAATGCTAGCCAAGCTAATTCTGCTGCCTCATCACTCAGGAGTCCGGCTAACAGGCTAGCTAACGTTAGCCGGAGCCCACCCGCCGCTGTACTTACAATATTATCGGCCATGCTGCTCGGGTAGGTGCGCCCGGTAGATTTGGCTTTGTTAGTGGACAGACAGGGTCAAAACAAATATCCCGTAACGCTGTTGTATGTGTGTGTGTGTGTGTGTCAGCGAAACTCCATCCCGCAACTCAAACACCGGGTGTTGCACACATTAGCGCCCCCATCGATCCCACAGCGGAGCGACCACGGTCGAAACAAAGAAACTGAGCTGGAGGGTTCCACTTTTATTATTCTTTCTTTTTCTCCCGTCAGTGCCTGCCTCCCACCTGAGCCCCCCCGAGTCAGATCCTTTTTAGTATTAAATATGATGAAAGATGGGATAAAAAAATCTTCTTTTCACACTGAACACTTTCAGAGATAGAGGCTCACAACCGCATGTTTGAGCCCTCCTTGTAAGTAAGTGCACAACATTATCTTAATTTTATTCTGCTTTCTGAATTCTTAACAATAACTAACATTTTTCATTTAAAAAAATCACTATCATAAAATATGATGCATTGTTTTAACATGTGGGAGATGTGATGGACTGAGTAGTCAGTAATCAGATAATTTATATTCTGCTTATTTTTTGCTGTTTTATGTTGCAGTTACTTTTAGTTTTTTTTATTTGTAGGTTCAAAGGAGGGTGATTTTATGTTACTTACTGTACTTTCTGCAGTGTTTTGTACTTTTTAAACCATCAGTGTGGTCACTCTTACACTTACTCACACTAGCTGTATTTGGGAATAATAATTTATGATACCAAACCTCTCTCATTCATGTATGTAAAACTGCTATTTTAAATGTGATATGAAAATGTTTTACATTTCCCAGAGCATCACTACAGAAGAAACAGCATTTATTGAAATAAATTAATTAAAGAAAATCAATGTGTTTTTAATTAATTTGATGATTCCTGGCACCGAGCCTCGTATTTGACATGTATTGTGTACAATCTAAATCCAAAAAAGTTCATTATAACAACACATGTAGTTTTACACGCTGTTCATTTATTATTGTTTAGGCTTGTTTTAAGTACCTGCCCCCTGTTTAAGTGTGGATGTCTTCATTATGAAGTTAAAGTGACACATGTAGGTCTTAGATGTTCCTTCAACATCAAGGGAACAAACCACAGTACCTGCGTGACATTATGTACTTTGCATATGCAGAATATTTGTGAGGCCACAGAAAAGACAGAAATGCCTTAGAATTAGAAAACCGGTGTTATCAGTAAATCCCTACAAGACTCATGAGGAACTCATTTATATGAGGTACCTTGTGGCTTGAGCTCTGTCAGCGGACCTCATAGCTCAGCCACATATAGAGGAACTATTTGCTACACTTATGAATGTCACACTGTTGTTATAAATTCTGCTTGTTATGTTTTTGATTCTGAAATGTGCTTTATGAATGAAGATTGTGAGTTGTAACAAAACAATCAAAATTAATCTAATGTGTGCAATAATTTGGTTTCATTGATGCTGTTGTGGCAGCCTTTAGGATTACAAATTATGAGACACCATTCCCTTGGGGTCGGTTGCTTCAGTGAGAGCATCCGGGATAAAAATCAAACATGTGGAGCGAGCAGCTGTGAGTGAGCAGCCGAAAGTAGCTGAACTTTATTCTTAATAAAAGCAGGATGTTCATCGGATCATCTCCCCAGCACAAAGAGAAATATGATGATAAAACATGATGAAATCAATCTTTCAAGTCTATAGAAGCTCTTTTACAGTGTTAATTCAGAATAAAGAGCCTTTCTTTTTCTCTTTTAATCAAAAGTGTTGCCGGACTTTTCAAAAAATCTAATTAAGATTCAGAAAAACTGGATTTTTTTTAAGTGAATGTATCCATTTTTATTTGTATTTATTTAGTTTGACAAGACGACTTTTGGTATTTTTCTCTGTTGTACAGTTTCAGTTCCTTGTTGCAGGATAACATAAAAACTGACTGAACTACAATTACGCACGGTAACCACTGGGGCATTGCTCAGTACCAACAAACATGCCAAACTTCACCCTGAGAAATGGCCTATTTTGTACTAAAGAAGAGCAGAAAAAGCGGCATGAACGAAGCGGATGATTTTCGACAGCACAGCAATCCAAATCCTGAAGAAAAGCAGGAGATGGAATTGCTCGGAGCCCTAAAGCTGCAGGACGAAATAAACCGAAGCGCAGGTGAGAGAAATCACGGATGTTTGATTTTATGGCGCAAACTGCTGGCGTGATGCTAGCCTGTTGTAGGGGTGGCTGAGATTTCTACAGCAACAAGTCTTACTGTCAGTAGCGGTTTTAGATACGGGCGACACGAGCGGTTGCCCGGGGCGGCATCGTGGTGGGGGGCGGCATCACGGGCATCGGTAAAAAAAAAAAAAAAAACGTGCACATGACATGAGCGCGCACGCAGAAGTGAAACCAATTGGCTGTGGTCAGTGTGGCGTGAGATTTACATGACAGGGAAGTCTGCTGAGGCACGCTGTGCTCCACACGGGAGAGAAACCATTTAGTTGTGATATTTGTGATAAAAATTTTTATCGAAGGGCACACCTTAAGAGACATGCACCCGCTTGCAGGAGCATTCACGCTATTGTGTGCGACAAAACAAAGAAACCGTTTGCTTGTGATGAATGTGGGAAACGTTATAAGAGAAACACGCACCTTAGGAGACACATGGTTGTCCACACGGGGGAAAAACCTTTTTCCTGTAGTGCCTGTCATAAAAAATTTTCACGACAGGAAAATCTGAAGAAGCACATGAAAGTCCACATATAAGAAAAACTGCACAAAGTGTCTTTAACTGTGTGGTTTGTGTTGGTAAGCGACACGCAGGAAAACAAACGATCGGTTTTCCCTGATTTGGAGAAATAAATATGTTTTTGTTAGTTTTTTATAATGTTTAAAGAAGAAATGTGAGGTATTTTTCTACCTTCCTATTAAAAAAATACCAGCTTTGTTTTGTCATATCTAAATAAGTTTGTATTTTAATATTTTAATGCTATAATACTATAATACTGGGTCAGACCAGAGGTTGTAATGGCAGAAATTAATTATTTAAATAGCTGTGCTTAAGGTGAGATCAGAAGTATCAGTAATGTGTTGATTTGTTGACACAGATTCCAATCGTGGGATCCAGAATCCAGACAAGTTTACAGATTTTATGTAATGTGTTTTTGTTTTTTTCTGGATTTTTCTAGATGATATTCTGTTTCTCTCCATTAAAATGAAAATTGCCATAAAACTTTTGCATGGAACAATCAGTGAGCTCATTACTGCTTCTGATGTTTGTTCTGATGTAGAGCAGTGGTCCAACTATGAATAATTATAGAAGGTGTAGTTTGGAAAATGTATTTGGAGTACAAATTTTATGATTACAACATTACAACTGCATGTATGAACTTAAAGCTGGGGTCACTTTCTTGAACTGTATATAAATAAAAAAATAATATAAAATTTATATAGCACCTTTCTAGACAGAGTCACAAAGTACTGCACATAAGATATCAGATAATAAATGGTAAAACAAACAATATAAAACAGGCAAAAATTAATCAAAAGCAGTTTTAAAAAGGTGAGTTTTGAGTTGTTTTTTTAAAACAACTACTGAGTCCACAGTCCTTAAGGTTTGGGAGAGAGAGTTCCACAATCTAGGGGCCACAGTGGCAAAATCTTTATCACCCTTAGGTCTCATCTTAGTCTTTTTTATAGCAAGTAAGCCCTGATCAGATGACCACCGGGACCTGCCAGGGACATAGGGCTGTAGCAGATCAGAGATGTAGACTGGTGCCAGTCCATGCAAGGCTCTAAATGTCAAGACCAGGATCTTAAAATGAACTCTAAATTCCACAGGAAGCCAGTGTACCTGAGATAGCAATGGTGTCACATGTGAATAGCTGCAGCGTTTTGCACAGCCTGCAGACAATCCATATATAAATAAAATTAAGCCATCCCGGCAAGAAAAGATTAATTTGGTGTGGTGTGAAGACCATGCACTGCATTTTTTCCTTTTCATATTTTTGTTACTTTATTTATTATTTTTTTATGTTTTCAGTGGTTTAAAGCGGAGTTAAAAAAAATGTCACTATTAACAGCGACATCTGGTGGATAACTGAAGGCACTACAACTTAAACATTGACGCGGCTTACTGTTTCAATCTCAGGTCATCAATAAAAGTTCTGAAAAGACTGCGTGTCCGTTTTTAATTTCTAATTAATAAATACATCGTTGTCATACACTGAAATAAATTTTTTGTTGTTAACTTCAGTTAACAAGTTGTTGAGTCTTCAGTGTCGTCTCTGAATTAAATAGCTGGTAACAAAATGGTAAAAAGACACGACATATGCAGACCCACACACCAACAATACTCCGCAAACACTTTCCAGTTTAAACTTATTTAACAGATTTAGAGAAGTTTCACTTATTTCTTAGTCTTGTCTGGTCTTATAACAGTGTTTAAAAAGATTAAGTTTGATTTATCAGCTATTTCTGGGACTGTTTAATAAACAGTGTTTATTAACAGACGCTTCAAACCGAAGAAAGTCGCAGTGAAGGGCTGATGACGTGAAAAGTCACTGGTCACGTGGCAGTGGTTTTTAAAGAACCTCGCTTCAGGTCAAGTTTCGGTATCAAAGGTGTCCGTGCGGATGCCTGTGCTAATTTATGAGAACGTGCGCTCTGTTTGTGTCCGGCTCTGATAACACAGTCACGTGGAGAAGAATGTAATCGGCATGTGTTTGTGCGGTGTTCGGTTCTGTCGAGGCCGAGCTTCTCCCAGACAAACCTGCAGTTTATTCTGGAGACGAGACAGAAGACAGCATGCAGGAGGTGGATTATTATCGGGAGCAGGGTGGAGAAAGTCTGGATTTAGAAGAAAAACCTGATATTAAAACCCTCGGAGTCCAGCCGGAGCAGGACGCTAATGTAAACCAAACCTCTGGTAAGAATAATCAGATTTCATTGCGGCAAACGATTACCCTCATCGGCGAAGTCAAATTTTCTTGCTCCTCTATTGTCGACATTACGGTGCTGCTAATGCAGAAACACAATGAAAGCAGTCATTTTTATATTATTTACAAAAGTAACTTTACTTTAGACCAGTACAGGTTTAGACACATAGAATACATTATAATTAATAATTTTACGCATCATAATAAAATATCAAACATTTTAATGCTGTCTGAAGAAAAGGTCACACAAAATTAAGATAAGATAAGATAAGACTTTATTGATCCCACGGCGGGGAAATCTTTGTGTTACCTCATCTCAGGTACAGATAGCAGAAGGAAAATACCAAAAATACAAATAAAATACGAACAAATATAAAATAAGTAAGATAATACACTATATACAACGATAGCATACACAGTATGTGATTATGGATATGGTTGTGGAAATATGCAAGAGAAGTGGATTTGAAGTTGTCCACACATTTATCCACAGTTACTGCCATATAATACTGCTATATATTAAAAACAAAATTATTTTGTAAAAACAAAATAAAGGCACAGCCAGCAAATAATCAGTCGAATGAGTTTAAATTACCACATTGTTATATTATTTTTGAACTGTAATTTCAGAAAATCCTTCATATGTTTCTGTAATTTTTAATTTAATTACATTTTTAAAAATTGATTAATGTTCAAGTTTAGCACGTGTCAGTCCATGGTAACTGTAAAATGTGATATTTCATGATATAATTTTTCACAATCGTTACTTCAGTTCTTTGAGAGGTGACACAAAGTTTCTACTGGATTCCTTCCCAGGTACACCCCAGTCTACATATGGTAAATGGCATCTCTGCAAACTGTACAGTGTTAGAAAACAAAACAAAATGCACTCAAATTACATTGTCATAGTGTATGCTATGGAAAAAGCATTTGCCCCCTTATTTTATTTTATTTTATTTTATTTTTGTATATTTGTCACATTTACACGTTTCAGATCAAAAACAAGGGAAAAATATCCAAACCTACCTGGCCCTGTGTGAAAAGTGTAAAAAAATCATGAATTAACTGATTAATCACATTTTTTGGAAAGCTGAGTTCAATTTCAGTGGCCACACTGAGGCCTGATTATTGCCTGTTAAATCAAGTTCCCTTACATCTAGCATAAAACTCAAGCTCAAGAGCACTTGAGCAGTGATCCAAAACACATCAGTACTGTACGTCCATCTCCGAATGGCTCAAAGAAGCAAAACAAAACGGAGCCTCTGCAGTGGTCAAAGTCCAGGCTCAAATCTGACTAAGATGCTTTTGCCAAAGGTTGCACAATTAGTTTAGGGGACAATTGTTTTTTCATATATAACAAATCATGAATTCACACACTTAGTATAGAAAGTACAACAACGATATCGCTCTTTGATAGCCTAGCTTGAATTTCTATCATAGCGAGAACATTACTAACCCATTTACATGAAACATAACAGGAAGAACTACACAATCACAATAAGTTAGGGCTGCAAGAATCCAGCCTTTCCGAGACCACACATACACCTTTTCTTTGGAAATTTGGTGATATTGAGTGCCAGTCTGATACCTATCCATCCATCTATTCTTGGGAACGCCAAGACATTCCGAAGCGAGCCGAGAGATGTAATCTCTCCAGCGTGTCCTGGGCCTACTCCAGGGTCTCCACCTGAGAGAACATGTCGGGCACGCCTCACCTGACTTTGATGAATCATATTTTATTCTTTTTCATTCTGAGCATTCTGGACTGATCATTAAAGAGATGCTGTGCTACTTCTGTATTTCCTTCAACAACTGTGACATCAGGCCTATAAACACGTTTTTCTGTAGGACCACCGTAAATGCATTACAAGGCTCTTTTCTCCATATTTTAAAATATGTTAATATTTCTTATTTTGTCTTTTTTCTTTTTAGATAATGGGACAGCTCTGTGCTGATGTAGAATTCATATAAACATCACACAATTTACCTACATGTTTCATTGTTTCCTGCAGATATCCCACAGCTGTTGGTTATTAAAAAAGAAGAAGTTTCACCTGAATGGATCCAAACTCTGGAGCAGCAATACCCAAACCTCCACATAGAGGAAGAGCAGGAGGAAACCTGGAGCACTCAGGAGGAAAAGCCACCTAATGGGCTCCTCATCACTGGTGTTCCTGTGAAGAGTGAAGATGGTGATGATGATGATTTGAAACCTCAGTTGTCAGAGCTGCATCAAAGCCAAAGTTTTAAAAAAGAGGTTAAAGTTGAAGTTAAAAAAGAGGAAGAGGACGAGCCTCCAATCAGCAGCTCAGCTAATCACATAAAAACAGAAACAGGTGGAGCACCAGAAACGACCACAAACTTAGATCCACGCAGAGATTCAGAGCCTAATACTGATAAACAAGCTTCAGCTGCTTTTGAGGCAGAAGTCAGTGTTGATGGCAACAACAGTGATGATGATGCTACTGATGATGATGATGAATGGGAGGAACCTTTGTCCAACTGTCGACCTAAAACTAAAGACAGAGACAGTACTCGGAAGGAGTCGTTTTCAAATCCTGCTAAAACATCCTTCAGCTGCTCCGAGTGCGGTAAAGACTTTC
The DNA here is from genome assembly GCF_963576455.1 of Neolamprologus multifasciatus. Taxonomy (NCBI): domain Eukaryota; kingdom Metazoa; phylum Chordata; class Actinopteri; order Cichliformes; family Cichlidae; genus Neolamprologus; species Neolamprologus multifasciatus. The sequence continues at coordinate 3,017,903 of NC_140446.1, forward strand.
TCTCCAAGCAGTCTCTTCAGAGTCACGTGACAAGTCATTCAGGACGAACACCTTCCAGCCATCTGCTTAATAAGAAATGCTCCAGGGTGAAGCAGAAAGCAGATTCAAAGACAAGCGTAGGCAAAGCAGAGAAACGATACGTCTGCAATGACTGTGGACACAGATTCAGACATCGCTTTAATCTTAAAAGACACATGAGAGTTCACACAGGAGAGAAGCCTTTTAGTTGTGACATTTGTGGTAGAAGATTTAAACAACAGTGCAGTCTCAAAAGACACACCAGACGCCACAAAGGGGAGAAATCATTTAATTGTGATGTTTGTGATAAAAGATTTAATGTAAAGGATGATCTCAGGCAACACATGAAATGCCACACAGGAGAGAAACCGTTTGGCTGTCAGCTTTGTGGGAAAACCTACAGAGCTCAATGTGGGCTTAAGAGGCATATGATAGTCCACTCAGGAGAGAGACCATTCCACTGTGATATTTGTGGTAAAACATTTAATGAAAAGAAGTCGCTTAGTAAACATGGAATAATTCACACAGGAGAGAAACCATTCGGTTGTGATGTTTGTGGTAAAAAATTTAGACATCAGTGTAACGTCAAAACACATATGAGAATCCACACTGGAGAGAAACCATTTGGTTGCAATAAGTGTGAACGGAAATTTAACCAAAGTGTACTTCTTAAGAAACACATGAAAGTTCACACCGAGGAGAGTTCTTTATGAGGGACTGGTTAGCCAAAACTCCTGTTTGGAGGTGACGGGGTGTAGATATGTAAAAGTAACTGATATCATAACATTGACCTTCTTCGTTAGTCCAGGCTTAGGTGAAAAGGTGGTGTTTGACATGTTATCTCATCCTTCTTTCATATAAAATCAACCATTTGAGCACTACCTGCCTGCTTAAATCAGAGACTTCAGGGGAATGGTATAAAATCAATATTCTTGTGAACAGGTAAGTTAATACACTGCTTAAGTCTTAAGTCACATATATACAATTGGAGCTGGGTATCGATGATTTCTACAATCCTCGATTTGATTCACTTCAATTTTGAGACAGTCAGAAATATTATAACTTTGATCATTTATCAGTGACGCTTGTGAGACTTCATCAGAGGTGTAAGCCTCAGAGCAGATGCCTTTGTGTCAAAGTAACTGATGATGAAACACAGAAAAAGGAGATTTTCCTGGCCTGGCTTTTTATAGCAGATAACCTTAAAAATATTATAATACTGAGTTTTGCTTTGTGTTTAATCATGATGATCGCTCAGTTTTGTAAGTTATCCTCTCGTTATTCTTCCTGCATTGTCAGTGTTTCGTGGTCAGCGGTAGTTTCTTGTCTCTGTGCTTTCTTGCTATCTTTTGGGTTATTTCCTCTTTTGCTTTGATAGTCGTCTCTTGTGGCTTTGACTTTTGCTACGCCTCTGTTATTGTCTGATTGACTTCACCGGTGTCCTATTTCCCTGAGCTGTTTCCCTTGTAGCCTTGTTCAGATTGTCTGGAGATAGACTGCAGATATAAAATGCTGGGATTCATTTGTGTCAAAGTTGGCTGACTGCCTGAGCTACCGGAGGTTTCTTTCTGTAAAAGGGAGTTTTTCCTTGACCCCTATGTGTGCTTGCTAATAGGGGTCATATGATAGTTGGGGTTTCCTTTGTATTGTTTTAAGGTCTTTACCTCACAATATAAAGGACCTTGAGGCAACAGTTGTTGTGATTTGGTACATGAAGAAAATCTCTGCATATGATTGTTCACATATGGGCATTTTCTGCCATAAGACCAGGTTACATGATACATTTGCATTTGCTTATTTTTAAATGATTTTTCACACAGTTTAGAGGATTAAGTATCATCTTGCAAATAATATATAAAATATATTTTTATTTGTGTACAAAAAACATAAAAGAAGTACTGACAGTAATTTAGGCTCTCATGTTAGAGCGGTGGTAAACAGCACTGCCTCACAGTAACAGGGTTTGTGTGGGCTCTGGGCATCCCACAGTCAAAAGACATGCTTGGATTAGAATACCTGGTTATTCCAAACTGGATATGAGTGTGAGAATGAATGGTTGTCTTTCTGTGTTGGTCCATCATGTTTCAGTTACCGTATGTTTTTTACTTTAGTCCAGTTTGGACAAAGGAGAGTTTTTTCCTCATTATGTGGAAGAGGAAGAGTGTGAGGGGAGCAGTACTCAGTCCTACTGACAGTCATTCAAAACATGTTTTGAATGACTTAAGGAATTTCTTGCAAAATCTACCCTCTATTATATTTTATTATGTTCCTAGAGCCCAGCAAACTACAAACTAACACTATGCTGTGTAAAATAAAGACTGAATGCAGTGACTTCTGAATCTCACAAATCCATATTTTTATTGACAAAAGAACCCAACAAAATACATCAAATGTTTGACCTGAGATGAAAAACATTCACTCAGTTTGGCTTTTATGGCAGCAGCACATCTCAAAAAGGCTGCGAGAGGGACACAAGAGGCTGGGAAAGCAAGAGGGACTAAAAATAAACAGCTGGAGGAATTTGTCATGACTAATTACAGCAACAGGTCGACAACATGACTGGAATAAAAAAAAAAAAGGTTCACCAGTCTGCAAAAAACAACAAGAAACATCTAAAAGTTGTGGAACAGTTTCAGAATAACTATCAATGTAAAACTGAAGACTAATCTAAACATCAACACCACCTATCATCAAAAGATTCAGAGGATCTGGAGAATTAATATTGGATCGCTCTGATCATGACAATAAGACCCATCCTTCTCTTTTTTGTTGTTGTTCTGTTTTTATTTACATTTTATAAAGTGATCCAATTGTAAATATGCACATGCTGACATATTTACAATGGCAATGTAACACCTACCATTTTCACTCTACTTAAACAATAAAAAAAAGATCAAACATCAGTAAAAATGCATGCTAATGCAAAAAAAAAAAGAAAAGAATAAAAATACAAAAAATATGAATCAAATATACAAAAATATGTATTCAATTCAAATCTGCAAAGCGGTTGCCTTGCACAGCAGCACACCACACCCAGCGCTGCTGCCACGCTCTGAAAGCTCTGTGGAAGTCCTCTTCTCCCAGTGAATCCAGTACTATCAGTGACGCCTGCTGGAGCTCTTCCACTGTGTCAAAAAAATGTCCCCTCAACTTGGCGTTGATTTTGGGGAAGAGGAAGAAGTCGCAGGGGGCCAAATCTGGTGAGTGCTGTGGGTGAAGAATGAGATTTGTGTTGGTGTAGCAGAAATAATGGCACTCTTTCAGCGCGTCGTGGGCGGGTGTGTCGTCGTGATGGAGCAGCCAGTCGCCTTTCTGCCACAGTTCAGGTCGTTTGGCCTCGATGTTCTTCCTGAGACGCGTCATAACGCTGAGGTAGAACGGGGCATCGACCGCCTGACCGTCGGGAACAAATTCCCGATGCACCACCCCGTGAATGTCAAAGAAGACGATGAGCTTGACCTTGAACTTGCTCCTTGTCGGATTCGCCTTCCTTGCTTTTCCAGGCTTGCAGCCGTACACCCAGCTTTCATCGCCAGTTATGATCCGGGACATGAACGTTGGGTCATCTCGCGTCTGTTGACGGAACTCCTCGCAGGCTTGTAAACGATATTGCTTCAGCTCGGGAGTCAGTAGCCTGGGCACAAACTTGTTAGCCACTTGGTGCAGGTTCAAAGTGGACGTCAGGATCGCCTGGACCGTTCCGAATGACACGTTGAGAATGGCAGAAATCTCCCCCATAGAGAGCCGTAAATCCTGGTGCACAACTTGATCGATTTCTCGGATATTCCTGGGAGTTGTGCTCGTGCTGCGTCGCCCTGACCTCATTTCATCATCGACGGATGTTCTGCCATTTTTGAAACGCAAATACCAATCTTTGCATCTTGATCGGCTCATTGCTTTGCTGCCGTAAACTTGCTGAAGCATTTGGAAGGTTTTCTTCACAGATATCTTGGTTTTCACGCAGAATCTGATTCTTTCTCTCTGTTCAAGTTTGAAGCGTTGCAGTGCATTGCGGGACGCAACACTGAATATTGGCATGGGAAAGGTTCTGGGAGCTGTTGCACGTGTGTCCTCCTCCTGCAGTCCATCCTGGCCAATGCAGCGTTCCTGCTCTTCTTCCTTGAAGAAGTCTGAGTCTTCAATCGGGCCCCATCCATGGGAAACTTCTTCATCAAACAGATGATGGACACCTGCAAGGTACACACAGATGGATGAGCATATTTTAAAAAGCCAAAATGCTGAGTGTATGGGGACACTGGTTTCCAGTATCCTGCAGAATGGACTCTAACCTAAAGCCCATCTCACAGAGTTACATCATCCAATCTAATCACAGCCAACTCAGTTAAAACGAAGAGAAACTAAAATAAAACAAATCAAATTAGTGAGGCGACTGTATTCAATGGATTTCATCACTTGTTCTTAAACCTCGCCCTAAAAATACCCTCCATATTTAATAACATTACTGAAGTGAAACTAACAAAATATAAAACCTGATTCCTCACAGAGAAAAAATGTTGGTGCAGTTTCATAGTTCAATTGAATTTTTTACCTGAGCTGCATGTCTCAGTCTCCTCCTCGTCCTTATATTCATTTTTAACATGATGACACAGTGCGTGCACTTTCTCTTCATCTTCACTCTTCACCGCAGCAGCAGCGAGCGGGAAATCAGTGATGTCAACTTCCTCCTCCTCTTCCTTCTTTATGCTGAGGAGCTGTGGGACTTGCTGCTTCATATCAGGGCTCCAGTCATCTGATTCTTCTTTGATTGGCAACAACTGCTGAATATCTGAAAGGTACAAACATCACAAACGTATGAGCAACAATGCAACGAGAAACACAATGAAATTCTTCTGTGTGGCCCTGAAACACAATCAAAGTTTCTTTACTCATTAGGAAAACGAGTTATCGCCGTTAGTTATCGTTTCGTGCACTGACTGGAGCGTCAAACTGGACGTTTGTGTCATTAGCAAAGCTGCCTGCATGATGTTTCTTTGGCAAACACCAAGATACAGGACAAGATCACGTGTATGCTGATGGTTTTGCATCACTTCATCTCAGCAACTATTAAAAATAAAATACTTTGTTTTAAAAAGAAGCCTTCAGAAAAATATAAATGTTAAGTTAATTCCTGAACTTGGTAAGTTTTTTGGAAGAAATGAGGTTCGGTCTGGAATAGATGATGATGAAAGTAGTGATAGAATTAAAAGAATCACTTTGTACATTTGTAATGACTTAAGTTTAGGGAACATCTAAGTGCTAAAAACAGGCTTACCCATGGTTGAAGACATCTTTCCTCTCGTCCTGCGGTTCTGACTGACTTCTGGTGACTTCTCAGGTTTTTAACCTCTCCTGATGCCTCAGAGAGTTGTCGACCCACCCATTCACCCATTTGGGTTTGTTCGGTCGAGGTGTGAAATGCTCTGAGTCGTCTGGGATGCCCTGCAGGTATCTGATAAGAGGGGCAGGGTCCAGCTTCCTGGAACAATAGCAGTTACTCCAGCATAACTGTCGTTACTTCTTTCACTCGTCTTCACACCACAGCCGTGACCTGAAAGTGAACACTTAAATGTTAATGTGATCACTGGAACAAAGGTTCCTCGTTATCTGCTAAAGAGGCTGTTGAAGCCGTTTGTATCAGTGTCCTAGTTTCCAGATCTGCAGAGGGTTGAACGTAACTGGACATTACATTGAATGCAAATATTTCCTGTCCACTATAACTAGTCCAAGTACTAATGTAATCCTTAAATCATTTACACAAAAGCAATATTTCATTTCCTCAGCTACGTGTTAATGTGAGCAGGAAGTTGTTTTAGACAACAGAATGAATGAAAACTCACCATCGTCTGTTGATCGACAGGTCAACCTTAAAAACCGCCAACCTCTTGTGGTGCCTGATGTCACATGTGCTGATTAGAGCTTCTAAAACATAATTTAATTAATCTGTTAAATAATTTTGAGAATTTGGGTCTACACTGTGCTGAAACGAGGCAACTGGACTTGAGTTTCTGAAGCCCTTCAACTCAGATCTCAAAGGCTCTACAGCTGGTGCAGGGCGGCAGTCATTCATCTGATCGGGTCGTTGAGAGTCGTTGAGAGTCGTTGATTCACTCATTTTGCCTTTGTGTTCAACTCTGACACACCCGACAGCAGTGGGAGACATTAAAGGCACATGAGTGAAGCTTAACAGGCCATAATGGTCCAGTTGTTGTGCTCTGATGTGCTTTTACATTCAGGTGCAGATGGAGTTTTGGGTCCTGACCTCAGCTTTTGTTGCCAAGTCAAGTTTAAAGAAACAGCCCCCGTTAACCAAACCGTCCACAGTTAGACGAGTAAAAGACATTTAGAAAGATTTTAAAAGTGTCCAATGTTGTCCTGATGTGAAAGGCAGTTTGTTTCACACACTCAACAAATGATCCTTCACCCTCAGTCAACAGGAAGCAATAATCCTGAGGAGCTGAAATGGGTTTATTTAATCATTAAGGCAAATGTGGTATCATTTTAATGTATATCAATCAAGTACATTTTACGCACCACTGTTTACAATCTTTACACACCAAAAATACCGAAGATTTACATGTACATACATTAAATTAGTTAAAGTCAGCAGTCACAGTATTTTAATGCACAGCATCTGCAGACCTTGGTGATCTCGTGAAAAGGTCAGACAGGTAAGAAGGTGCTAAACTGTGCAGCCCTTAAAAGAATCAGCAAAATAATTTCTGAAGCTGATTGGCAGCCAGTACAGGAGATATGTGGTCTTGCTTCCATGTTCCAGATAATAACTGTGCTTTTTGAGTGAACAGTGACAGACTCACACCTGAAGAAAGACTGTTGAAATAGTCGAGTCCAGATGAAGGTAACTCCACGAATCTTCACCCACACCGGGGGGCGTTTTGCTCCAGCTGTTGTTATAATGACTCTATTAGAGTAAATACACTTTAACACTGTTGATTTTACACTGGGAAGTTTACTGTGTAAAATCTTGGCAATAAATGGTCATTTTGAGATTGGTCTGTAGTTGATAAGCAGAGAAGCATCAAGTTTGGGGTTTTTTTAACAGTGGGTGAATAACAGCACTTTTACAAAAACAGGGACCTGACCAGAAAGCATTGATAATTTAGTCTAACAATGAAAAACAAAATCTGTGTAAATACATGCAGCAGGCTACAGACTTTATTATTTGACTTTAACCTTTTAATCTTGTTACTTCAAGGTATTGAAAAAGAGAAAATCAGAAAAGTGATTCAGTTACAGACAAGTTGCTTCATATACAAATATTACATAATTATTACTTTTTGACAAACAGCTAATATTTTACTGTAATATAGACAAAGACTCTATATCCACGGTCACTTTAAATATTATTTAAACAGAAAAAACATCTCTTTTGTTTGCAAAGTTTTCTTTATTGACTTTAAAAAGTTTGTTTTAAGAAGTTCACACATTTGAACAATAAATGGCGCTGCAGGGTAACTCTGCAAGTTAAATTTAAAGCACACCTGTAAGTTGTGCATAAGAAGAATTTCTGCAACAATGATCTCTATTACTGTATGAATGATTTGTTACAAATTTTTTGCAACAATTTTTTTTTTTTAGGATTTTGCTTTTATGTCATAGTCATGTGGATATATGGAGTACTGCTGTACACATGTAGCCGTGGTTTGACAGGAATTGTCAACGTACCAAAAATTCACAGCTCTGTGCAAAGTTATTCTCCAAAATGTGCCCAATAACAAAATAAGGCCTAGCAGCAAGTGGTGAGTTAATCAAATCCAGTGGATAATTTCCAAAGTTACTCCCAACTCATCAAGGAAAGACTGTCAGAGGAAACGCAAATGGGAATTTTATTCTTAGAATTCAGAAGATAATGGCTTGATGTGACAATTAAGACAGCCAAAGCCTGATGTCCCCTTCAGTAATACTGCAGAGTACATAGGCTATATTCACAGTGCTCACTATCTCTTCCACTCAGAGTGGATCCACTCAGATTGGCCACAAGTGAAATTTGTCATTGTTCACATGGGTACTTGACTGTTGTCTTCAGATAGACGTCAAAAACTGCAAACCAATTCGTTGAGACAATTTCTAGCTAAATTTCAAGCCTCTTTCATTAAGCCAAAGTGAATGGGTAGATGTTAAATATAATAAAGCACAGCTGTAGCTGTGGACATTTAACAACCTTTAAATGTTGGCTTCAACTCCACAAATTTCAATATGAGTGACATCAAAGAATTCATACAGCAACAATATCAAACACCATCTGTTTCCAGACTAGATCAGTCACCAGCGACTCACTCGCTCTCACACACACATATATTCATGAAAACAAACAGGACTCGGAGGTCAGCCAGAAACATGACGTGCAGCCAGCCTTTTAAGAGGAGGAGGGGCTGATTAAAAAGATTATGGTAAGCAGGGTAAAAACTGTGAATATTAATAGTGAAATCAACAAACTCACAGAGAGATGATGTGTTATGGTGAGAGGGGATATTAAACGAGGAAGGTGTGCCATCTTTTTATCTGTTTGTCTACAGATTCTCACATTGTGTTTTTTTCATGCTGAAACACCACAAACAGCAGTCCTCAGGTAGGCGAGCTTTAAAAATAAGTTGTAATGTCTGTAGAACAGAGCTGGTAAACAGAAGAGACATAGGTCAGACCTTCCCAAAGTGTGGGGCCCGCCCCCTGGGGGGGGGGGGGGGGCACAGAGCCATTGCAGGGGGGGCGCGGCATGAAAAGGGAGAAAAAAACCCCAAAAACAACGCTTGGACGCTGCTAGCACGGGGCGCCCACACAAACGCAAAGCAAGAGATGAAGCATCGCTGAATATGTTTCCAAACCAACTTCATTCTAAACCAAAGACTAGAAAATATGTTGAAGCAAATCTTCCCTTTGGTTTCACCTGCACAAGTGCCGAGGTAGGTCTCCCTGCAGGATTGGTTTTCCCTTCGTCAGGAGCACAGCTGGGCTCTTCAAATCACGGACAAACAGGATCCCACATTCTTGATTTTTAGTTCACAAACACTTGTTGTAATGACTAACTACTCCTGACATTTTGGAGATGTTAGCTCTTTATACAGTAAAGTTACAGCGGGATACAAATAACATCAGGCTGATCCTGCCATGATTTGTTTCCCCTGTCTAAATCGTGGACTAACAGTATCTCAGTTATTTATGTTTTTGAACCCATTTTGCACAGAGAGGCATTTTAAAAAAAAAATGTATTGATAGCAATGTTGAATATTATTACACAGAAAAAAAAAAAAACTACAGTAAAATAATTACACTGTGACGCCAACTGCGTGTTTATATGTAAGCCTGTAAAACCTGAAGATAGAGACAAAATGTTAATCTGACTATCTGCCATTCTGCAATTTCTCTCATGTAAACAATAACATGGCATACAGCTGACGTGAAAAAAGGAAAATACCTTTAACGTTGCACAACGAACTCTGTATTCCTTGTCCACACGTAAACGCAAAAAAGGAGTTTTGAAAAATCTCAGTTTTCGGTGATTCAAAACGCCGTTTACGTGGACGAAACAGCTGCGTTTTCAAAAATACCCGTGTAGGTGCGGACGTAGCGTAAAAGAGTTCGTAGTTTATTTTCTTACTACCTGCAGATTACTTGTATTTGCTTAATTGTTTACTAAATGTTTGACGTGTGAAATAAACCGCAATGGAGCAAAATATGGGTGTGTTTGGTTGGAGGATGTGTTAGCGTGTGTTAGTGTTAGCGTGCGTGTTTGTGTGTACGCGTGCGGGGGGGGGTGGGGGGTGGGCAGATGTCCTGACTGGGTCCTACGTTAGCACTTAGATCCCTCCAGAGTTTTGTGCACACGGTTTAGGTAAAAATGAAAAAGGTTGAGGTTTTACATTTAGTTCAGTATTACCTGTTGCCTGTGTCCTTGTCTTTTGGGAAAATACTTTACACAAGTAATCGCTCAAAAAGGATTTTTTTTTTTTTTTTTTTTACTGTGCTGCAATTGATTTGTGCCATTAATTAGTGTCAACTAATTTTTATTCAATCTCCACACAGGATATGCTTGTGAAGATGGAATATGGGGGAGAGCAGAAGTGCGTTGAAGTTCCACAAAGTGACGAATGAAGGACATGCATATTGTATTTTGTATTTATTGAAATAAGTGATGAGAATGCTGTTATTTGCATTTACCAGCTCACCTATGTCAGACCTTTTGATAAACGAAATTCTAATGAAAGTGACATCTTTAGAAAATGTTTTGAAATTGTGGTGCACAGTTCAGAATAAATATTTTTCAAAAACCATTGCGTCTTTTTAGTAAATGTTTATTTCCAAAAGAAATTTCTAGAAGTTCAGAACAGTAAAATTCCCGCTTTTTAGAATTAATTAGAAGATAACTCTTACATAGTTAAACTAAAATACTCTTTGAGAGTTAATATATAAACTCTTAACACCAAGTGTTAAATTATCAACTCCAGACAGATTTGGTGTTTAACACTAAATCAGAGTTAACGTACCAACTCTCCAAAAAGAGTTAAATTAACACTCTCTGGTGTGGACCCATATAGACACTTTAAAAGTGTTGAAATCAAATCTGACAGTGTTAATTTGGACATGCTGGATTTGCTGTGTACTGTTTATCTACTGTTTAAACAACAGTGCCAGTGCTTAGCATACCATCCACCTACGGTAAGTGTACAGTACAGTGCAAAAGTCATGAGTTACCCCTCATTTCTTTACAATTTGTTAGGAAGATGGGAGGTGTTTGTGCCAAAACAGTCTGAAATTCTTTATGAAATTACAATTTCTTTAAGTAGTCTTCGGGAATACTTCTCCGTGTTTCTTGAAGGATATCCCAAAACTCTTCTTTTTTTGCCTTTTTTTTAAATGACAGAAAAATGTAATCGTGGCTTTAAACTCTTACTAGGACCTGTTGCCACTGATTTCCAGTCCAGTTCTTGAGTATTTTGCAACTTGTCATTGAGAAAGGCTCATTGTCAGCCACCCACACAGACTTCATTGGACAGTAGATGGATCAACCAAAGTATCAGATGCACAAGACTGTACTGTACTGTACACACACACACACACGCACACACACACACACACACACACACACACACACACACACACACAGATTAAATCAAGGCGCTAATCAAAGTCTGAGGCTAGGTAATTTTTCATTTTTCTAATTACTTATGCATGACTCTAACGTTTTTCATCCCAGTAACCTCAGGGTGGTGTATTGAGATACGAGGCTCTTCCCCGAGCCTGCTCACAGCAGAGAAACACACACACACAGTCGTGTTTTCATATATTTGTGGGGACATCTATTTAACCCAATTGTATATTTGATACTAAAACCACATTTCAAGTCTCAAAAATGCTTTTAAACTCGTGGGGACAGGGATTTTGTCCCCCCATAAGGGCCGTTGGTCCCCAAAAATATAGTAAACTTCCAATTATTGGTCCCCACAAAGATTAAAGGGAGCTGAGTTAAGGAGGAGAGAGAAGGAAATTAATAGGTGGCAGGATAGAGTTAACAATGAGTAATCCACCACTTTGCTGGCCAGCAGCAACTGAAGACCCCAGTGAAAGTGGGGAAAGTCTCTCTATGTTCTGACTTAATGGTTGTTTCATCCAAAGCGAAAAATAGAAGATCTGGGAGTCAAATAAAGTTAAAAGCTGGTCAAATAGACCATAAAAGATAAGGCAAGCAAATGCAAACAGAAGGAAAAAATAATCTAGACATACTGTGCACAATCTTATTTCTATTCATAAGTGCTGCAGTGGAGCATTATGATTAAAAAAAAAGGAAATCAGAGACATTTCTATCATCAGAAGGAGACACACAAAGAAAAGGAAAGGTAAAAGGGCAAGCTTTACAGGAGCAGTAAAAAACTACAAAATAGGCTGTCCACCTATTGTGGGTGAAATCACTTGTACTTGTTCGGGAAAAAACATGGCTTTTGTTCAGTATTTCCACAGAGAAAAGCAGCATGAATTTCAATAATGTCATCAAATTCTAGGTCCAATGTCCTGCAGTCACCCAAGTCACTAAAACTGAAAAGGCACCAGCTTCTACAACAGGATAATGATCCACAGGATAAATCAAAATGTGAAATTAACTACTTCAATAAAAGCAAACTGAAGCTTCGAAGTGGCACACACAGCTACCTGACTTTGACATTGTTTGAACTACAGAAAAATGAAGGAGAAATCTAGAAAATGCTTTTCAAAGTTCTTCCTAATTAAAAAAAAAGCTCAAATTGACAATGTATATAAAGATAGCACCTTCCTTTCATGCAAGATTATTCTGGTATCAAGGTTTTTTCTAAAACAGCACATGAAAACTTCTAAGAACGTTTCTCATAAATAGCTGTAATTAAGAGTTTCTGGAGATTTTTCTATAATTTTATAATAATGTTATTACTGCAGGAGCAACTCTTGCGTAAGTGCTGTGCTTAGTCGCCTAGTGCCTGAGCTTGGATCATACCAAAATTAGGGGGATTTACGACTGTGCACTATGAATATTGTGTGTAGTTTTTTGTTTTATACAGTTGTCATTCAGGCATCTCACTATGAAACAAATTACAAAAGAACCAATCTGACAATCCTTTGACAGGGGTGAGGTTTCCTGTGTTGAGTCTGAAAAAAACAACCCAGGCTTAAGCTCAGTAAGCCCCCCCCCCCCCCCCCCACTCTGCCGATGGTTAGTAGTAGTGCCGTTTTATCTCCCAATTTTACTGAAATTTGGCGAGTTATTATTTATTTGTAATTCGTAATTTTATATCTCTTGGAGATATATATTTTTATATTCTTATAAATACACCATGGGGGGCTTGGGGTGAAACAGCATTTCGGTTGGTATATGTATGATTTCTATACATTTTACATCAGATGAAAACTTTGGTTGTAAGATTCAGATAATTATTTAATAAAAGCTAGACAGAATAAGAAAGATAAGTATGTCTTTGTGCCTTCCTTTCCCTGTTAATGCCTTACCTGGCCCCCTGGCAAAACTTTGCTAGACCCGCCCCTGCACAGTTACAGCTGTCAGCTACTTAGAAAAGGATCCTGGTGTTATTTGTCTCTCAGAAATAGTTCATACAGATGATTTACAAGATGGTAGTGAGACCTCATGTGACGTATGGCTGGGAGACAGGAGAAAGATGCTGGGATTTTTGTTGAGTGATGAGGAAGGATAAGATGTGGAGATGAGTGAGTTGAGTGAGAGAGGTAAGATGTTTGAGGATGAGGATAGAGCTGCCAGGCAGGAGGGGAAAAAAAGGAAGAACTCAGAGAGGGTTCATGGATGTAGTGTAGGAGGACATGCAGAGGGTTTGTGTAACAGAAGAGTGGGATGGAGGCAGGTATCCCAAAGAAGCAGTCAAAAGAATATATACCCGAGAAGACCTCTGAATAAGATCTATTGTAGGTTTTTTGTGTTAAAAGGTCTTGTACACTCCGTTATATTGCACAGAAAAAGGTTTAAATGAAGCTTTCTTACATAAAAAAAGTTGATAAGAAAGGTATCACTTCAAGTGCCTGTCAAAAAGACAGCACGCACTATAAATACTTTAGAAAATCATAAACGAGTGGCCGGTTTGAGTCCGTTTCCAGCTGCTATCACACATGCATGGATTAATTAACGAACAGAGGCGTGACTGCACGGACTGAACTGCGAGATAATCTGCGCATGCGTCGCTCGTTCCAAGTTTCTTTTGGAAAAAGGATCAAATGCGCTGCGGGCACCATGAACACAGTGGAATATCTTCAACAACAGAACCACGAAAGTCTTCTTTCTGAGAAAATGAAATTCCACGCAGTCCTTCAACAGGACAAAGAAGGTGTAAACCAAACTGCTGGTGAGAATAATCCGATTTAACGTGGAGAGTTTATCGGACAGGAAACGGCTGCTTAGCGGCCGGTAGCTCGTTTTAGGGGGTCGATGAACTGTTCACGTAGGAACGGAGCTTCCTTTTATGTCTTAACCTGAAGACGTTCACAAATGCAATCAAGCGACTTTGGTAATGATAGTTGTTGTTAATAGTTATTAATGACATTTACGGATTTAAAAGAGCGGAAGTCAGTGGGAGGGTTCGGTGTTGCACCCGGACTGTTTAAAGGGTGCACACAAGTGTAGTTCAAGGCAGCGTTTGGTCGCGTTTGTGCTTTAATTACTTAAAAAAAAATAATGCTGAACTGGGCAGGCGTTCTTAGTGTGATGGATAACAGCTGTGCAGGCCAGCCTTCCCTGGCTCTGTCCCCTGAACCCACTGCTCCATCCCTCCTCTGCAGCTGAGACACAAACCACATCCCACTGCAGAGACAAACCCTGTATCCCATAAGCTGACTTTTTTTCAACATCTCTACATGCAGCTCCAAATTCTGTCTATTTATGTGGACGTTTTAAATCTGAGAACAAAACATAATTAATTTACCCCAAACCATGATTTACCTTTACAGATGTGATATTTTAGCCCAAAGCTAAACGTAGCTGTGTGTTATGTTTGAAGTTTGAGAATGTTTTTGATTTGATTTTAACATCTTGGCTGACGGAAGGATTAGCTCTAAATATTTACTTGTGGAGCTGTAGAAATGTAAGTCATACCACGACAGCTAACCACGTGCTTCCAGCCTAATTATTACTTCTTAATAGGAAAACTGCAATACTGTTATTTGTTTGTTTATGGGGCGATCGTGGCTCAAGAGTTGGGAGTTCGCCTTGTAATCGGAAGGTTGCCGGTTCGAGCCCCGACTTGGACAGTCTCGGTCGTTGTGTCCTTGGGCAAGACACTTCACCCGTTGCCTACTGGTGGTGGTCAGAGGGCCCGGTGGCACCAGTGTCCGGCAGCCTCGCCTCTGTCAGTGCGCCCCAGGGTGGCTGTGGCTACAATGTAGCTGCCATCACCAGTGTGTGAATGTGTGTGTGAATGGGTGGATGACTGGATATGTAAAGCGCTTTGGGGTCCTTAGGGACTAGTAAAAGCGCTATATAAATACAGGCCATTTACCATTTTCATTTACCATTTATTTGTTTATTTATAAGGAATCCCATTAGCTTCCACAACAGTGGTTGCTAGTCTTCCTGGGGCCCAAACCATCAAATACCACCAAATAAAATGTTACACAATGAGTTGGATGCAAAATGTCCACATAATTTGGCTCTTACTTCCACAATAAAGTTTTACAATTCTGAAAATGTAAACATGTAAATATTAAAAATTACAAAAAAAACAACACTCAAACAAAATACACAATTTCCATTCCAAGTGACATTACCCTCTTACAATTTTTACAAATAAATTAAAAAATGCCTAAATAGGCTTTTAGGTGATTTTTAAAATTATGAATAGAAGCCAATTCTCTAATTGCATAAGGCAACTTATTCCACTGAAAAGATGCTCTAAATATAACAGAGTTTTTCAAAAAGTTACTTTTAACTCGAGGAGTTACTAAATTGTGGTTAGTTGAGAATCGTGTAGCATGATTATGTCATGTTATGTTATCAGTTTGCTTATGATGATGTTCTCTCTTACTTTCCCGAAATACATTTTTGAAACATTTATACTTTTGTTTATAAGCAGCATCCACTGCCTTTAATATTTATTCCAATATTTGTAAAACTGCATGTTTCTTAATAGCTTAATTTCCACCATGTGTGTCTCATGCACCCATGGCTTCATGATGTAGTGGTTTGGCTGTCATGATTCCCATCTTGAGGCTGGAAGGAGACAAACCTTAGAGCACCAACTAGTGTGCTCTTAGTACTTTTACCAAACCCAGGTAAACTGCAAACTCCACTGTGGAGACCCTTCGGGAAATAAAGGAGTAGCAGAGAAAAAAAGAATGTCTTTTTAAATTGAGGAGCAAAAAGTTAATTACACAACTGTCCATGTCTGTGTGTGTTTCAGTATTGCCCCCTGATGTCCAGAAGGTTTTGGTGATTAAAGAAGAAATTCCCTTTGACTGGAGCTTCGGTGTGGACCATCAGCACCAGGAGATTCTCCAAATAAAGGAGGAACAGGAAGAACTCCTGACCAGTCTGGGGGGAGAGCAGCTTAACAGGTCGGAGGAAGCTGATAACACCAGGTTCTCATTCGCTGTTGCCACTGTGAAGACTGAAAATGATGATGAGAAAACTCAGACTTCAGACCTCCGCCAGAACCAACATGACTACAACAGAGAGACTAATCGGATAAAAGCAGAAACTGATGGAGAGGACTATCCAGGAGCAGAACCAGCTGGAAACCCAAATCTAAAGAGTTGTGCAGAGCTGAAAGCAAATGGAAACGCTTCTGATTCTTCTGAAACTGACATCAGTGATGATGATGATTGGCAGGAACCTTTATCTTCTCCTGCACCTGAAACAAAAACCAGCGATGGAGATCAGAAGGAGACGCCTGTGCCTCACTTTCCTGACAGTGTTAACACTGAAAGGTTTACGCAGCAGCCTTACATAAGACTCTACCCACAAAAGAAGCCGTTCAGCTGTGATATTTGTGGTAAAAAGTTCAGTCGCAAAATGCACGTTAAAACACACATGAGGACCCACACGGGAGAAAGACCCTTTGGTTGTGACGTCTGTGGTGAGAAGTTTGCACAGCAGGGGAACTTGCGGAGTCACCTGAGAGTGCACACGGGGGAGAAACCATTCAGCTGCGACGTCTGCGGTAAAAAGTATAGACAGCAGGGTGTTCTGAGGACGCACATGAGAACTCACACGGGGGAAAAACCGTTCGGGTGTAAGTTTTGTGGAAAGCAATTTAGCCAACAGACTCATCTCAAGGCACACATCAGAATCCACACTGGAGAGAAACCTTATCAGTGTAACTTCTGTGCCAGCAGCTTCAGCCAGAAGAAGCATTTTGATGAGCACACCAGACGTCACACCGGAGAAAAACCGTTCGGGTGCGATTTTTGTGGAAAACGGTTCTACCGGCAGGAGTATCTGAAGAGTCACGTTACGATCCACACAGGAGAGAGACCATTTGGCTGTGATGTTTGTGGAAAAACCTTCAATCGAAAGACACGATTTAAGGCTCACATGACGCTTCACAAGTGATAGAAGCTGCATTATTTCAGGGTTCATTGTGAAAGATACATTACCCAAGTGCCTTGGTAAGGACCACACAGAGTTTTTAAATATTTAAATTTTTTTAAATGCCTTCAATCTGATTTTGATGAGTCCTACAAATGTATTGAATTGTCAAGTCAGCTTTTAAGAAGTTGCTTTGCAGGAACTGCAGTTAATGGAGTGTTGTTTAAAAAGTGTTTTGGCAGTAAATTTGAATCAAGCTTCTGTTAATGTTGCTTTCTGGAGAAAGTACATGTATATTTCAGAGATTTGCTTTACAAAAGTAAATGAAAGCCCTTTGTACCTTCCGGAGTCATGTACAGCTGTGTCCATAAATATTTGGATAGTAGAAGATGTCTTTGTACACCAGCACAGTGGATTTTAAATCAATCGATATGCGATTGGAGGTTGACTTTCACCTTTAATTCAAGAGGTTTTACAAAAAAACGTTTAGGAATCATCACCATTTTATACTTGGTGCCCTATTTTCAGAGGCTCAACACTGGACAACTTAACATAAATGTAATTCTAAGTATTGTTTTTAATACTTGGATGAAAATACTTCTGAGTTGAATTTGTTGAAATATGAAGAAACACTGAATGCAGCAATTAATTGTCTTACATTGATTTATTTTATATATACATGTTTTAGGTTTTTTACTTGCCTGCGTGCAATAAATAAGGAATTAAGAAAGAAAAAACAAGTCTTTGTGTGTCTGTTTTTACACTGAAACGTACTTCAGAGTGCTCAGGATGTGCTCTCAGTGAGTATGCCCCTCCTTGGGTTGGTTGGGTTTGTCAACCAAGTTGGGCTGTGGTGGTCAAATGTGCTCAGGTACAATATTTAATTGTCAAGTCAAGCACATACCTTGCTTTTATCAGCTTCATTGTATTTGAAGCTTGAGTGGAATGCAACTGATTAAAAATAACATCTGACTGAAATTAATTTGGAAATTTAATTTCACTGTGTGGAGGAAATCTTTGCTGAGGAGACATTAAGATATGTAAATGAAAGCAATTTATCTTCTTTTCTCATGAATGGCAGTATTCATTTTCAATGAACATAAGTACAATGATAAAAAAAATTATCCAGAAAAGGAACTAATTTCTGCGAGGAGCCAGTTGAGGTGGTTCACCATCTGACTGGGATGCCTCCTAGGTGAGCGCTTCAGGCACATCCCACCGGAGGACGCCAGCTGAGGGACTCTCAGCTGGCTTGGGAACACCTCGGTGTCCCCCAGATGAACTGGAGGAGGTCTGAGCATCACTGCTAAGGCTGCTACCCCCATGACCCTGACTAGGGCTGGGCGATATGACCCAAAATTCATATCTCGATATTTTTTACCTGGACGGCGATATAAGATATATATCTCGATATTTTTTAAGCCATAAAGTAAGAACAAAAAGAGAGTTCTTAGTCAAAGCTGTGTCCCAGATGTCACACAGGCACTTTTATTAACATAGAGCATAGATGTACATAAAATTTACTCAAAAATAAATTATGAGCATTTATTAAATAATAATGTTGCATAAATAAAAGAAAACAATGTTGTTTTTGCGCATAACAAAAAGCTCACAATTGTGCATTCAAAATGTAAACTAAAAGACGCAGAGCATAGTAACAAAGACAGATTTCACAGCTGCTCTGTTCCCAACTTCTACTGTGTGACTCACAGCCTGGAGTTTGAAATCCTCTTCGTAACCACGTCTCTTAACAGGTGCCATTTATGGTCCTTATACACAGTAGGGTAATATTACGTTGAAGCACAGTACGTATCACTCCGCGAGGCTCCTCGGTAGCCGTAATGCTCTGACAATCCATCAAGCGGTGCAGCACCGTAGCTTACCAAAGTCGTACTAAAACATTTTTGACAGATTGCTGAGCGCTGTGTACCACATAAAATCGGTTCGCGGCCATCAAGCACAACCAGAATTCATACATAAGGCGCGCTGTCAACTTTTGAGAAAATGAAAGGATTTTAGGCTGTGCAGCGCCTCTGGGCTGCATGGCGTTAGCGTGGTTAGCTCGTTAGCGTGGTTAGCTCGTTAGCGTGGTTAGCTAGCTAACACGTTGACGGCGTCCAGCCCCACGCACGGGGCGATGCGCAGTAACTCGTTAACGGAGATTTGCCGTGTACATCTTGTCGCTTCCTGCAGGTGAAGCGATGGGGGAGGAGGGGGATTTGTGTTCAGTGAAGGAGGGGCGAGGCCGAGTAATGTTGCATAAAGACAAAAGTGGACGAAAGAGAGGCAAACTTGCGGCTCCACAAGTATAGTTATAAAGTAACATAGACTATATCGATATAAAGGATATTGTCACATCTTATATCTCGTATAAAAATATATCGATATTTTTTAAAAACTCGATATATCGCCCAGCTCTAACCCTGACATGGGTAAAGGGAGAAAAAAATAGATGCATGGAATTTGCAAGGCCTACCCAGTAAAATAATGATTTTGAACAATTCCTAAGTTAAATAGACGTCCTCTTAGTCCACCAATCTGTAGCTACCAATGTGCTGTATATCAGAAGATGCCTTTCTGAAAACAATGAGGATAAATATCATAAATATAGATGTGTCTTTTTTGTACTGTTGTGAAATCTTTTGGTAAATAAAACCAGAAATAAAAGGAAGTGACAGAAAAGGTGTTGTTTCCAGCCACTGTGTGTGTACATGGTGAATGGAGAAATAAGGGCCGTTACCTTTACAGAGGCAAACAGTGAAGTAAGAGTTTCTCAGATTTTCAAATGAGATATTTTATGTAAAGAACAGCATATACACTGTTTTTCTTTCTCTGTTTTTGGATGATAAATTAATTCAAAAACAGGAAACGTCAGAGGACAGCCACACCCCTCTTATTCATGGTAGGATACATTTGAATTGGTATGAGTAGTACTTTCAGAAAATGTACAAGACACATGCTTTTCTTTTAGCAGGCCAGCAGAGGGCGACATCTGTCTGAACAACAGGGGAGGTTGTGGCTTCCAATAAAACATATATGGAGAAAAGAACTGATTAGTCGGATTAATAAAAAAGAAGTCACATTTTGATCAGTGTTAATCAGTGGATAATGTTTATGGAAATAATGGAGACTGATACATCACACAAATTAAAATTAGTGACAGAAATATCACATCGGCCTGATTTTACTGTAACGGATGGAAACTAGTTTTGCTCTATAGACATGAATGGAAAGAGTAAGAACTGTTTGGATCACAGATGTCCAAGTTGTTTCAGCTGTTGAGTTAAAAGTAAGTAAATTCTCATTAGTTGGGCTACTAATTAGAACTAATAAAAATAAATGGCAAGATTGGAAAGAATAAATGGGAAATAAATAGATTGGATAGGGCCTATTTTAATATATTATTTAAAACTCTTAATTAAAACCCCGAAGCTTTAATAGCTGTATCATTGCTAAAAATAAAACGATCTGTCCGTTCCTGAAGACGTTCACAAATGCAATCAAGCGACTTCCTTTTAATCCTGTTAATTCAAACTTCTACCAGGAATAACATTTTTGTATTGAGTGACTACCGCTAAAATTTTGAACGTGTCTATAAAAACTGAAAAAATTACCAAATGCTGCAAACAACATGATTGTAAATATGTAATTTGTTCATAGCTAAACATTTAACATTTGTGGTCTTTTTTACTTAAAAATGAATACAACTAAAAAACACAATAAAAAATGAATTTAACTGTTATTTTACAGTATTTATAATATTAGAATTTATTTTGTTTCTTTATTATTTATTTAATATATAATATTATTTTACAATACTTATTTTTCTAGTAATATGATATATTTAAAACATATTTATATTTTAATATTTGCCTTTGACATGTACGTTTATGTGGTGTAACTGTTTACTGCTGCTGCTGCAAGGCCTGTAGTTACTATGGTGACGGAGACTAAAGGTGTCCGTGCCGATGCCTGCTCAAAAACCAGCGGCGACGACAACAAATCTTTTAACAAAAGGATTCAGGAGAGTGGATTCCCTGTTGGAATCTGCATCCCGCTCTTATATAATACATCCGCGGATGTAGAAGCAGGACAGAAAATGAAGCCAGCGCTTCTTTAACTGTGAGCGGAGGTGATCGGTCCTGCGCAGGCCTGGTTCATCTCAAATGAGCCTCCAGTTTATTTTAAAGAACAGAACAAATGCGGGCACTATGGACGAAGAGGAATGTTGTCAGCAGCACGGCACTGAAAGTGTTCGTTTTAAAGACAACCCGGACAGTAAACCGCTGGGAGTCCATCAGCAGCTGGATGTAAAGCAGACAGATGGTAAGGATCATCACAGATTTCATGTGGAGTGTTTCTACTGGTGAAAAGGCGGACGTTAGGGCTTAGTAAAGAAGAAGAGTCACATAAAAAGCTTCTGTAAAGCGGAATATGTTCACAAATACCAAAAACAGTTTTTCACTTTATTTTTCCTTTTTTTTAAACGCTGTAAAAGACGGAACTGAACGGCAACTGTACAGAGCAGCACCCGGACGGTTTACAGTGGGTACACAACAGGGTTATTTTGTAGTTCAGCCTCAGTGCAAGCCAAAGTTTGGGATATGTTTTTACTTAATTAAAAGCTCAAAGAGACTCTAACATAATGGATGCCTGACTGCAAACTGTCAGTGTGTCTTTAATATGTTATAAGGCGTGTAATGCAAATATAAGAATTTCATAAGTATGAACTCATGTACTTGTTCTACTGAGATTATACTGCCTTTAATTGTTTAAGTGTGCCCCTGTATGACACGATAGATTATGAATGTTTACATCAAAAACCTGCAGTCTCTTATTTATGTTCCATTTATAGTTTAACCTCCAACAGGACATTTTCTGTGGAGCAAAGGTGCAGACATCAGAACTTAGTATCACTGATGTGTCAGGTGTGTGGGGACTTTGAATCTGTAAATATGTTTTGTTAGTCTTCACATTTTATAATTGATCAATATTTCTAGAAATAATTCAGGCCTGGTGTTTATATTGTAGGCAAGAATGTTTTTAGACTAACTGCAGCTCTTTAATCTCGGACTAAATTCAGTCTGCTTCTAAGCGTCCATAAAGGCTCTACTAAAGGTGGCTTCATATCTTAAATATTTGTGTGCAGCATAAATATACTTCTGAACAAATAAGAGGCTGTTGTTGTTTTTATTTGCAAAAGACGTCTTTAACCAAAACCATGTTCTTCTAAAAAAACCCAAAACAAAACATAACAAAAGGTTAAAGCAGAAATATATTGGAAGTGCTGTAGAGACAAAAAACTGGCAGAGAGAGAGAAGGCTGGAGTGGATGGATTACTCAAGAGTGAACACTTAGAACAAAATCCAGATTTTATTTCCTGTTTTCTGCTGACTGTTTTTTTTTTTTGTTTGTTTTTTCAATTTTAGGTGGTGTGACCCAAAAGTTGTGCCACTGCACTTTTAGGACCCTGGTGGTTTCACAGTATATTGTAGTACTAGTATTATAATTCAAATTATTTCTTCTTGCATGGGCCTTTATATAGAAATTAATCCACACCAAAACAGACATTGGTAATCACCTGAAAACAAGGCAAAGTCTATAAAACATCAGCAGCTCACACACTGCAGGGCATTCATCCATCCACCAGGGCATTGCAGACATTCTTCTTCCTAGCCACACTTTCCAATTCCTCATGTGGGATCCTAATGATCTTTAATAGATTGTTAACTGCTGAGAGTCTCTGCTCTCTTTTTTTCATTCTCCACCCCCTTTACTATTCTTGGATGTAGCTCATTTGAATCTGCAATTATTAGTGCTAAAAATGTCTGCACCTCACCAGCCTTTGTGGGATTTTTGCCATGCTGAAAAAGTTATTAATGGATAATTGCATTTTTTTCTGCATCATATGATTTGACCAATGTATGAGGTTGATACAGATCACCTCTCAGTGTGCTTCTCAGTGCTTCAAGTGGGCAGTTATTCTTTTTATTACTGATAAACCAGTTAAACTCTCTTTTTTCTGTTTGCTTGTGTAGTGAAATCAGAAGTGTCATAGCATGCGTGGAATTGCCTAGCACTAAGTAAGCAATTCTTCTTCTGTATAGCTATAATAACAATTTTTTCTTATTCTTTTCCAGATAGATTGTAAAATTAGAAAACAGCCACATTCTTTTGTGGTTCTGGTAGTAGTGTCAAATCAGATATCAGTCATGTACCGTCACAGTCACACATGAGCTTCCTGTGTGACTTGGTTATTAACTGTATAACTATAACTACTTTTTTTAGTTATTAATTTCATTCCATTTACTTCGTTATCACTACCATTTTTACCAATTTTACTTTACTTACCACTAGTATAGATAGATAGATCTTTATTGTCACTGTTACCAGAACAATGAAACACAGTTTGGCATCTCTCTCTTTGCAGTTGTAGTTTTTTGTTCATAATGCTCATGTCTGTGTTATTTTTCCATGCAGATATCTCACAACTGTTGGCAATTAAAGAGGTTCCCCCTGAATGGAGCCCCACCTCAGATCCGCAAGACCCAGAGGTAATCCAAATAAAAGAGGAGCAGGAGGAGCTCTGGACCAGACAGGTGGGAGAGCAGCTAAATGGGGTGCAGGTGGTGGATATCTCCAGGTTTCCAGGCCATACTGTCAGTGTGAAACATGAAGACAGTGACGAGAAATCCGAGTATTCACAAACTTCTCAAAGAAAAACTAAATGCAACAGAGAAGCAGAGGCTTTAAATGCCCCCCCAGCTAAAGGAATAAAAATGGAAACTGATGGTGATGACTGTGGAGGACCGGAATCAGCTAGAAGTCCAGATCAAGATATTTATGTACATCCAAATGGTGATGAAAAGGCTTCCAGCTTATCGGAGACTGAAGTCAGTATTAAGGATGA
This sequence comes from Neolamprologus multifasciatus, assembly GCF_963576455.1. Taxonomy (NCBI): domain Eukaryota; kingdom Metazoa; phylum Chordata; class Actinopteri; order Cichliformes; family Cichlidae; genus Neolamprologus; species Neolamprologus multifasciatus. Next base: position 3,041,857 of record NC_140446.1, read on the forward strand.
TGATGATGACTATTATTGGCAGGAGCCTTTATCAGACTCTGGACCTTACACTGAAGACAGTGACAGTGACTGGAAGGAAACCAGGACACCTGAATTAGGTGTAAATAGTGACAAAGGACAAGACAGTTCTAAAGTATCTGAATGTAATAAAACTTTTCTTTGCAAACAGTCACATCAGGGAGAGAGGGGAAGAATGTCTTCCTCTGGTTTGGCTAAAAAGAAATGCTTTACAGTATCACAAAATGATGATTCATCAGTGGCAGTATGCACCGGAGAGAAACCATTTGGCTGTGACGTTTGTGGACAAAGGTTTAACCAAAAAACACATCTAAACACTCACATGCGAATTCACACGGGAGAGAAACCCTTCTGTTGTGATTTTTGTGGACAGCGCTTTAACCAGAAAACACATCTTAAGATCCACATGAGAATTCACACGGGAGAGAAACCTTTTGGTTGTGATAATTGTGGCAAAAGATTTAGACACCAATGCACTCTGAAAATACACATGGCAGCTCACACTGGGGAGAAACCATTTACCTGTGACGACTGTGGTAAAAGATTCAGTCATCAGAAAATTCTAAAGGCGCACATGACAATTCACACAGGAGAGAAACCATTTCACTGTGATGAATGCGGTAAAAGTTTTAGCCAACAGGGAATTCTGAAGGCGCATATGACAGTCCACACAGGAGAGAAACCATTTGGTTGCAGTAGATGTGATAAAAAGTTTAGACTACATAGTGATCTCACAGCGCATATGAGAGTCCACACAGGAGAGAAACCATTTAGTTGTGATAAGTGTGGTAAAAGATTTAGCCAAAAGGGATGTCTGCAGAGACACCTTAGACTCCACACGGGAGAAAAGCCGTTTAGTTGTGATGACTGCGGAAAACAATTTAAGCGAAAGACACACCTTAAAGCACACATGACAGTTCACACAGGGGAGAAACCATTTGGCTGTAATGTCTGCGGCGTAACATTTTCACGACAGGGAACCCTGAAGAGACACATGAGGGTCCACACACGATAGAAACTGTAAAGTAACAGGGTTTTGTCCAAAATATTTGTAAAGTGTGTTGATGCAGATGAGAGCAGTGGATTTCCTTTATGGCACCGTGATAACTGAGAGTGTAGGTTGATACCTCTCAGACAGGTCTACTGTATTGCACTGTCTCTCTTCTGAAGCTTAAACAAAAATGCATAAGGGAGAAATATCCTAGAGAATGATGAGGTAAATGATGATGCTGACAAAATGTTGACATCCATGGAAAGAAGTAAATTCTCCCCAGTCACGTGTGATGGTAGAGTGGAACAACTTTTACAAGTTAAGAATGCATTGCTCAAAAAGTTAAAGAAATACTTTTTAATCAGAGTATAGAATCAAGTCAGTTAAGCCACTGGGATATTAACCCGGTCAGTCAAGTAGCAGAGGGGGTTATTAGTCAGTGTTAATGAAATTAACAACAGGTGCACCAGGAGGGCGATGATGAGACAACCCCCAAAACAGGAATGACTTTTTTCCCTCCTTTTATCTCATTTTTTTTCACTATTTTGGGATTTGGTAAGGGTCAGTGTCACTACACTTAGCAGATGATTCCTGGACCCTACAGAGGTTACATAGGTAGTCCGACTCCTCCAGGATGGCACATCAATACTTGCCATTGTCATAAGGTTTGAGATTCCAGGAGACAGGCAGTTACTCTGGGAGAGCTGGACAAGGCTGTAGGAAGTCCTTAAACCATCAGCAGGACTGGTATCTGCTCCTTTGCGCAAGGAGGAACAGGATGAGCACTGCCAGAGCTACAAAATGATCTTCAGCAGGACACTGGTGTAAATGTCTCTAAACAAACCATCACAAACAGACTTCATCAGGGTAGCCTGAAGTCCTCTTGGGCCCTATGCTCACCGTGGTGCCTGATTGGCAGTTGCCATCGAATACCAGAATTGGCAGGTCCACACTGGTGCCCTGGTGCCCTTGGCAAAATGGACCAATCTGTAGCATCTTTTTTTCACTTTAATTTTTGAGGTGTCTTTGAATTAAGCCCCTTAAGATAATTTTCATTTCCTCAAACAATGAGGCAGCCTTTCATTCCTATCTCATTACTCCAGTCCATATCAGTATTAAATATCCATTATGATTTTTTCCCATTGACATCTGACGCGTTTTCATAGTAGTCAATTCATGTTTTTGAGCAGTCCATTTAGTAACACAAATAAGATTAATACTGGGTTCAGCCCCTTGTCACCTTCGATTTGATAAGTGGTTAAGAAAAAGGATAAATGTACTGTCTGTGAAGGCTCTCAGTCATCTAGGTCATCATATTCTAAAGACCTTGGAAAGAAAAGCGTCTCAACTTCTTTAAGTTGTGAGAAGCTTCTTCAGTTCTAAGGTCAAAGGTATATGACCTTAGAACTGAAGAAGCTTCTCGGATGAGAGGTGAAACGTCTTCAAGCAACTTAAAGAAGTCCAGATGCTTTTTTTCTCAAGCTCCTTACACGATAGATGGACTACATATTTAGTTAATATATAGATCAAATATAATAATAATGCTATTACTTTTAATAACAGGAAAGCACATAAGAATAGGCTGGATGGAGAACAAATAACAGCAGGAAAGTGTAGCTCGGTTGCTAAAAATAAAGTGTTATATTGAGAAAAAGTGTACTTTCAGCGTTGATCAAAATGTATAATACTCCTTCCTTTAGCCTTATACACATTTTGTTATTTACCAGTATTATGATTCTTATTATTGCTCCCAGATTTATTTTTTACTATGCAATGTAACCACTCATGATGGCTCTAAAGGTAAATTTGCCTGATAAATATTTTGTATAAGACAACTGTGTTTCTAATTTCCTTTGACTTGATGGACTGAAGCTGATGTAGACTTGAGGTCCACAAATAAAATTTCTTAACATTTGATAACTTGTCTTTGTACTGTTTTCATGTAATCCCCGGTTCTTAAGCAAATATTGCAATACTGTCCTCATTCATGTTAAAATAAAAAGAAACATAAATCACACTAAAACTGTGAATAAAATAAAACACCATTCTTTGAACAGACTCATGTTTTATGTGTATTATTTGCATAAGCTAAGGTGAATATATTATGTCAAACAATGTAAGAACAGTTAAATCAACATGGAGAAAGAAATGTTATCACTATCCAAGTGTCTGCTCAACGGTAATCAGAGCCGCTCAGCCTGGCAGTGATTAGAAAAATGAATTTAATTTCATCAGATTACTTGTGGTTTTCTGCGCCCTGATTGGCTGTAGACCATTGTCAATCAATCTCGTGCTGTCTCCAGTCCAGTACAGAATGCGTTCAGCTTGTCAAATTTACATACATCTTCGATCGCTAGCAGTGTGGCTCTGTGCTGTATGTTTGTAAGTTTTCTCCCCAACAAACAACAATGTCGACAAAACGTTTTGCACCGTCAAAGGCAGATGACGATGCCAAACATCGCATAAAAAGTCGGACTTCTGGACACGCTAAAGGAAAGTAGAAGTTACCGTATTTTCCGGATTATAAGGCACATTAAGCGAAACAAAACAGTCACATAAGTCAAACTTTACCCAACTCATTCTTCTTGCTTCCTCCACTACTGCACCATTGATTCATTAATGCTGAATGGTTTTAAAAATAAAGCTGACTACTTTATGGATTTCACCTATCGCGGGTTATTTTTGAACGCAACTCCAGCGATAAACGAGGGACCACTGTACAAACTAATTATTCTTTTTACTCACAGTGTCACCAAAGAATTAGTTATCCAGTGCTGTATTAAAGCACAAGAAGGATAACTGAGTATACTACAAGACACTTAAAGTGTACTTGAATACCCCCAAGTACTTTTAATGTTTTACTATATCCAAGTGAACCAAGAATAGCCTACATTACAAAAATATCAATTGAAATTACATTAGCCGTCATTTCTTCCAATAAATACACTAATAACCTCTAAAAAGTATATTCACTACATAATAACAATAATAGGCTGACCAATAAAGTGAAATATAAAGTGGATGTTGGGGTTCTGGCTTCTTGTTAACTGGGTCACTGATTTTCTTGACATTCTTCCTTTTATGTTAGCATCATGTTAATGTTTTCCCAGAGTTTCCTGTCAGTAACCTCAGATCTCAGTTTTCTCTTCCCCTCTCTCCACTTCTTTGTTTGTAACTACCAGCACAATCCTCGTGTTCTCACCCGTGTCCACTCTGTGTAAATAGTAAATGGTAATGGACTGATTCTTATATAGCGCTTTTCTACTCTCTCGGAGTACTCAAAGCGCTCTATACAACACGCCACATTCACCCAATCACACCCATTCTCACCAGCACTTTTATCTATACTTGGTGCTATCTAACTACATTCACACACATTCATACTCCGATGGATGCATCGGAGAGCAACTTGGGGTTAGTATCTTGCCCAAGGATACTTGACATGCAGACTGGAGGAGCCAAGGATCGAACCACCAACCTTCCGATCAGTAGGTGACCTGCTCTACCTCCTGAGCTACAGCCACCCCACAAATAGTGTCGCTTCACAGCATTTTATCTGTATGCCAGGCTTTATATAAGAAGGGTCTGTTTTTGTCTTTCTGCTCCTCTGGACTTCATATTCATGTGGATTTCGGATTCTCAGGATGGCTTTTTGTGATTTAATGTGCATTTATTCCTGTTACCAGTAAATTTATAGCAGTCGATTCAAATATTTTCAAGTCCACATCTCAGTCCTGCATGTGCAGAATTATTACTTGTATCTGCGCTACCATAAATATAAATTGATACATGTGAATACAGGTAAACAGTAATACTTAAATGTGCTTTAGTGTAACTTTCCCCCTGCGTGTACCTGCTGTAAACACGTGCATAACAGGGCTAATTCCAAGCTAAATCCTCCACAAAAGAATCTGAATAGAAAAAATAACACACTGTTTTTTATTTTCCTCTTTTTATGCTTTATTTTTATCCCTCGTCCTGTAGAGAGGACAACGCTCCACTACACATCTCTTCAGATCTGTACTGAAACATCCATCCCACTCATCCCTCCACCATCTGTTTCACTACTACAGTGCATCCACCAGCTTTACATCATCAAAGCTTGTCAGCATCGTCTTGATTAGATTAATGTTTTGAAAGACACAAGTTTGGGGTATGGGCCAAAAAGATGACAGTGATAGAGAGGACTGTGGAGTTGAAATAAAACAAACATAAGACCGAATGATGGACAGTGAGGAAAAATGTACAACCTACTCTACATGAGACTAAAAATAATGAGCTTAAAAACACAAATACACAAACACACACACAGGGAACAGTAGTGTTGTGTGCAAGTATTAGAAATAAACAAGTATTAAATATACAATACATAGATTCATATACACTGATGTATATGGGAGATATACAAATAGGGATAATGTTAACAGAGAACAAAAGTGTGGAAAATGATGGAGACATGCACACTCTGCTAGTCGAAGGGAAGAAACTGGTTTCCTCAACATTTACAATCTGCTAAAGTGAGATTAAAGCGGTTTATTTCTTAGTTTGTGTTGTGAAAATAAGGTGAGAGGTTGTTCTTCACATGCGTCAACTAACAGAAGACTTCCAGATACCATGAGGGTGAAGATTTGTGCAATCCTGGTGAAGATGGGTGCAGTTAAAGGTCAAAACAGAGGGAAAAGAGGGATATCTGATTAACGCTTATCCCATCGAAATGTTACGCTCAGCAATAGCAACTGGTGTCTGCTCTCTACAGAAGTCAGGTTTAGAATTTTATAGGTTCGGCAACGATGGAAAAAGCCTCTGAGATGACGAGAGAGGCGCCGAAGCACATGAAATGGGAACCCACCCACTTCACGGGTCTGTCACTTAAACTCAAATTGAGGCCGCCTTGCTTGCATAAGTTTCGTTTTGTTTTTTGTCCGCGAGGACGACAGGACAGAAGAAAAAGGAAGGAGAGAGACAGAGATAGTGAAAGATAGGAGGAGAGCGGCCGGGCGACGGCGCGGGTCTACTGCGAGAAGTGGTGAGATTTTAAAAAGAACGGATGCTAAACATAAGCAGATGTGTGTGAGCTGCAGAATCACAGAAAGAATCCAGAGTTAGAAAAGAGAGAGGTTTTTTTTGTGTGGCTTTTTTTCTCTTTTTCCATTTTTTTGTGTTGGTTACAGTTCATGGTTCAGTAGTTCCACATAAAGATAGGAGATGGATCCTGAGGCAGATGGTTTGAAGTGCATGAAGGTGGTCTGTAATCCTCAGGGGATTGCAGGGAGATGTGGGAAGGCTCAGATGATACCATACTGGGCCAGCTCATGCAGCTCCAGGTGATTGAAGGCCTCCCATGGGCAAATGACAGTGATGTCTGCAAAAAGACAGCACAGATGTGAACTTGTTCAGGTCCCTGCAGAGCACTGAAGCCAATGGTTTCAACCGTAGCATACACTTACCTGTGCCTAAGCCCTCCATCCCGGGGATATCATCTCCAAATCTGCAAAGAGGAGCATTGCAATAATTACAAATCACTTGATTTGATTTATTTGGTTTTTAACAAGACCCCGAAGAAGAAAAGTATTCACAGCATACCCCTGGATTCCCTTCTTTGGAGGCTTGCTCTTGAACTGACGAGTCTGCCTCTGCTTGAACTTGGGGGGTCCCTTGCGTGGGGTGGCGGGGCCTCCGCTGACACGGGTGGCCGACTTGATCTCAGCTTTGGGTGGCTCAAGATTCATTTTGAGCAGTTATGTATGAGGATGTGCGTGCAGGCTGTTAGCGTTAGACGCCTCTCTGAAGTCTTGGTGGTGAAGTCTTTATTTTTGGAAACAAAGGGAAAAAAGCAATTAAAAACACAGAAATAAAGAGAAACTCTCACTAGGTTATTATCTGCAAATCCTTTTAGTGTCTAGCAGCGAATGATCTAAAACTCTCTAACCGTGTCTCAGATAGCAGGCGGCTCCTGTCACCTCTGTTTGACATTACCATCTATAATCCTATTACTGATCTGATGAGCACCTGCCAGGACTTACACGCTCATATTTCCCAGCACCTGAATGTGGTGGACCACATTGCAGCTTGTCCTGCTGGGATGACCCAATTACCCATAATCCCTGGCTCAAGTTAATAAGTGCGCTCTCCTTCTCTGTTTAGAGCTGATTGTGAACTTGTAATCTTGTTAAAGCAAGGACACCGCTGCAGAAACGCTGAGCTGTGCACTGAAGGTCTAAACGATTAAATCCGCTCACCATGTCCCAACGACACAGACAACCCTGAACAGGTCTTAACCATTAATGTGGTTATACCAAGGTTATTACAGCTAACGCACGATGCTAACTAAAAACAAACAAAGAAACAAACAAAGAAACAAACAAAGAAACAAACGAAAAGAAACAAAGAAACAAACAAAGAAACAAAGAAACAAAGAAAAAACAAACAAAGAAACAAAGAAAGAAACAAAGAAACAAACGAAAAGAAACAAAGAAAAAAACAACGAAACAAACAAAGAAACAAAAAACAAAAAACAAAGAAACAAAGAAACAAAGAAAGAAACAAAGAAAGAAACAAAGAAACAAACGAAAAGAAACAAAGAAAGAAACAAAGAAAGAAACAAAGAAACAAAGAAACAAATAAAGAAACAAACAAACAAACAAACAAACAAATGTCCTGAGTTTTAGTTTTTCCAGTTTGGTCAAAGTTGCCATCACAGCGTGTCTGAGGAGGCTTTAATGGAAATGTTTGTGTTTCAGCTGTAATTTCTATTCTGAATTTTGCCTGGAGAAACACGCTGTGTATTTAAACAATAAAACTGGCAAAACAAACTAAGAAAAACTAAACCAAAAAAAAAGTAAATATTTTTAGACAATTAAAAAAAACTAAATTAAGATATAGAAAGTAAATTAAAGAAAGAAAGCAAAGTATGTGTGGGTTAAATATACTCACATATACACACTCAGAGATCTGCTTTTGTTTGGGCCACAGTTTTAATATCAAGAATTTTAAAATGAAACTTTTTTGACAACTTTAAACGGGCCAAACCGAAGTGAACGTGCTTGTTGTGAGATCATTTTGAAATTTGTCCAGGTTGCTGATAAATGTATCTGTCAGATAAATAAATGAAGCAAGAACTTGTACATGAAACAACAAGTTGTTATATCCAGGTTTGGAGTAAGTTTGCACTGCAGGCAGTTTTTAGATACACTATAAAAATAACTGATAACTGAGTGTTAAACAGCATCGGTCTATAGACTGCAGAATTGTTGATTAACAGACGTCAGAAACATCTGCACTAATTTACTCTGTCATGTTTAATCACATCACAAACGACACAATAAATTGCTGTTTACCTTTTTATACCCAAGCGGGACGATTTCTGGAGCTCTAAACTCTTTTATCTGGATTATTTTCTCCTAATAAAGGAAAAAATGTTAACACCCATGTTCTTCACTGAGACACACGGAGCTGCAGAAGAGCAACAAAGTTTCCCACCGACGGTGTCTGAATATCAGCACTGATCGGTGATGATGGTCTACTCACCGGCTGCTTGGGTGAAGAACAGCCAGACGAGTGGGTGTGAGCGCAGCGCTGATCCGTCTAGCAGATGAGTGGACTTCTATGCTAGGCTTGCTGTGAGGGCCAGTCGGGGCTTGTGGTCCCTCTTATAGCCGACACAGATTACAGAGGCGCCGCCTCCCTTCTTGACTGTCAACAGTTCACATGTTTGAGGTTTAGATTAAACTGTAATGTGGTGGAGCATAACTGTGTAACATTTACAGTCAACTTCCAACATTTCAGTGAGAAATTTCACTGTGAAATTATACAATTGTTGATATTATTATTGTCTTACAGATGTTTTCTCATATTTTGTAACCATACATTGAATTTAAGTATTTTCCAGAAACTACACTACAGAAATATTTTTAAAAAGATAACATACTGGGAAAAATTATCTGTTTTTTATTGATTTTATTGATATTTTGCACTTTTTCAAAGCACTATATTTATCTGGCAGCTGTGGTTTCTAAAGCTGATATTCTTGTACACAACATAAACGAACTAAAATTATTGATGACCTCTGATCTACACTCGCCAAGTTCTTTTTCACAATATGTGTAAATCAGCCCTGTGCCATAAATACTGATGCTTTCAGAAGGACATGCATAAGACCGCCTGTTGTTACAAACATCGCTGTTAGTGTTTTAATGCTTTCCTTTAAGGATCACGTTAGAAAAATGAAGATAATACAGAAATGTAGTTCCTTCAGTTTCCATTTGCAAATTTAAAGCAGAAGTAAACATGTTTACAGCCTGCTACAAAGCTTTGGCCTCTCTGAATAGTTTCTCTCTTTTTGTAACTCACCTGATTGATGTTGTTAAACTCATACATGAGGCCACGTTGATGAACACATTCAGTGGTAGCAGTCAGCTATGGCCTTTCTCTTTCTGAGCATTTCTGTGGTAATTATCTAATAAATAATTATCTAATAAATAATATGTTTCGAAGTTCGTCCTTCAGTTTTGGTCAGTGATTTTCTAGTATTTTATTAGCTTGTTACTTAGGAACAGTTAGCAGGTAAATATGTCTGTGCGCTGCACCTGTTTAGCATGTCCCTCTATAGTAACACCTGGTTCCCAAAACCCTGTGATGCTATTAAAGCTGCCGACGAGTCACGTTACTGTGGCTATGTCCATGATTTAAACCCAGGCCACAGTCGCCTCCTGCACCTCCTAAACTGAATGCTTTCATTGCTTAAACCTGATCAAGTAATGAGTGAGTGAGGCTTTTTCCACCAGAGCCAGACAGCGTGCAACGATGGATGCTGTTTGGGATTTTGGATTAAGTTAAATAAGAAAAGTGTCCTTTATATAGCTGGAGAAAAATAGCAGTTAATAGGACAGAATATCAGAAAATTGATCAAATTAGGAAAATTGTTGCAGTCTTGATGCAGCATTTTTGTTTGCACCTCACTAAATGGCTTAAAATGATAAAGGCTGCAATGCGCAATTTCGCGCGCGCGCAGCTTAGAGGGAACATTGATTTGAACTCATCTGCAGTTAACATTTAATTCTTTCAAGTTATCAGTTTTATGACTGACAAGTTTAACTAGAACGTTTTCCACCCACACCGTGAATCTGACTACGTTTGGTGCCTAAATCATTCTCGATGAGTTCTTGAGCTACAGGCAGTCTGCCTTTATCAAACTACAGAAAGGTCCAATTTTATGCCAGTTTGAAAGAAACTGAAACAAGAAAACTGTTTAGCGCTAACTCGTGACTCCTTGCAGCTTACTGTTCACAGAACGTTCCCCACTGCGATGATGCAAAGTGGCATGTTGCAGCCTTGGCATCAGCCAATAATCTGTCTGTAATCACGTCAGAGTCATCGCTCTACATATGATCAGTGAAACGTCTCATTCTTAATCCGCTGCATAACCTAGATCAAAGCATAACTCTGCCCGCTGTATGGCTGGCTGCAGCACTGAACCTTGAGTAATCAGGACTTATAGTGATTCACTATTACTGGACTAATGCTGACTCAGTGAGATCAGGGTCACCTCAGATACTGGTCCAGAGGGACTGGGAGAAGGCCAACTAAAGACGTCATCAAGGTGGCAGGACCGAACGTGATCGGCTTCTTCTCTGACACAACCATCATTATTACCTAAGAAGGGATCTAAATCTCATTAACATCATGAGAACAATGCAGTGTTTTACATACTTACTGTAAATATCCATTAAGAACAAAGTTTAATTTCCTGAAGCCACAAAGATTTTGTGTTTATTCAATATTGGGACTATAATCACATTAGAATATAAGCAACACTTGGACCTGGTTGGATAAAAATATATGATGATGAAATAAACAAGTTAGGTACATACATATCATTTCCCCAGTACAGCAGACAGTCTTATGCATATGTAGCTCCTCCTAGTGGCCACAGGGGCTATTAAAGTTTTTCAGGCTTGAACTTGCACGTGTGGTTGTGTGCACCAATTCTCGGCATAAAAATAAAGCACTCTGAATCTGACAATAAATAAAAATATTTATTTAACAAGCATTGGATTAAAACTGATTTCTAATATCATTTAAATAAAGTCAAATACAGAGAGGCAAAGTGTTGTTCGGATGCTTCAAATGTGCAAATGCTGTAAAGACACGATGCAAACCAATCAAACGCCAAACTGCACGTGACAACAATTCAGACATCCTGAAGTTTAAAACATTGCTCCTCTTGTCAGCTCGTGATGCTGTGCACATTATAACTATTACTTGAAAACATCCACTAGAAAGGGACAAAAACTCATCACAACTTCAAAAAGCTGCAGTTTCAGACCCTGAAAGCTCGAGCTTTTTATTTCTTCACTGGACTAGTTTGTTTTATGTTTATTCACAGTAACGATGTGAAGAGAATCGTTTCATGTAGAGAATCGTTGGACTGTGTTATGATGCAATGTTATGCTTTATAAGCAGACCACTGGCTGGGACAACTTTAGACTGTTGGAAACTAAAGTTGTGGCAGCTTTTTATCTGAGTGAGGCCTCAATAATCAGACTTCACTGAATTCTCCAAATACTAAGGAAATGTGCTTTAATACTTCATCACCTCCTTTAACAGAAGACACACTTTATTAAAAGAAATAATACCTTCCAACAACTCATATGACCCACATAAGAAAATCTTGCACTGAGCTGAAGCATCTCTTCAGCACCAAGAGAAATGTAGACAGCCGAGACAATAACCTTTCCTATTTCAAATATTTGGTAATAAAGTGCTATTTTTACTGGATTGTCTTTGGTCAGCCTGCACGACCAGCAAAGAAATCTAAGAGGACCTGTTTGTAGTCCAGGTTCATGATTCTGTAGTTTTGCTTCAGTAACATCTGCCCTGTGTTGCTAAGCAGCACCGTCAGGCGGAGACACAGAACACAGAAAATATTAGACCACAACTGAACTGGACCAACAAACAAGGTTCTAACAGAAAAAGAACATTTCACACTGTGACTTTCATGAACTCTACTTCCTTAAGAAAAAAACCAAACATGTCAAGATCTAAAAGGGTCAGACTGGCATCTGTTTTCTGCACACTCAGAGGAAGCTGTAACCTTAGATAACTTAAAAACACTCAAAGTTTGGAGAAAGACTTCCTGACTCAACTCTTTTACAATGAGTTGCTTTCATTTTCAGATGAAGTAGTTTGATAATCCTAATAAGCTTCTCCAGCCTTTGCAAATGTAAGTGTTTGTGTTTTTTCTTTCATGGTTGAGGTTTCTTGACATCCTGACAGATCTGCACTGTCTAAATGAAATAAAGGCCAAAGCAGGTCTGAACAGATTCCAGTAAAAATCAAAGAGTATTTTTATCCTGAATATTTATGATTTCTAGCCACCTGCCAGATGGCGACTCTTTTTTTTCCTGCTTTTTAGAAGCAAATATTAGATAAGTGCAACATAACAATGACCACCAAAGACCCAAAGTCTTATCTGTTAACGTCTGCCAGCTTTCTAAAATGAGACATATACTGTAGGCCCCACAGGATGAAGGAGGAGTGAAAATGTGGAGGTGCACTGTGTGCTGCAAAATCTCAGCACTGGCAGCACTGCGGTCAATGCCACTGACTGCGACGGTCACGTCTTTTTTAAGAGTCTGATCTCCATCTTCAGGTAAGTTTTAAGGTTCTCATCGAGGACGTTCTCCTCAATAGCAGCGAGCGCCCGCTCGCTTCCATCGTTGTAGTACTCCAGCAGCTGCTCTGCGTGTTCGATCCACACGCAGTTGTGACAGCCACTCATGCAGCAGTGCGTGGGAGGCGGCGGGGAACCCTGGGCGGGGGTCCAAGTGGAGACGGAGTCACGCTTTTGCTCTGTGTCGGCGGGCTCAGAACAGTCCGTCAGAACAGGAGGAGCAGCAGGCGAATCTGGTCCTGCAGGGAGGTGGTGAACAATCCCGCTGTGAAGATGACTCGTCCATAACTGCTGAGGACAGTGAGAGGACCGGTGAAAATCATGTGAAACATGGTGAGGACATCAATCTGTCTTTACATTTTAGTCTCTTAAATACTAATAATAATGATACTATAAATATTAAATATTAATAATCTCTTCATATTTCAGGTGTGTGTATGTAAAGATACTTAAATTAGAAATAGGGTTATACAGTGTCTATAAGAGACTGTAAAGATTTTAGTGAAACTGTGCATGGTGGTGGATTCAGTAAGTTAAAATCAAGCTATTCTGTGTACATGTACAGTAAGTACACTTTCATATACGAGTATAATTACTGAAGAAAGGAAAAAAAGCCTGACGATGAAAGCAGGACCGAACATTTGTTCCCGGGGCTCTGTAACGTCTTGATCCTAGTATGGTCTCAATAATAATAATAATAATAATAATAATAAGGATGATAATAATAATAGTAGACTGAATTCTCAAGGCTCTCCATTTTCTATCTGCTCTTTACAGGGTTTAAAGGTTTGATCCTGGTGTGTAAATCCCTCCAGTTTGTGTCGCGTATCTCGGTTCGGCAGTCTAAGGAGAGCTCCCTTTCTCAAGTAACGTCCTTCAGCTCTCCTGGGAGGGACACCGGGGCTTTCCCAACCCAAACGAGTGACCGTGTCAAGTTGCTCCAGTGTTAAAAACATAACGGACATCATCAGCTGTTAAACGAACCGTTAGCTTAGCCACCAACCTTTCGTAATGACGCCGACGACCTCACGGCTTTAACACCCGCACACAGCATCGCAGAGTCGGGCAGGACGGGCGGTTATGCGTCGGTGTGGTTCATTTTCTAGAGTGAATGTTTAACTAAGCTGTTCCTTCCCGGAGTTTAAAACTTCCACCATGTTAGCTGCTGTGACAGCTAAAGCGGCATTGCTTCCCATTTTTCAACTCTGACCTTTTGAGGCTGGTTGTAAATAAAAGCGGTGATTGGCCAATATAAAGCATATCACCCAATCAAATCGGGGCTTTGTAAAAATTAAACCAATTGAGAGCATTGATTAGGTTTTTGGGCGGGACATAAAAAATATTTCCCTCATCTGGCCAGCAGGTGTCAGTATTCTACAATACAAACAAACAGCAGAAACGGCAGTAAAGCCAGACAAATATTAAAGACACATTAAAAGTCAAAAATAATATTTGTCTTCACAAGACGGGATGATTACTATTAATACTACAGTATTCATTTTATAGTTATAGTGTTTGATCACTTACTGTACTAGAAATGCCATATTTGCTTTGAGAGTGTTGATGAAGAAGTATAGAGAAGGTCAGGAGCTTCACTGCATTTTGGTGAATCAGAGAAAGCCGTGGTACAGGAAGTCAAGAGTGGCAGAAAAGTATGTGAGGGTTGTGCAGGACATATAGAGGGACAGTAGTAAGATGTGTGGTAGGAATGACAGATGGGTTCAAGGTGGGGGTGAGATTACATCAGGGATTGGCTATGAGTCTCTTCTTGTTTGCATTGGTGACAGGTTGAGAAATGACATCAGGTAGGAATTTCCGTGGACTGTGATACTTGTAGATGACACTGTGATCTATAGTGAGAGAAGGGACCAGGTGGAAGAGAGCCTGGAGAGGTGGAGGTATAGTTTGAAAAGAGAAACCAGAATACATATGTGTGAATGAGAAGGAGACAGGTGGAAGTGGATGAGCAAACAGTGTGCAAGAGAGGGGAAGAAGACAGTACAGGCAGAATGGAGTGATTGAGTTATGACAGAACAATAGCATCAAAAGTGAAAGTGAAGGTTTACAAGATAGTAGTGAGGCTTGCTATGGTGTACGGTTTGTGGCACTGACCAAACAACAGCTGGGGGCAGCAGAGCTGAAGATGCTCATTGGGAGTGACTAGAATGGATAAGATTAGACGTGGATACATCAAAGGGACAGGTCAGGTTGAGCAGTTCGGAGACAAAGCTAGAGAGGCGAGGCTGAGATGGTCGACATCAGCAGAGGAGGGATAGTGGATACACATAGTGTTCCCCTTTGGTGGTGAAATCATGCACGCACATTAATGTCACATATATTAAAATAATCAGTCACGGAGGAGCTTGTTTCTGCGATGAGTACTTCAAGTATACTTACCTTTATTTAAAAAACAAATCAGCTGTTTCTGACAGTAAGAAGAGATTAGATGGTTTAGAAGTAGTCACTGTAACACTGGTTCATCTTTACTGGCTTTTACTGCCGTGCACCACTTTTAAAGGTAAACACACTGAACCAACTGACAGAAAGCATGTGGCCAATCAGGCCAGACAGTTTCTATTCAGCCGCGACATTTTGATGAGGGTTACGTGTTCTTTTCAATGCACTGTGCACTTTACCCACACACAGTTATCTCTTTCCTTCTATGGATTAAGAGCGGGCCCATTTAAACAAACAAAGGAGGGGGAGATTTTCCATTTAACTTCATGTCTCTGTTTGGCCTTGTGTTTTAGTGGAGTTTAAGATCAAGGATCAGGAGGTTATGATCCTCAGGCTAAAAACAGAAATGTATTAAGAAGAAACTCCTAAAAATACGAAGTGTGTCATTGGAAACTGGAGTCTGAAAATTTTTGCCTCAGTTGCTCCTGAGACAGACTAAATGATCTCAGTAGCTGGCCGTCTGTTAACTGCTAGGCTATACTGGAAGACATAAAACAATGCAGTATCCAAAATTTCTGCAGGGGATTCATGTGTAGATACAAAGATTTTAATTGATGTTTAAATGGAAAAACATGAGATTTTTCTTGATGTAAAACACTTTTTGGGACCCTGTAGTGGGACCTCTGAAATGTATCCTTACACTTTGCATTATGTCACAGCTGTTGGTTATTTGTCTGGTATTTGATTCAGACTGATTGTATATTTTTCATTCTGAATGAAGTGGACATGATACACACTGATTTGTTTTTACCAAAATGCTTTAAGAATAAAGTCAAATGATCCTTTTACTTGAAGACAGGAGCAAAGTGTCTCGGCTGTTTAAAGAGCTTGAATAAAGAGAACACCTGGACTCGGTGGTCCTGAGGGGTCGCTGACCTACTGCTGATCATATGACTCAGCACATGAACCAAGGTGTAAAAAAAGGGATGGGTTATTTTCATCACAGGGGGTTAAGGGTGAAACCACCGTGGGACTTTACCCCACCCTATCATGTGATCTATTGGATCATCTGGGGCAAGGTGACCCTCAGGACAACCTTCAAAGGGGACAACCCTCACTAGGGGACTACCTGGGACTCTCCACCTTTTGTTTTGAATTGAACTGTGGATGAAAACATCTTTACAAGCTCAACGAAGTCCAGTTGCTTTCTTTTCTCAAGCTCTTAAGACTTCCATCACCTGGATGACTGAGAATCTACACAGACTAAGCACCTCGGTTGCTTTCCAGGGCGATATTTTGTCAAACACTTCATTCAGCTCTCTTACAGCCTTTGTGCTGTGCTCTGGCCTTTTGTGTCACACCTTTGTAGCATTAGATCATTTGTCATTCCAGTATTTATTCCACCTGAGCAGCACTCTGCAAATATCAAGCTTTTAAACTGTGTTTTCCAGCACAATTCTTCTGTAAGATTTTCCTGTTTGTTGCTCATTTTTAGTTCCTGTTAGATTCATGCGTGTGACCCGTTCATGGACACTGCCCTTCGCCTGCCTCTTGTTTGGATTATTGGCCTTACCGACTGACTTTTTTTGTTACTGTACTAAAAGGCTCAAATGCTTTCTCCACAAAGTATTTTCAGTGACCCAGATTTAGGTGAATTACGGCTCAGTGGCCTGAAAGAGCTTTGCAGCCACAGTAAAGCAGATTTGGTCGGTGAAACGTCTCCACACGTGAAGACAAACCTTCTGATGTCGTTGTTCTCTGCATGGCCGTGGTTTAACTGTTTGACCAGTTCCCTGATGCATGGAGGATATGTCTGTGTGTGTGTGTAGTGTGAGTCTGAGGTCCCCACAGACTTCAGTGTTTGCAGTCCACATCCATGGTAACGTGTGTGGAAACACAGCCGCTGCTCAGCCTGCCATGAGATACCAGGTGTGTGGTGGGGCATGTTATCTCAGCAGAAGTCCCCTCTGTGACTTATCCCGAGGAGAGGCGCTCCCTCAGCCGCCGTCACGCTGCATGAAAACTCAAACATTTATTAAGGGCTGCCAATGTTCATTTAAAAGAAGAGCAAACAGACGAGAGTAACAATTAGTCTTTGAATGGGAGCTGTTTACACACCCAATGTTTAAATGGTTCAGTTTGATCATAACGGTTTTAAGGTTTCCATAAAAAGAGTCCACCCCACAAAGGTTTTGTTATCAGGAAGTGTGCCCGACAGTTTGTGATCTTCCCAAAATAAAAGAACATACTAATTAATGCAGTCACATCATGATGCACATAGAAAGATGCCTTTTACATTACACGGGGTCATCTGATCAGCTGCTACTGTAATATAGAAATGCAGAAAGATAAGCAAAGAGGCAAAAATGATCACAAAGACAGTGACACACGTGATTACCACAGTGATACACAACAACCAAAAAGAGACAAATGAAACACCGAGACACAAAAAAGTAACAGCGACGGTTACTATGGCTACAGTGGCATAAAAGGTGACAAAAAGTGTAAAACAATCACAAAAAGACCCCAAATGACCACAAACAAACACAATCTCTAAATAATGACAGACACAGTTCCCACAGTGATATAAAAACACAAGTAAAACACTCAAACTGTTGAAATTGAAACTATCTGAAACTATCAGACTCACCATAGTGACACAAAGTAACCACAAAGAAACAAAACAATCCCTTAATGACAACATATATAAAAATAGAGGTTACAAATTAATGATACAAAACAAACAAAGAGACACAATCACCAAGACATGGAAAACAACTGAAAATAGATCCAGTCACCAGTCAATTACAGGACCGCACAGAGTCAGACACCCACACACATCCACACCCACAGCTGTATTAGCATCACCATTAAACGTGCATGTCTTTGCACTGTGGGGTGAAACAGGGACACACACAGCTAATCACTACACGTGCTGCCACAAAACTAAACACAAAAGCCTTTTAAACTGTGTTGACTGAATGCAGTCTGTGCACAGGCGTATACACACATGACAACAAATACTAATAAATAAAACACAAAATTTTGTTTTTACATGAACTCAAATAAAGGTTTGATTCATTTGTGGAATGCAAACTCATGGTTAAGATGATCAGGGAGCTTTGAGAACCTTTTAAGTATGCCAGGCATTTGAGTGCAGTGCAGGCCAAGGGGGCGGTTTTCTCCAAGAGCGCCACCAGCTTCTCTCCTCAGGAACAGCCTCACCCCTATTTTTGATTTAGGAAAAGTTTCACATGGCCCCAAAGTGCAGTCTCAGCATTCCTCTGGGCTTTCTGGGAATTCCCTGAGGTGCTGCAAAGATGAGTCTTGAGTTATTTTACTACAACAAAGTTTCTCTGCGTGTAGGACGTTTTCATTAGCAGGGATTCGATGTTTAATATCCAAACAGAAGCAAAATGTGCGTTCAGTTTTTGGATTAAGGGCCCAAAGGACCAAAAAACAAATCAGCAGTAAAACTGGTGTGCACATTTTTTGTTTGGGTTTATTTTATTGGAAGTTTCTTAATTTAACAGCTGACAAGTGTTCAGTGAAATTAGATAGAGTTAAAGGATAAAAGCCTCAAACTTTAGATCATTTTGACTTTTTAGAAACTGCTTTGACACAAACAACACGCAGCTTTGCAGCGGCTGCAGGCTTTCTGCAGGATTAGCTTTATCACAGATAATCCCAGCGAAAGCCTGGCTGCACAAAAGGTCTGGGAGTATTTCTAACAACTTGTTGCACATTCACACGCGCTGTGCTGTCACCCTAAGTATGGGAAATATTTCCCAGGCACACAACAACAACGATAAAAGTGCGAGAAATGTGATAAGACATAAAACAACCACAGACTAACTTCTAAGTGATAGCAAGGAGACGTAAAATAGCCATAAAAAAGCACAAAAACCCACAAAGAAGAATAAAATCAGCACAAGTTGAGTCTCAAAACAAGAACTAAGAGACTCAAAATGAAGGTAAAGGGACCAAAACAAGCACATGTCTTGAGTTTATGAACTTTCTAGTTTGGTTTTATGTAATTATCTTCTGGTATCTTCTTAGATTACGCTGTCTTTAGCTCCATGTTTTCCTTTTCCTCCATTCCTGGTCATGGTTTTTGATATATTTATCTTTATGTATTTTTCCTGGTTGGTGCTGTTCTCAGTTCCTGGTTGTTAACGGTTCACTTCCATTCTCCCATGCCAGCTCCTTTGTTTTGGGTTCTTTTGTGTCTGTGTTTTCCCGTTGAGTTATCACGTTTCACTTCCTGTATTATTTTGTCAGTTGTCTTTTGTGCCTTGTGTTCAGTTTTCTTCTCCGTTGTTCTCCACAGCTGCGATCACTTTCTTTTGTAGCTCCGTGTGAATAACAAGCTTAACTTTTCCCATTTCTGTGTCAGTGCATTAGTTAACACTGGCTGTAATGTTTCTGGTTGTTCTGTGTTCCTGCTTCTATGGTTCCTCCTGGATTTTGTCATCTGCTGGATTCTGTTATCCTTTCAACAAGGCTCAAAATGACAGGAAAGAGACTAAAAGAAGTCACAAAGGCACAGAAAAGACTCATAATGACCACAGAGAAACTCAGACTGGCAGCAAAGTGTTGATGATCATTTCTGTCATGCTGTCTGACCTCAGATATGAGGCACGCATATTTTCCTCTGGTGCAGAATAGGTTTATTTGGTGATGCACCTCTGATAGGGCAGCACTGTATGACTGAAGAAACAGTTTGTTGCTGCTGGTGTGTTAACAGTCTGGGCAAACAGGCACGAGTGGCACTGATAACTCCCGCTGTTTTGTGAGTCGGCGACGATGAGCTCAGTCAGGTAGCATGGAGGTGTTTCGGTGCTCAGGTGTCCTTCCTCGAGGTCCTGATGGCTGACTCACAGCACCAGCTTTGTCCTGAGTGCACAAAGACCACACTGTTCACTCACTCGTGGAGCTGCTGCTTCCATAAAATCACAAGGAAGTGAACAGTGAACGGTCAGAAGTGGCAGAAAAATATTTGTGTGAGTCAGTTTAGCAGGAAAACAAATGAAGTGTTGAATTGCATTTAAGAGTATTTTTGAATAAGAAATCAGTGTAAATTATTGCTGTTGGTGATGGAAAAAATGACATCACAGCACAAACTGGTTGTTGACCTAATCCGATTACATCATCTTTATTGCACATTATCTTTCATTTATGACAAAACTACCTGATAATGTCTGATAATCAGGATCCAGAATAGAAATGTACATATCGCAGTCATGACTACTAATATGTAACAGGAAGTTTAGAGTCATCTGTTATCTGAAATGTAAGCAAGGCTTGGTTTGCAGCTCACAGTCCAGTCCAGTGTCTTTGCTTGGGTAGCTTGTATCCATGGCAACATTATTGTTTATAAGTTTATTTTAGAGGTTACTTCTGTGCAGATCAGTAAGCTTAACATTTCCCCAAATATTAGAGTTTTAAAGGCTTAAACTAGCGTTGACAAGTCCATCCATCCATCCTCCTGCTGCTCTTCATCCCATGAGGGCAACAGGGCAGCGACATCATTTCTCCAGTGCCTGTGGATCGACCCTGGGCACTCCTTGCAGTAGAACATGCCTGAAACACCTCATCTATCAGGTGTCTGTGTGTTATGTTAGGCAGTAACTTAAAAAAGGTGATCTATGGAAAATATGATTGTAAAAACTGTCTTTGAAATCTGTAAATCAGCTGAAACAATCACATTTGCTTATATTGTTGATCCCCTCACATCACAAAAACACACCACACTGCACTTATGTTGTCTGAACTTTGTAGCACAATGAGGGGTTTTTCCCTCGGAGGACGAGGCAGTAACAAAGTAAACAAGAGCGAGGCGGCGGAGGAAGTGTCTAATTAAGCCCAAATGAGGAAGGAGCTCCTTCAGCTGAAAAGAGCTTTTCAGAAATGCAGTCAGAAGATAAACCTCAAGCTTAACGAGCTGTTTTTGCTGCTACAGTTTCAGCAGGTGCATCAACCCGGGTGATCGTGTAATTTCATTATTGAAAACTTTGAACATGTGCAGTGCATACATGAGGAGGAGGAGACTATATGTGTGGTAGAGGGTCGTGCACACTGTGTGTTACAGTATAACAAGTGCTTTCTCCAGAAAGAGTCAGCTGCTGTAGTCACATTTATTTTATTACACTGCTGTGCTTTAAAGTGTGTTTACTGAATGCTTTTTGGACAATTGCAGCAGCTAAAAGTAAAGAAAAACAAACCTTATTAATCTTATTCTGGGCCTTCGTGTAGCCCTTTCATTCATCCCCTGTATCCAACTTTAGATTTTGGCTTTTGGTTCATACTCTGACCTCAATATTTTAAACTTTGGCCATTTGTAGCAGTTATGATGAGATGATGAGATAGCCTTTATTTGTCAGTTGCAGGTCTTTTGCCCACAACCGAGATGACAGACCGAGACCTTGCCGACCGTACATACAATACACAAACATCACACTGGGGAGATAGGTCAGGCTAGGTAACATCGAAATGTGCAACACAAAAGGATAATACAGGAATGCACAGATATCGACACACCATAGCACAATAAACACAGACAGCAACATGGGAAAGAGTTCCAGTGTGTACATCTGATCTGGGACCGCTGCAATCTTTCGACTGCGCCTCCAGCTGACCCGATGTCCACATCAGAGGGGAGGTAAGCGTTGGAGGTGGCGTTGGATCCGGGTAGGGAGGGTATGCCACTGTAAAACAAATGTATACGTAATGCTTTTAAAGCTTTCGGTATTTTACAATCTATTTCTTTTAAGAGAATCTAAGAGAATCTAAGACTGGTGTGTTCTGTGAAAGCCAATAGAGCCACATTAGCGGTGTGAGTTAAGTTTTCTTGTATGAGCAATCAAATGTTGCATTGACCCTTTAAGTTAGATTTCCTATAAATCACAGTCAAAATCCATCATTAAAACATTAACATCAGGACATGACATCACTCGATGTCCTGGTCCATCACACAGTCAGTTCAGTGCCAGTCTGATCTGCCTTTTATGAATTAGTTAGAAGAAGAATTTTACTCATTATGACCTCCAATTTTATGTTTTGTATTGTTCTGTTTTTCTATCGTGTTATTGTAACATTTGTAACCAGGGTTATACATGTTTACTATGAACACCCACCACTGTAGTACAATATAAATGCTAAAAATCAGGGAATAGCTTAACTGTAAATCCAGCTTCTTTGAAAAGTCTGTAGTTTTCTTTCCCAGGTGAACTTAAATAGTGTCGATGCTCATTCTTTGAATCTGACAGATTGGACTGAACTTCCAGACTGTGGTATAACTCTGTGTTTTCACCTCAGGTGCGCCAGCTGGTAAATCATTCGCTGCCGCTGAGGTCACATGAAGGTCAGTGATGGTTGAGCAAAAGCAAACTGAATTCTTTTAGTGTTTGTCAGGGAAGCACAGGTACACCGACCAACCAGGTGCCTTAAATATTAACACTTGGGCCACCAGCACAGTTCACTATCGCTAAAGGAGACGGCTATTAGCTCTGCACGTTTCAGCTGGTAGAGGTGCCTTTCTTGATGCAACTATCTCGATAGGAACAGCAGTGAAAATGTTCATGATAGGCTTGGTTTAATCTTTTTTTATTATAGTGTTAACATAACAGTGTATTTGAACGCTGACATGAGGCCACCGGGTGATGTCCTGCTCTGTTTGGTTTAGTGAGAGGGGCTGGAAGGCAGCAGAGCGGTGGGAGATATTTTGAGGTGCTTTGAGTGGAGCTGTGAAGTGGCAGAGTTTGGGTCTGGCTGCCAAGTACACCGAGCCGAGTCTATCAGTCATTCCTGGAACAAACGAAGGACAAAGTCAAATTACTTTTATGTTACATATTGACTACGTCTGGGAGGAAGCTGACCTTAGTGTTGGTGTTTTGCATCATTACAGACATTATTTAATGTTGACAGAGACTTGCCTCATTGCTTTTATTACCAGTGACAGTTACGTGACGCAATTTATCAGACTGCATCTAAAACTGATTTTCATCCTCTTAATATTAAATATAATGGACTCTGCAGCCTCTGATCAAGCTGTTATTGCGGTCTATTTTTTTAAAATTTAGTTTTATGTATTTGAAGTTGTTAATTAACTTTTGTGTCTACAAAGGTTGGTAAAAAAGCCTTTATGTTTCAGACCTGCTCCAGCTGGAATAAGTTCCCTTTAAAATATGGGTTTCTTGTCATTTTTTGCTTGCTTTGTATGTTTTTTGGCAGCAAAAAACAAATCTATGTAGAGGTGATGAGTGGGGTCATGTTAACAATCCATTCAAATTTGGCTCACATCCTCTGAGGTATTCAAGGTTAAATTAATGATAAATTGGTCAAAAATTGAGAAAAAAGCCTTATATCATCTTACGAGTGTGGTATGTACAGAAAGTGCCATATAAAGAATAAGAATATCATGCCACATTTGACCTCTGACCTCTTCTTTAAGGTCAAATTGTCATAAAATGTCTTTACTCTTTAAAATTCTGCTCAAAATTCTTCCATCTTTGTTTCTATTTGGAACATTAAGGAAATAATACAATATATTATACATTATAGTCCACATCCAAATATTATGTAACATATGACCTTTGACCTCACTTTTAAATTTCACACCTGCCTTTTTATCAAGTTGATCCCAAAATATCTTTGAATAAAGTCTTGTGAAGAGAAAGAGAAGAAGTTTCCTGGTTAGTCAGAAATATACTGTAGTTTATAATAAGCTCAAGTTATTCATGTGCAGCTATTTACAAATCAACACTAATTATCTATGACATGTTAGAGTTATCTGAGTTTTGCTGCAACTTCCTAAATTACATTTAGAAAACCAAAGAAAAGAAAAATAAATACAAAATTTCATGCAACACTGTTGCCTGTCTTCCTTCTCTCACCCCAACCAATCACAGCAGATGGCCCCGCCCCTCCCTGAGCCTGGTTCTGCTGGAGGTTTCTTCCTGTTAAAAGGGAGTTTTTCCTTCCCGCTGTCGCCAAAGTGCTGCTCATAGGGGGTCATATGATTGTTGGGTTTTTCTCTGTATCTATGAAGCGCCTTGAGGCGACTTTTGTTGTGATTTGGCGCTTTATAAATAAAATTGAATTGAATTGAATTAAACGTAAATAAAAGGGAGCGGGGTGCGCTGGTGAAGATTTGCGCTTCAACTTCAAATATTTGCTCTTTGTCTTTTCTTTTCTCAAACATGTTTTGTTTGAATAAGAAATTAAACACTAACTTTCTATTTTATGTTAAGTGAACAAATTACCAGGCCTGCTTTGTATGAAGTTTGATGTTATTTGTGTTGTGACCCTGTCTTTGTTTTTTCCTGTCTTTGCTCTGTTATATTCAATGTTATGTATCATTTTATTGCTGCCTGTTCTATAAATGTTTGTTTGGACCCCATGAAAATGAAATATAAGATCTCAAGGGAATTTATCGAGACAGAATAAATGTAATGACTTACAAGAGCTCTTATTTTGATTAATAATACGCTCACTCAAACAAATCCCAAAGATGCTTAGTGCTGCAACGTTTGCCTGTGTGTGAGTATCAGCTGTTAGGGTGTTTGAGTTGGTTATCTGCTAATGCACCCCTTGGAAAGTGTGCCTCACCTCATGACGCTGCCTTTCACACTGTGTAAACAGTCCATTACTGTCTGTCACATCCTCTGTGTTTACAGAACCTAAGTGGCATTTATGGATATTAAAGGCTCAGCTGCTCAGTTTATTTCCAGGCTCAATAACAAGCTGTGTTTGTGTTTGACTGATTGGACAGACTGCTCCGTGTCTCACATACCTGCTCTGCCAGTAGCTCACAGTCTGTTTCACTCCTGCCGTAGATGTTCTCACATTGTCGAATATTGTCATGTTTTATGCACCACTTTTTAATAAAGGAAGGAAAGACCAAACATGTCGAGCTGAGGGTAAATCATTCCATTACTCTTTAAGTAATCCTTGAAAACAGGTCTCACCCCTGGATGCTCCACAGGTGTTAAGAACTAGCTCTTAACCAGCCCTTAAGTGGTATTTATGCTCTGTCTGAATTGCATGTTGCATGCACCACAACAGTGATTTGATATTCAAGAGCTGCATTTCTGCTTCTAGTCCTTTCCCCCCCCACCAAACAAGAAGGAGACTAAAATGCAAACTCGCGCTATAAATAGAAAGATTTTAAAACTGATTCAATTTTCAAAAATCCACAAAAAATAACAAACAGTTTAAATTAGCAAAAAAATCAAATAAATAAATAAATAAAAATAATCAAGAAATGGGAATGAGAAAACAGACACATTGAAGAAATACACAGAGTAAGGAAGGATGATATAAATATAGTATATAAGTGTATCCATTCAACTTGAGAGCAGGCAGGCAAGGGCTGTATCCCAATTCAGGGTCTGCAGCCTTAAAGGCCGCATTTTAAGGCCGATTACGTCACAGCGTCGCGACGAAGGCTGTCCCAATTCGAAGGCTGCTCGAAATGCGGCCCTCAAATGCGTCCTTCATTTCCCTGAATTTTAAGGACGTGGCGGTGTAGACTTCGTGGCCCAACATATCCCAGAATGCATAGCACGGCGGTGGGTGTGGATAATTTTGCCGAAAAAGAAAAAAAAACGGCGGATGAGGGGCGCCTGAAGAGTAAACTTTAAGTAAGTACTGAATATTATGTCACTTATTTATGTGCAAATGTTTAATAACGAAGAACATTAAAACATTACTGTTGGCCACATGTCGGCAAAGTCATGTGACATTAGTGACGTTTGTACTAACTTGGTTTTAAAGCCTTTACTTTAAAATATACGCCGTTCAATAGCTGAGCTTAATCAGAGAATGATCAAAGCTCATGTAGAAACAAACAAACAAATGAACAAAAGATTTTCTCCTTCATTTCTGTCAAACAAAGCTGTATGAAACGTTTCCAACTGTTAGTATCATGGTTGCTAGGCAACCTGGGCAGCGCAACGGAGGCTAGACCGTCCCATTTCACAAGCCTCGCACTTCCGGCCTTAGCGGTCTTTAAGTACGCGGCCCTTGAGGATCGTTGAGGCTGCGTACTTTAAGGCTGCAGACCCTGAATTGGGATACAGCCAAGGATTAAGGAGGGAAACAGACAAGGACAGGAAGTAAAACAAAGCTAACCAATTACCAAAATAAATCAGGAAGTAGCAAACAAAAGATACAATATATATGTAAAAATAAGAGTAGAAGTGGGTAAAATCTTTGATGTGGGCAGCAGTGAACAGTTATACAATACAAGCATAAACACAAAAAGAAAGATCACGTGCAATAAAATACAACAATGATTTAATAATTTGTGCAGTTATAATATCAAAGTCGACCACAACGCTGATAAAATTCGTGACAGAACAAGCGAACAGGGATCAAACAACACATTTGCGTAGCGCAGAGCAGACCGGATAAAAGTCAAACTAATTAGTTTCAAAAGCCAAAGTAAACAATAATAACCAAGAGCATTATTTTCTGATCCTCTATCCAGCACACGGCTGCATGAAATGTGCTACAGGATGACTGCATGGATGATCTCCCATTGTGCCAAACCACTGAACACTGAACACGTAACACAACATTTGTCTTTGTACTTTAAACGTTAAACTGCTCTTCTGTCATGAACCGAGGTTTGTGCAAGGGCCGGACCCAAAAGTGGACTCAATACACTCACTGAGAATTAGGTACAAGACTTTATTTACAGAAAGAATGGGAACAAGGATAAACAAGAGCAAAGCAGGAGCCGGTGGGAACGGGCACAGCTTATAGGGAAGGCGTCCCGAGAGGCTGCGATCGGGTCCACTGGAGCTCTGCAGCAGAGGGAGAGGTGGTTACTGGCAGGTAAGGGACTAGGTGAGCAGGGAGAATACGTTGGCTTACATGCAGGGCCAGACTGAAGAGTAACTGGAAAGTAACTGGATGATGGTTTCCTTAATGAGAGCTGATGACGGAGGTGGAACGAGAAAGCCAGCGCTGGAGGAAGCAAAGGTGGGATGGTGCAGAGACCTGTACACCAGGAAGCAGAGATACAGACAAAGACAGGGCGAGGGCTAGGGTTGCCAACCGTCCCTTAAAAAACGGAATCGTCCCGTATTTAGAAACAAAAGTACACGTCCCGTATTGAGCTAATAAGGGACGCACTTTGTCCCGTAATACAGTGAGAATCAAAAGTAGTCTATAAGTTTTAATGTAATTAACGCTTTGTTTGAAAACATAATTCCCAGCCCCGCCCCTGCTTTGTGACCAATGAGCTGACAGCACACTTATGACAATTCGAGTATGACAATTCAGATTACCGCTCATCTCATTGGTTGAGGAAAGGTCGCTTGCGGAGACAATACCGGAAGACAACAGATGACCACAACAAAAAGCATGGCCAACAGGGAAACAAACGCCGACACTGCGGTGCAAGTCTCAGACGACAGTACACCTGAAGCTGGGCAAACACTGCGATTTTCAAACTGCACGATTGGCTCGCATGGGTTATAAGTTCGTAGGTCACGATGCAGGTCTCACACTATACCGCCCGATGCTCTGATGCGACCTGAGTCACACTGTGCCTCCATAAAATGAAGGTTATAACAGAAAATCTGTCGCTCGCTCTCCCTCTTTGTCTTTCACTCACACAGACACACACCACCATCAACTTTGCTAAATTACTAATGACAAACATGATCAGGCAGCTGTGATTGAGCAGCGATGTAAATCCAACTATTTTCACGGTTGTTGTGGTCGTGATAATTTGGTGATGCCACATCGAAAAGGCTCGGATGAGCTTTCCAAAGTTCTACAAGTTGTGCCTCCATCGCTTGAGTCCAGATCACACGCTGCACAGCCGTGCTGCTCCGTCTTTTTCACCGACGTTTACGTGTTTGCGCGTGCGCAGTGTGAGCGGCTGCGGTGACACCCTCACGAGCGATTGATGATCGGGAGCTGGTCATGAGGTGTTAATCGCTTCTCGTTACCCCACGTATACTACACGATGCACGATGAAGGCCAAAATCGGGCCGATCACCAAATTGGTCGCACGACTCAAAAATCGGCTCAAAATGGGCCAAAAATCGCACAGTGTGAGCCCAGCATTAGACCAGCAATGTTTGTTCCTCTCAGAGAAAGAAAAAAAGGCTGCAAAAGTGCAGGGAAGAATGGGAAAAGGAAAACACCTGGCTGGAAAAGTGCACGATAACACCTATAAAGCGCACTGCACTGTGTGCCGGCGCACTTTTTCCATAGGCGTGCTTCTAATGGTGGGCACATGAAGAACATGAGGGGCGTGAAAGCTCGGGGAACCCTTAACCACTTTTTGTCTACCAGGCCACGGCAGAACCAGATATGGTAAACACTGGTTTGTTTGTTTTTAAACCCTCTGGTTAAGGTTAAAATGAGCATGTGCAGTGAATATCAGCGCTATGTGGCCAGAAGTGTGATAATATAATTTATTTTGTGTAATAAACAACTGCAAGGATAGATGATTACAACAAATAGATGAGTAATACATAAAAGTAATACATAGATGAATAATGATGATGAGTTATGACGCGTAACCATGGGAACAAGTGGGTTTACAAACGGGAGCAAAAGCTGAAATAATGCCTCTGCTGAAGCCAATTGCACTAAATGCACTAAATGTGCACTGTTACAAGAATATTTTTCTTTCTATTGTTTTCTATTAATTTATATAATTTTAAGTTAAGCAGGACAGAGTTCTTTTAAAGAAAGATTTACTTTTATTATCAAAAGTTAAGCATGACAGGCTTCTGTTTAAGAAAGAGACCTGTTTTATTGTGTTAATGTTGTCATTTTGAGCTAAAAATAAATGGCTAAATGATTTTTGTTTCCCATGTGTTGATATCACAAAGAATACGCATCTACTTAAATCAAATTCAAGTCAAATGGTTAAAAAAAATAATTTCACACACAAAAAAAGAGCTAAAAAATTCACCACACTGGGAAGGGTGAAGACAACTGGGTCGCCCGGCCCTGGCCACGAGGTGTCCCTTATTTATTTCTCAGGGAGTTGGCAACCCTAGCGAGGGCAGACGTGGCCGAGTTACCACAGTAAGTGACTGAACTGGCGATGAGTAGCAGGCAGCGCTGGCTTAAATAGTCCTCCAGTAATTGACAGCAGATGGGGCTCAGCTGTGATGCAGGAGGCGCCGCCCAGGAGAGCCAGGGAACCATCCTGATGACAAAATGCAAAACCCCTGAGCTGCGGATCATGACACAGCTGTTCAGCTGTATATTTAATTTTGTCTCCAAGGGTTCCACCTCAGGTTCTGGGATGGGTTCTCTCCCATTTAGGTTAATCTGTGCTTCTAAACTGGTTCTAGGTATGACTGTGAGTGTATATGTTTATTGATACTAGGGTATCTATGTGAATGTTTGGCTTCTCTACCAAATTAAGCTCTCTAACCTGCTGGAGTATTTAAATAAAAACTGTGTTAGTATTACAGACTGCTGAAATCAATCATAAATACAAACTGCCCCCAATCAGCTGATGGGCTCTCGTCTCATCCCATTTTTTGGATTCAAATTTAAAATGTCCACTTTGGTGGGAGACAAGGTGACTCATCATGCCATCCTTCATTTTCAGTTTTTCTGTGAGACACAGAAAGTGCTTCTGTTATCAAAACGAAGTTCATTTAATTCAAATGAAGAACTCCACGTCCTCCTGTGAGCCTTGCATAAAATGTAAGTTCTGTTTTTAGTAATAACAAGTTGAGGTCAGTGCTTTATCATTTGACTTTTTCCAGAACATGTTCTCCTGTCCTGTCTTATCTGTTCACCAGCTTCGACATTTTGAACAGAATTCCTATTACACCTTCCATCGTATGGATGTGATAACCTCTGGTGAAAACACACGTGTGTTCGGCGGGACCTTTCAGCCTAAAATAGATCCACGGCGCAGCCTTGCATCACAGCCTCAGGACAGTTAGAGGTTATCGGGCCACAGCAGTTGGCTCGGTTATAAATCACAGCCGACAGCATCAAGTGGCCTGAGCTGGTTTAATAAAGACGAGTGAAATATGAGCATGGGGGAAGGTAGTCGAGATCTGTGGGGATACAGTCAGTGGGAAGCAGGAAGAGGATCAAATAAACCAGCGGTCTCCAACCTTTTTTGCGCCACGGACCGGTTTATGCCCGACAATATTTTCATGGACCGGCCTTTAAGGTGTCGCGGATAAATACAACAAAATAAAACTAGTACCGGTACAGAAAGAAAGAAGAAAATTTATTCATAACACACGTGAAAAGACCAAGGAAAGCCGAGTAAACGATAAAAATGATAACCAAATAATGCTGAAAACCGATAAAAACCCTGAAAACTATACATTTCACTCCTGAGCCTCAACTCTCGCGGCCCGGTACCAAACGACTCACGGACCGGTACCGGTCCGAGGCCCGGGGGTTGGGGACCGCTGAAATAAAGCATTTAGCCTCTAATTATGTAAAAGCATTGAAAATGTGGTAAAATGTGCCTTTGAACTGTTGTTTTTATTGTATTAAATATGAAAAACTATTGGGTTTAATAAATGATGATTCTTGGGTCTTGGGTCTATCCAGTCTGACTTTTTTCAGATCAGTGATGTAGGGAAGAGGTTTTACAGTCCAGGTGCTGCTGTTACTAACACCTCGATATCAACACTGTATTATTTCCAGCCTGGGTGAAACTCTGGATGATTTACTCTTATGTACTATCGTTTAAATATCTATTATCTAAATTATGATAATTATGATAATCCCTTTACTTTAGCAGTTTTTGAAAGTAAATTTTATTTCTTTGTTTTCATGACTAACACGATCGAACACCTATGAATCCCCACAGGGGGCATACAGGACGATAGAAGTTTCTTCCAGGAAATCTGAGGGACGAATAACAAAAAATATGAAAAAGAAAACAGAAATACACACAGTTAGTTTTTTCTTTACAGACATCATAACCTCGAGCACCACAGACAGATTCCTCCTACATTGTGGGGACTGAAAGCAAACAAAATTATTCATTTATTTTGAATTTCTTTATATTTCTTCCACCGTGCGACCCTTGCATTTGTAGGCTGTAGGGTTTGTGTATGTATTTCTCTTCACTTTCCTCCTTTCTCTGCCTCTCGTTTGCAAATGTTAACCTGTACCTGTGCACCAAGCTCTCCCTCACACACCACACAATCGTGTTTATTTCATTTAGTGTTTACAGCAGTATGGTTTTCTCTTTTTTCTATGTGTAAGTTCAGTAACGAAAATCTGTATTCACTCATTTGCCTGCTTTCCAGTGTGTTAAGATCTAAATCAATGGCTTGCCAGCCCTCTGCAAGCCAGTCAGTCTCTGCTATGCTCTTTTTTCATTTGTGGCTTTCAGACTCACCAGCCTCCCAAGCCTCATCCTAACCTCCATCTTCATCTTCACCACCACCAACACCTAAACTCTGGGAGATACAGAGATACAGAGATCTGCTCCACTGCTGTGATGCTTCATCTAATTCTCATAACTGCATAGATTTTATTTAAACTCTCTGTCTGAACAAATCATGTTCATGTTCTCCAAATTTTATATATATATATATATATATATATATATATTAGGGGTGCAACGATACACAAAATTCATGGTTCGGTTTGGTTCGATACTTTGGTGTCACGGTTCAATATTTTTTCGATACAAAAAATGTTCATGCCTTTTTAATTTGTAATTTATTAAAATTATAAATATATATTTTAACTCAAAAGTACAGTTTTTAAATTTAATGTTGCTGAAGCAACAAAGGGATAAAATAATAAATCTATCTGATCGAGAAATCAGTCATCTTTGGAAAAGAGAGTTTATTACAGAGAAATGACTCTTTCCAAAATAAAAGCTATGCTATACGCTTCTTCTGGGCTATATTCTCAGCAGCATATTAAACATATCAGGTCCCCATAAGGAGAATCATGTGCTAACGGCTGTCTAAATGACTCGGGTAAAGTTTGTAGTTGTTTTTGTCTGCTTCCACTTGTCTTTGTACTAGGTCGATGTCGGCGTAAATGTGCAGTCATATTCATTTTGTTCCCACTAGTGCTGTCAGCGTTAATCTCGTTAAAATGACATTAACGCCATAACGCGGCAAATCTCTGTTAACGAGTTACCGCGGATCGCCCCGTGCGTGGGGCTGGACGGCGTCAACACGTTAACAAGCTAACTGCGCTAACGCACTAGTTCCCACCAATTGAGCATTACTGTTTTACTTTTGTCCATGACGCGCTTACCTTCAGGGTCATACTTCACATGAAAACCAAGATAATTCCAGACGCCAGATCTGAATGAGGGTGGGGGAGGTTCAGTTTCGGGCAGTGTTGAGGCAGTAGCCATGTTGCAACGAGCTTAGCTTCTGTCTTGCTAGCTTGCGCTGCGCTCAGTGGATCTGCGTTCGACTACTCTGCCTAGGCTGCACTGTCGAGCGCAGATCCACTGAGCGCTCAACACAAAATTTTGTATTGTTCGATACATATGCGTACCGAACCGAAAGCACTGTATCGAACGGTTCAATATCGATACGAGTATTGTTGCACCCCTAATATATATCTATATCTATATCTATATATATCTATATATATCTATATCTATATATATCTATATATATATATATGTGTGTGTGTGTGTGTGTGTGTGTGTAAATATGTTTATCTCTTGTGGGTTTAAGTCAAGTGTCGTATTGATGAAAATGTCAGAGGGAAAAATTAATGTGAGGACAGATCAGCAGGAAATTGGGAGCAGCGTGATCACCCCTGGGTCTGATATGAATCGTATCTAATCAGGAAGTGCACTCACATGCTTCTGTCAGAGGAACACAGCCTTTAAATGGCTGAGGGTTATGGAACCATAGCAGCACTGGTTATGCTTTCCTTTTAATGCAGTAAGTTAAATATACAAATATTTAAGTATGGAAGGAAAATCTCCTAAGAAAATAAACAAAAAAGTTAAAAATGCAAAGCTGTGTCTCGTGGGAAAGTAAATTTGCACAATAACATTAACACTTGAAGCAAAGCGTTTGTTTTGTCAGTTTAACAGCCAGAAACAAAAGCACATGTAGTTTTAATGATAACCATATCTAATCTGTGCTTTCAGAGACGGCGTGTGCAACACAGTCAGCAGGTCTGCCTTTGAAAGGCTCTGAGGTGTATCAGGAGAGCTGGCATGTGGCACCTAAATAGCTGAGATGACTCACATATGCTGGACCGTACTGAGTAAACAGACACCATGTGAGGCTGTTTGACATTGTCAACATCACACTGTTTTAGATTTCTGTGAACTCTCTCTGCACCTCCCTGAATCCTTCCAGATTTAATATTTAGAGGCTACTGGCTGATTGAAATATGTCACTCTGCTTTGTTTTTTTCTAAACAGAGAGTCATCTGATGTTTGTGGAATATAACTGAAACCAGAACCAATCATGTCTCTCCTTTGATGACCTTGATGAGTTCAGACTCCTCTGATGAAGCCAGCCGTCTGATGCTGGATCAATCAATCGGTTGATGAACATGACTGAATTATGTCTCTCATGTAACATCCACACAGCATGATAACAACTACATTCTCATGTTACCGGACAGCCAGTGGCTGCACTTTTATTCAAACAGATATGTTATTTGTATTGTTGCGATAGAAAAAAGTCAAACTTCAAGTAGAGTACATGTCCAACTGGCCATTTTATTCCTCTTTTTTCTTAGAAACTGTGTGTACATGTGAGCAATTCATGTAATTAACATTACAAGATCATTTTATTTGCTGTACATTAGAAACTATCTGTGCTAGCAGACTGTAATCCCACATAGTAAAGGCAGTAAAGTCCACTTTCTCTTGCTTAAACTCGGTTAGACACGCTTTCATGTTTAATTGTGTTTCTGTGTCAATATTTAAACTGAATTTGCATAAGCTGTTGTAAACTGAAGACTTCCTTCACACTAAAGCGACTGTAGTTACAGATTTCACCAGTTTGTTGACATCCATTGTAATTAGGACTGTCAAATCAAACTCTTCAGGCTTGATGCTAAAATGTACAGAGCTTGCAGCAAAAAGGAAGAAAACATACTCATTAAGATGCCATCACTCTAACAAGTCAGTGCTAATGCTCCATACTCATATGACCCCCTATTCTGTGAATATATTGTAGATAGTTCTGGCACATCGTTCACATGATTAAATCTCACTGTTATTGTTACTGAACTTTGACCGTTGCATCAATGTAGCAGTTCTTCACACTCGTGGAATGTGGTGACTTTCATAGAAAGACATGCAAAGATGACAAAATGACAATAAAATGTAGAAACTTTAAATCAAAAATCTATCCATCAATTTTCTGGCTTGTATCTGCATTTCATCCAGGTGAACACCAAGGTGATCTCAGGCCATCCGAGAGATCTCCAGTAGATCCTATCCTGGTGACTTTTCCTACCAGGACATGCCTGGAACACCTCACCTAGGAGAAGTTCAGGAAGCATCCTGGTCAAATGGAAAAATGATCTCAGCTGGCTTCTTTTGATATTAAGGAGTAGTGGATCTACTCTGATCCCTCCCAAATGACTAAACTGACCCTATAGCAGGGGTGGGCAATCTCAGTCCACGAGGGCCGGTGTCCCTGCAGGTTTTAGATCTCACCTTGGGTCAACACACCTGAATCACATGATTAGTTCGTTACCAGGCCTCTGGAGAACTTCAGGACATGTTGAGGAGCTAATTTAGCCATTTAAATCAGCTGTGTTGGTTTGAGGACACATCTAAAACCTGCAGGGACACCGGCCCCCATGGACTGAGATTGCCCACCCCTGCCCTATAGCTAAGGGAGAGCCACCCTTCAGAGGAAGCTCATTTGTGCCATTCGTATCCATGATCTCATTCTTTTTGTCACTACCTACAGCTCATGTAGGTGGTCTTTAACTTACAATATAAAGTTCCTCGAGGTAACGGTTGCTGTAATTTGACACGAAGTAAATAAAATCGTACTGAATTAAACATGGGTTGCTTTTACGCTCAGCCTTCTCTTCACCACCATAGATCAGTGCCACATCCACATCCAGGGATTAAAAATATTAGTGAAAAATAAAGGTGGTGTATTAGTAAAACAGTTAAACTTGCAATGAGTCAAATTATTTCTCATATATGCTAATGTTATAATGCGGCTTCAACTTGGCTCGTTTATTCAACCACACATTTTCTTGGTTAATGTTCCAAAGGAGTTCCTGATCCTGCACAATAATTCCTCCACATCACATGCTGGTCAAGGTGGTTAGTGTTAGGATGGTTTTGAGTTTATTATATTATTTATCATTTCTAGTCTTTGGTTTCTTTGTTAGAGTTCTGTCTTATAGTTTATGTCTCTGTGTAATCCTTAGTTGCTGTCTCCCCTGCCTGCTCTGTGTCTGTAAGTTCAGTCTGTGTTATGTTTCCTGTTTTACTTTGAAAGTCCGCGTCTCATGTAAATGCGTCTGGTTTTGCTTCCTTTGTCTCGTTAGGCCTGATTTGCCCAGCTGTGTTTCCCTCCTGTTGCCCATTCCTTGATTGCTCCCTGTATGTATTTAAGCCCTGTGTTTCAGTTTGTCGGTGTTGCGATCTACCCTCGTTTTGCTGTGTGTTCTGTCTGCATAAGCTTAGTTTGCATTCCTAGTTTTGTTACTCTTTTGAGTTCACGTTTCGTTTCCGTGAGTCTGCATTTTGGGTCCACCATTCCTGCCTGCACACAGCCGTCACATGACAGTTAGTGAGAGAAAACATACGCGTTAAGATGATAAATCATTGAAGATTATTCA
Source organism: Neolamprologus multifasciatus (assembly GCF_963576455.1). Taxonomy (NCBI): domain Eukaryota; kingdom Metazoa; phylum Chordata; class Actinopteri; order Cichliformes; family Cichlidae; genus Neolamprologus; species Neolamprologus multifasciatus. The sequence goes on from NC_140446.1 coordinate 3,077,712, forward strand.
CTTGTTAATGCGAGCTGCAAAAGCAACCAAAAAAAGCAGCTGGACTCTCAGCTCAAGCTCGAGCTTTTGTGAAAGGGATACGGGAACACCCATCAAAACAACAGGCACTACAGATTTCAGTGGAGTAGAGTTCACTTTATGGTATATGACATTTATAGGACGACTACTGTACAACAAAGAATGCATACGACTATTAGTAAAGGTAACTAAAAGCTAAAATGTGAAAGACATAATGGCAGATTCTGGTCATTAACACCCACATATTTAAATAACGTCCCCTTTCTGGTGGCAGTACCAAGTTTGCTCATACAATAGCAGTTCTTATAGTTACATTTACAACTTTCAACTCTATGATAAACTTTCTTCAAGAATAAAAAAAAAAAAAAGAAAAAAAATATATATTTAAAAAAAAAAAAATTTTTTTTCAGTTTTTGCTTAAATGAAATTGAATTTTTTTTTTTTAAATTTTATCCAAAAAATACTGACAGAAAAGTTGATTTTTCAGAAATGAAAAAAGTCTTCTATGAGGAAATATACTGATTAATAATAAGCTAGCAAAGCTGGCTAACCACAGGCAGGTCTCTTCAGTGTAACATGTATTGAACATAATTAAATGGCACAGCAGTGCTTTAGACAGTATTACATATTTACATTTATCCAGTACATTCGTGCATCATGACTCACTGAGAGCATTGTACATTTAAATTAATTCAAAAACTTCATTTCATGTGTTAACTTTGTGGTTATCAACAATAATCACAACCCGGGCTCAAAAACACGACTTCAATAATTACATTTAACTGTGCAAAATACCCTAAAGTGAATGCAATCTAACTTTAATGCGTAAATTGAAAATAATGTTGAGTCAAAGACACTTGAAACATTTCCCAGTTTTTGTGGCGTCAGTAACGTGACTTTCATCTGTGTTTGGGTCCAGCAGAGAGCTCGCGCTCCCCTGTCAGAAAAAGCCGACCGCTGCACAAGTTTTTGTTCTGCAGCAAAGCCGCAGCTTTGTTCCGTGCTTTGACTTTCAAATGAAGCTCTTGACTGTCTGATACCCAGGGGAACATAATAAATCAGTCAATGGGAGGTTTATCTGCTCCTCAGTGGGATGACCTCCCATTCATCTCCATGTACTGGGGATGAAGGTTCCTCTTAGGACCAGCTTAGGGAACCACAAACAATAGAAAACAAAAGGTCAGCAAGTATAAACGAGAAAATGTGAACCGAAGTTACTCTGATGGGGTCTGGCGAGCTGTGGCACGTTCACCACTGGGATGTCCTCTGCAGACCATGCCCCTGCAAAAATAAGAAAGAAATTATTTGTTGTTTGGTGTTATATACCCTCTGAAGGATTAAAAAGCGTTCAGCTTGCTCACTAATGGAGGATATCGTCAGCATGAGTTACATGATCACAGGCAGCCACTCCCTAGTTTCCCTTTTGCACCCTTTGTGGGTTTATTACTGTTTTGTTTGATTATTCTTTTATTCTTTTACATAATGTAAGAGTATTAGTCAGTGAAACCGACAACCGTGTCCTTTTGTATTGACATTTGCACACCTCCTATATTGCTCCGCCACCATCAATGAAACCGAGCTCGTCCTAAAGCTAATAAAAATTGAACAACAGCTACATTTATGTCTCAAAGTTTCACAGGACTGTTTTGTGTTTACCTTTGCTTTTAATAATAATAATGGATTGGATTTATATAGCGCTTTTCAAGGCACCCAAAGCGCTTTACAATGCCACTATTCATTCACTCTCGCATTCACACACTGGTGGAGGCAGCTACAGGTGTAGCCACAACTGCCTGGGGCAGACTGACAGAAGCGAGGCTGCCATATCGCGCCATCGGCCCTTCTGGCCAACACCAGTAGGTGGTAGGTGAAGTGTCTTGCCCAAGGACACAATGACCAGGACAGAGAGCCTGGGGATCAAACCGGCGACCTTCCGGTTACAGATACGCTTCCCAACCCCCTGAGCCACGGTCACCCCCAAGTTTCTCACACACACACACACACACACACACACACACACACACACACACACACACACACACACACACACACACACACACACACACACACACACACACACACACACACACACACACACACACACACACACTGTCTTGTAGGGTTTCTTTATCTATCCCATTTGTTGTAAAATAACTGTCTTAATAATAATAATAATACATTTTATTTATAGGCACCTTTAAGACCCTCAAGGTCACCTTACAATAACACAAGGAAAATAGTAGCAATAAAATATAATACACATTGCAAAATAAAATTTAGACATAAGGTAACCCCCCCCCAAACCCCCCCCCAAACCCCCCCCCCACAACAACAAACAAATAAACAAAGGAAAAAAAACCCACAAGCATAAAAGTATAGAAGCTGAGCAAGATAAAAAGGGACTAAGACATTACTCTCATAACAAGAGCTTTTTTATGTTTCACTACATTAAGAGTTATTACTTCTATAAAAACGATCACTTTTTATAGCCGCGCTGACAAAACTGCATCTTATCTGTTTTGCATTTATTGAATCTGTTTCGTTCTTTCGTTTGTCGTCACACTTTGTAAAGAACAGAAACTTATTCAAGTTACATTTTTAGGGTTACTTGCAAATAACAAACAGCATCTTTAATATCCTACAAAATGTGGCATTGCATGATGTGGATCATTAACCATTATTGATTATTTTAGTTTTGGGCATGTGAGGATGGACGATCACCTACTGTCGGCTAAAAGAACCTACGGATACAAACTAACCTGAACCTGACTGGATGTTGAAAAACTAAAAGAAGTATTTATAGAAACCTAAAAATAACAAACTGACTGGGAACCAGTTTCACGTGCTCATGTTTTACTTAAAACATGAGCACGTGCGTGTCTGTTTTTCTTTGCAAATCTAAAAACCAAAACTAACCAGCAACTCTTCTAATGACACGCTCACAGTCCCACCTGCATGTAGATATCATGACTTCCTGCAAAGAAATCCTGAGCACTCCTGAAAAAAATGCATATTTTAGCATCTTAAGTCAATCTCTACATTAACTAATGCAATTATATTAAATAAAGGTGACAACCAAAAGTCTAATTTTGCATTTTTGTAGCCCATAAACAGAAACATTAGCTGCCTTCCTCCATGAATGAGAGAGCTGCACACATTTCAGAGACACCTTTAAAGCCTTTAGGCAAGAATTGCACTTTTTTTAAAGATAAACGACAAACAGTGAAAATCAGTCCCCCAAATCAAGCACAACCTTTCTCATCAACATTTTTTTCTTTGATTATTTCCCAGAGGAATGACACAAGAAGTACAGAGTGCGCTCAGTCCAGGAGCATATGCACAGAAGAGGCAGACACAAGGCCTATAGAGAGTGAACGGCGCAAGATAAGAAAAAAAAAAATCCAGACAAAGAAGTGATTCATGGTCAACCTGTAGAAGAAGTTGCTATGGATACAGCAGGACCTGAGAGGTCGGAAATGAGCAGAGGCCACGAAGAGAAAAGCATCTGGAGTCAAGCAGGTGATAAAGAGGAGAACTGCAGAGTGACGAAGGAGGCGAGTCAGCTGCTTTCCACCTACACTTGTGTGTGCGTGTTCCCGGTCTCCTTTTATGTTGACGGTGTGCTGCTCCCGCTGTTGGCCGCAGAGCCGATGGAAGCTCTGGGAATGAAGATGTCAAAGGACGGGTCCGGTAGCTGCTGCTGCGTGAAGTCACAACAAGGCCGTGACAAAAACATCCAAGAATAGCGACGAAGTGTGTTCACAACTGCCTGCTTGAGTTCAAATGACTTCATAAAGCTTTCACATGAAACATAACCGTCATGCCTTTGGTGGTTCACTGCATTTACAAACAAACGGGTCATTTTTAAAAAAAAACTTTTCACAGAAATCGCAGCAGGTACCGGACATTTGAAAAAGTATGACAGCTGACTTTATTTTGCTTGCAAAGGAAGTGGCACAGAAAGCAAAAATGTACTAAAACCTTTCAGTATCTGATTTCTGCATGTACAACTGTCGCATTAACTGATTAGATAGCTGCCAGGATTTTGAGTTAACTGTTTTCCACTAAATAAACCCTGACTGCACTGATACTACACTCAAAATGCATTTGAATGGTGACCTTGTATACAAAGACATTAAGGGACTCACTTTCCAGCACTTACTCAGATACCACTGACATAAACACTGTATAAAAAAAGCTTCTGTCACAGATTTTACTTCATAATTTGTATAAAAAGTGGACATTCGGTTTAATTTGCAGCAGGGTGATTCTCTTTTATGGAAAAAAAAAGTTACATTGCATAACTTCGGTCATCGTGGATGTGTGACAATCATGGTGACAATATCGGATCAAGTGAATAACGCCCTGATATCCCGGTGTTGGTGTTAGTTGTGGAACATGGGGGGAAAAAAAAGATGCTTCTGTTTATATAAAAGGCTCCTCTGGAACAAATGGTCAGCATGTCAAGTGTTTTCTTTATTAGTTCATGGAGTATAATAAATATTTCATCAAGTTAGATTTGCTGTTAGCCAAATTGAAACTGGTCATGTTAGAAAGTTTTTAACAGTTAACTTCTTTGCTAATGCTAACTGCTCAGCCAATGTGATTGGTCAGCTGCAACGTTGATCCTGGACCAAAACTGTTATGATGACATAGGAACAGCACCAGCGTGGGGAAATCTGATTGTGCCCAGGCAAACAGGCCGATCCACGACCATCTAGTAACCAAAGGTAGTTCGGGAAAAATGAGCATTCCCTGAGATTGTTGTGATTGGTTGCTGGGGACTGAGAGCAGAAAATGATTGCCTAGAAAAACTACAGGCAACAAAATCAGTCTCTGGTGCAACAGATTTCATCCACTGACAGCCAGAAACCTCCAACTACTGCCAACCAGCCGGCGAATAAACATTTCACTAGCAACCAGAGGTTACATCACATGCAATATGGTGGACAACGTTAGCTCGTTCAGTTGCTTTAATCTGTGACCTCATTGCACCATTTTTAAAGGGTTTGTGATATTAGTAATTTCAGGCCTCACAAGCTGACTGGATGTTTATTTTGTGTCCTTATTACTACAGTTTAGTTTAAGCTGGGTCTAAATTATTACTGATCAGTTGGGTAAGTCTCTCATTTATATACAGACTGTGGTCAGAAGTTGAAAATCTTCCCATGTGACCTCTGCGCTTTTGCTTTTCTAAGAAGAACAAGTGCTCTTTAGTCACAAGGTTGGCTCAACCCTAAAGCGTACCTGGTGTTGTGGTTTTTACAGACACTACCGGTGCGCATAATTTACAAAATAAATGCCATTTTGAGTCTAGTGATTATATAATGCACTTTTTTCTATAACCCGAGGAAACGCCTCCAGCTGGATGTTTAACCCCCGGCATCTGTGACATTAGAATTAAAGCTGTGATTGAGGCCACACGTGCTCCTGACAACTTTTAAATGTCCACCTGTTTTATTCATTCTCCCATTTTCCTTTGCCTGCTGTTAATTAAAATGCAAATATGGACTAAAGTACCTTGGAAGTGATGGTTGCTGGTGTTGTGTGTATCTGGTGTTGATGAGGTTTTCACGCTCTGTAACAGGTTACTGTCACCACTTATTTCCATAAAAATTTGCCTAGTGCAGGAAACAGGTATGTGTGCGAGTGGAGTGGCCATATTCAAATGTGTTTTTCTGTGAATGTATCACTTTTATACTCACATTTCCAACTCCTTTGCTGATGAGAGCCAGCTCAGTGGGCTGGTACACCGAGTTACGCATCTGACCGGTGTAGCCGCTGTATGGAGACACGGGCTTGGAATCTGTGATGAACAGAGAGATAAGAAAATAAATCTTTTAATCGCCCAACAATCAGTGTGTGATATCTGCAATAATCCCCTTCATCTTCATTTTACAACCTGCCAGCCCTCCATCTTTTACAAAGCGCCCTGCAGAGATGGCACTATATAACTAACCCTGTGTTAAACAGTTGCCACACCTTTGTCGCCGTGGAGACGGCGCAAACAGATAGCTGATGATTCTAGTGGGAGTGATACTGCATTCATAGATGCAGTCAGACACTTATTAACAAGAATGATTCAGATGGTAAATGTTTAGGTGGGGAGTGATGAGTTTCAGTTAATGGCAGTTTAGTCATACTGTAGGACTTAATGTAAGTTAATGATTAAAGTCAAATGTGCTCAAAGCTAATTCTGAGACCTTTTATGACACACTGTGCTAATCAGGAAAAATGTAAGAGGCAGAACCTCCTCTGCATTCTTACACATATTTTCCTTACAATAGAATAGCACAAAGCCAAAGCTACTCTTTCTACATCACAACTACCTAATAATACAAAAAAAATCCCTTACATCTTATAAGCAGAGACACATCACCTTCCTTGCTACAATAACCATCTTCCATCTGTGATAACTATCAGACTTACTGCTCTGATCCTTCGGACTGAGCTCAGATCAGCAGATCAGATTCTGTGGTGTCATCATGTGGACAGAAAACAACCTTTTCAGGACATTTTGCTGCATATTTTGCTTGTTCTCGTGTTTTCGATGGCTAGAAAACATTCATTCATCAGCGCAAGGTCATCGTGAGAGGCAGAGTTTGTCATAACACTAAAGCGAACCTCATAAGGATGGCTATTGTCTGAAAATGTGTCAGGGTGAATGCACCGAAGAGCTCAGACACCGTTCGGTTTGCAGACAAATAGCTGACCGGGGAAATGTTTGCCTTTAGGAAACAAACCGAGCGTAGCTGCTCTGAAGAACTTTTATTTCACGGTCATATTGTATATGGCTGCTGCAGGAAAATCAGGAATATTTGATTTGGTTTTATTGCTGCTATGTAAATGTTATTGCATCATATTCAAGGAAATAAAAGACGGAGCTGAACTACCACCAGAAACATCAGCTCCACTTTGCTTTGATGAAACAAATAACACCGAATACCTCGAGGCAACACAACATTTCTTCTTGGAAATTACAAGGACAAAATCACCCCAGCTTGTAGTCTTTATCTCTTTCACAAAGGACAGAAGATGAATCGATGAATTCATGTATGAGTTTTTCTGGTTTGCCTTAAACTGGCCTTGATGTGAGAGCCACAGGTTTACCCAATCATAGCTTAGAAGTTCCAAAACATGACTTTTAAACTTTAGACTATAAGTTTCAGAATTGTAAGTTTGTAAAAATGTGACATTGAGTCATTCATGAATTCATCTATTCAGTAAAAAATCACCAAAACATCCATGAAAAATTCTGTAACCTGTATTTTAAACAGTCTTAAGCACTTGGAGAACTGTTGGTTTTGACATTTATGTACTCATTTTTTATACTCTTATAATCCCCCTTGTCAAAATCGTGCTCAGTCTTGTGTTCCTCATCTATTTTTAGGTCTTTTGACTGGTTGTCATTTTGACCACTGTAACCAGCTTTGGGTCTATTTGTCCTGGGACCCTTTTAAATGATGCTTTAGCGTCCTATCTGAAGGTCTATTTTGAAGCCATAAAGACTCATGATGATGTTACAATCCCTTTATAACAGTTGAAAAAACTAGGGATGCACCGATACCGATACTGGTATCGGGTATCGGGGCCGATACTGTAAAATGTGTGTGTACTCATACTCGTAAAAGTTAACCGATACCATGAACCGATACCAACTTATTTCATTAATCAGAGGGTGGCTTGTCAGTTCTGTTGTAGTTTTTTAGATTGGCCACTAGGGGGACATCCCACACTAAACAGGTACAGGGTTAGGCGAGTGAGACTGGCGGCTCCAGAAAAAGAGAAACTGGAGGCTGCTGTAGCTAGGCTAAACAAAATGTCAGCAGTGTGGAACAGCCAACTTTAACTCAGGTTTTGGAAAAGCGATGAAAAATGTCAAGAGAAAATCCACGGGCTGTTAAAATAACAGAGGCTCTGACTCATTTTATCGCTCTGGATGACCAGCCAATGCCGGTTGTGGAAAACATAGGATTGCACCGTCTTCTCAGCATACTCGAGCTGTGATATGAAATATAATAAATAAACAGAAGTGTTTATTTATTATTCTGAAAGCTCGGGACAGTGCCAATAGTTCAGTGATATTTTGTTAAATTACAATGTGGAGACTCTGCAATAATTTAACAGAAGTGCTTATTTTTCACTTGAAATTTTTTTGTGGTCATTTTTATTAAGATTTTATTTTTTATCGGCAGAGAATAAAATAAAACCTGTCTTCCAATTCATTGCATTTGTGTGTGTGTGTGGTAGAAGTATCGGTTTTTGTACTCTGTATCGGCAAGTACTCAGATCCAAGTATCGGTATCGTATTGGTTTGAAAAAACTGGTATCGTTGCATCGCTAGAAAAAACCCTTCAAAGTTAAGCGTACTTGTGAAGTTGCTTGTTTGAAGGTTTTCTACAGCAACTCCAAGGCTAAGCTACATACCTTGGTTGGACTCGTCCATGGAGAAAGCCTTATTTTCCACATACACATTCTGGGAGGATTGTCCCTTCAGGATCGTCTCGTATCCGACTCCTTGGTTTTGGTAAAGATTGTCTGTGAAGTCTTGCTGACTCTCATCGTCACTGTTCAGACAGCAGACGTCAGGAATGGTGTACATGATAATGAAGACCCAGGCGTTTGCTACCAAAGCGATGGCTAAGGTTGGGTCATCCCACGTTGGACCCCCGGTTTTCCCATTCCCATACACGTACATGACGATCCACACCACCCAAATACCCACTGAAAAGAGGCTTGTCACAAAGATGCAAGCGCCTTCCTTCTTCCACTGTGCGTGTTTGCCCATCATGATGGTCAGACTCGCCACCACCACAGCCAGGATCAGCACCATCACGTAGATGAGCGCCATGACAAAGTCCTCGTTAGCAATGTCACACGGCACGGCTATATCTTTGCTAGTTTGAGCTGTGGTGTTGGAAGGCACAATTGTAATTATCAGCCATTCTGTGTTGATGATCACCTCCACCAGCCACAGCCCCAACGCCCCGAGACACAAGACCCAAACTCGAGGCCCGCTGTTTCGTCTGGCCAGGATGTTCAGCCTCACACACTGCATCAGCTGGGAGGCGAAGCAGCCGCTGAACAGCACCCCAAAGAGGAACCTCCGTGAAGCACATGTGGAGAAGTTCTTTCCCACGATGAAGGCAAAGGTTAGGCAGAAGAGACCAGCAGTGCTGATCAGGAAGAAGGCGTGAAGAGCCACCGAGCTCTTGCGGTTGTAGTCTTTATGGAAGGGCAGGCTGGCCAGCAGCGAGATGAAGAGCACGAAGGAGAAGACGATGCCGGCTGCCGCTAAGGCCTCCAGCACGATGCCCCACACAGCTTCAGTGCTACACAGATTGTAATAAATGGATTCCACGTTTGGGCCGCAGCCCCGAGGAGTCATGTTGCTGGCCATGGAGCCTGGGAGTTGCTCTGGGACTCTAGCAGCACCTGTTCAGATGGACAAACAGGGAATGTCTGGGAGAGACACGATAGGGACAGATTTGAACAAAGAGCTAAACCACGTCACCAAAGCTACATTAAGATACAGTTGACTACACCCAGCTGAGCAAATATCACACTTGCATGAGTCAACAGACAGAACGTCGTCATGTTATCCAGGAAAACGTTCTATAAAAAGGCGCTTTGCTTTTATTTAGAGCTTCAGAGAATCAGGGATCTGCAGTCACACTCCAAAAATGTGGGAGGAATGTCACTGCTGGGCTTTTTCCCAACTCTAATGTTAATGATTAACACATCTGTCAACAGACATTGTTTCTGCACATTTACACAACAGTGAGGAAAAAGTGCGTTGAACCTGAGGCTCACCTGCTAAAACTTTGGTTAAATCAAATCCAAAGGTTTGTTTTTTAGTGTTTTCTGCTGAATTACATAAAATCTGAGCATCTGTTTTGTGAATAAACATCTCTGCAATCCTGGTTTTGTCTTTCTGCCTCGTCTGGCTGTTTCTTTTCGTCCCTATCAGATCCAATTACACCAAACTGAGGACAGTCTCTGAGTCAAATCGATAGACGCGGCGTGCAGACATTCAGTCTTTCTGACCTTCTGTTACTCAATCAGGAAGACGGATCTTTCTGGAACAAATAGGCCAATATATTCTTTTTCTACATGTCCTCCACTCTGTCACTCTTCAAACAGACAGAATTAACTAATACATTTATTCCCAGTTTCAGGGTGTGACCACTGATCAAACAACGTTCTTAGACCGTTCATTTTAATATTTGTTGAGTTGTTTTTTGTAACTGTTGCCAGGGGGAAATATTATAAGCATATTTAATCACATCTCCAATTTCAATACTTTGCTTTTCTAAACTTTTTAGGCCTTTTTTGAGGCTTTTTGTGCCAAACTTTAGAGAATGTCAAATGATGTGTTGCCAGAATCGGCCTGGCAAAGACTCCAACACAGTCTGATGGCTATTTTTGGAAAATGTGAAGAGGGGGGCATACATTTTGGGATTTTACCTTTATTTTCATAAATGTGACATCTTTTTCATACTACAGCAATAAAGTAAAAACAATCAAATAACAAAGAAGTTCCTGTTTTTTGACTATATACTAAACAAATATCTATTTTTTTCTATTTTTCTGTGAATTAGAAAAATCGTCCAACTTTATACTAACAGGCCATTCTGGACAATGAGCTACCAGACTTTTTGTAATTCTGGACATTAACTGCTTTAATTTTAAGAATTTAAGTCATGCTGACAGGTTTCTTTCATTTCTTTCAGCAGCATTTCTTCATCATGTGGACAAACTGAGACGTACTGTTGACATTGCACTTATTTTTCTTATAGAGACTTAGAGCTTTTTATTGTCATTGTGCAGTTTCTTGCACAGCAAAGTTGGGTAGCTGAACCACAAAGGTGCTAAAGTAAGAAGAAGAGAAACCAATATACAACGAAGGTGGAAAATAAATAAATAATTAAATAAATAGAATAAAATAAAAAAACAGTGTATATGTATACATATGTGAGATATCCCTGGGTTTAAATGTGAAGTTAAGTTCCTTCACACTCACAGAAAGGGGATTTTCACCCGTTCGACCCACTTAGGATCAAAGTGGGGTGTAAGCGGCCTACATCCCTGAATTAATACAAGACATTGAATCTGATTGTTGCAATAACTGGAAATGTAACCACAGAAATGTAATCTGTAAGGTGGATTTTCAAGAGTCAAAGGGTTCTTCAGTTTTTTTCTAACTTATGATATATGTTTAGCTACTTTACCACAAACTTGCACAGGTAAAACCTACTTTGTGCCCCGCCAGATGTTTTTTTTTTTTTTGCCAGGCAAGACTCAATCAGGCTTCTACACTTTGACCAGCACAGACAAAACATACACTCCAGGTCACAATCTAGCATCCAAACTCATCCTCCTCTACTCCTTTAAACTCTTATATGGCCTTTTTAATGAAGTCGACTAATCCTGTTCACTCAGCTTTAAAAAACGTGTATATGAAGAAAGAAGCGACTTATAACAGTAAGAATAACTCAGTGAGTCAAAATTAAGAGGTGACACTAAAATGGGACGACAAGTTTAGCATTACTATGACTACAAGCCATAGACACACAATACTGCGACTGAAGGTAATACATATTGCATCCTGCACAGGTATAGTACACTTTAATCTATTTGCTGTGGTCCTGTCCTCAGGTCTTGTCCTCAGGTCTAGGTGTAACTCTGTCGTGTATTTCTCGTACTGATATCTAACCTTATCGTGAGAACATGGGATCACAGGAGTGGGTTTTTCATCAGGAAAATGAAGAGTATGCTGCAATTCGGGATGAACTTTACTTAAATCTGATTTTCTACATTATGCAATTGAATCTTTCTTATATTCTCTACCCTCCTATCAGCTGTACAATAATCAAACACAACAATGTATAACTTAAGTACTTGAAAGTACGAGCTAGCGTGTCTAACTGTTGAAACACAGCTATTTAAACTCTATTTTAATAGAATTGTTTTCAGTGAATAACTTTTCTTTAGTTGTTAATTTAGTGGCACAAACGGTCTTCCATAAATGATCCCCTGCTCTCTCTGTCTAAATACACAGAAAATATAGAAATCAATCTGAAGCAAAGCTCGGAAACAGGCAGTAAAGCTTCAGTGAGCGTGAATAAAGGCTGTGATGGCTGTGAGGAGTTTCACTACCTGGCTGTTCTCGGCAGATTTCTGCTGGGCGCGGCTCGTCGGTTTTCACCTGCTGCGAACGCACCGCTGTAGTTGGGCACAAATTACTCAGAGAAGAAGCAAACTGCGGCACAGCTGATCCGACCGCTCCCAAGTTTAGGAATCCTTTCACGAGCTTTTCCTCTCGGTGTGACTACAGTCATCCCCTCTCCACCTCTCCCCTCTTCGTCTCTCCGAGCGCGCACGGAGACGCACACGCGCGCACTGCTGTTCATCACTTCAAAGGACACCACAGCGACCTACCCTCACTTCCGGGAGACTTATAACCCACGAATGATTTTCTTAAAGCGTTTATGGCCCGGCAGTATCAAATCTTCTAGGATATTATCATGTTACACAGCCCGGAGCACAAATATCCGTAAAACCAGGTCACAAACAGTCTTTAAAATATTGTTTAATATTAATGAATCACATCCTAACACACTGAATGTTATTGACTCCTATCTGTTGTAGCGTCAAGGCTGCAGCTGCGCTGTAAATAAAATAAAATAAACATTTTAAAAACTTTAAAAAACGGCAGAAGTCGGGCCTCGGTGTTAGAAATGCGTGCAGATTAGTGCAGGGCACACTGGGCATGTGCAGCAGCAGCTCCAGGCGAAAAAGAGAGTAAATACTGTTTTGTATAAATAACTCATATGAAAAGAAATCTAGACTTTTGATAGAAGTCATTTAACAAGTTTTTAACAACAAAATACACCTAAAATAAAAGTCTTTTCTCACTTGTGGCCCCTTCACAGTAATGACCATGTTTTTCTCCAGTGAAAGGCCACTCAGTTCTGTATGAGTGCCTCACACCTTAAATGACACCGTTTCTATTAGTTTCCTCTGAAAGGCTTCCACACAGAAGCTGTGAGCTCAGCCAATTTCAGCGTCAGCCTTCACTCGTGGGAACAGTTTCTGTTTTATTGCTTTATGGTGGTAGCTTCCGGGACACTGCCACACTTTCCTCACTGAAAGCGTCCCTGTAAGGGTCACGCAGAGGCTCAGTATTGGCCATTTTATGTGGCTCTGCTCACAACCAGCTCTTAAGTCACTCTTCCACTGATAATAAACAGACATTTTGAGTGAACAGCTGGGCCACCTGAACGTGTGTGTAGAGACATCTAGTGGCGGACTCGAAGAATTCAGCAGCAGGTGAAGGACGCCAACACCTGCAAGTGTTTATTTCTCCTTTGCAGAAAATCTGAAAGCAGTCCTGTGAACAAAATAAGGTTTTTGTGTTTTTTCATGGGAAAAATTTACTTCTAATCAATTGATTAACAGTTCATTATCAAGTGTTAGCACCTCTGTAGAGGTTTTGGCAGTTTGTTGGTCTGAAGCATTCAGGTGTGTGTTAACACATCGGCACAATCTTCCCAGGAGTGGACATCCCAGCAAATTCACCCGAAGGTTATACTCTGCAATGCTTCAAAAAGATAAGATGCTGTATACAATATGAGTATAATACAATGATGCCAGAAAGAGTATTGCACTTAGTGTTATTGCTATTGCACATGTGGGTTTGTGTGTGTTTGATCAGCTGTAAAAGTCTTTGTTGTGGAGTCTGACAGCAGTGGGGAGGAAAGACCTTTGAAATCTCTCCGTCCCACACCGTGGGTGCCGCAGCCACTGAAGGAGCTGCTCAGTGCTGTCAGAGTCTCCTGCATGGGGTGGGAGATGTTGTCCAACAGGGATGACAGCTTAGCCGCCGTTCTCCTGTCACTCACCACCTCCACTGGGTCCAGAGGACATCCTAGAACAGAGCTGGCCCTTCGGATCAGCCTGTTCAGTCTCTTCCTGTCCCTGGCAGAGTGGTTGCCATCCCAGCAGACCCAACACCATAAAAGATGGCTGAGGCCACCTCAGAGTCATAGAAGGTCTTCAGGAGTGGGCCCTTCACTCCAAAAGACCTGAGTCTCCGCAGCAGGTACAGCCTGCTCTGCCCTTTCCTGTAGAGGGCGTCTGAGTCCAGTCCAGTTTATTGTTCAGATGAACACCAAGGTACCTGTAGCTGTCCACAGCCTCGACGTCCATACCTTGGATGCTCAGTGGTTGCAGTGGAGGATGTTTGTGCCTGTGGAAGTCTACCACCAGCTCCTTGATTTTATTAGTGTTGATCTGGAGGTAGTTCTGCTGGCACCAGTCCACAAAACCTTGTGTCAGTTCTCTGTACTCCTTGTCGTCCCCATCAATGATGAGGACGACTATTGCAGAGTCGTCAGAGAACTTCTGCTGGAAGCACTGGGTGGAGTTGTGGGAGAAGTCTGCAGTGTAGATGGTGAAGAGGAACGGAACCAGAACCATTCCCTGTGGGGCGACCCTGTCCGACACGCAGCCCGGAGTTCTCACAATCTGTGGTTGGTCAGTGAGGTAGTCCAGAATCCATGTAGTGAGGTGGTGGTCCACTCCAGAGTTCTCCAGCTTGTCCTTCAGGACTGTGGGAAGAATGGTGTTAAAAACCCAGGAGCTCCATCTCTGCAGCCTGTAAAGTTCACAGCAGCACATTTATTTCTTTTCTTCATTATTCATTCGTCATTTTTAATTTTTAGTTTCTTGACCATCAAATGAAAATAAAAAACAGTAAATCCAGGTAAAGTTAATAAATAAAAGTAAATCAGAATTCAATAAAGACGAAGCACGATTTCATATTAAATGGTGGATGTGATAAGCTGACAGTTTGCCCAAATTTTGACAATTCAAGAAAAGCTTTTATTTTATTTTGCTGTCTGGCAATACCTCTGTTAGCCCAGAGAGGGCAGCAAGCTCCTTTTCTGCTCATTCTCAATCCTTTTAATGCAGCTTCACAGATAAAAAGAGCTGCTGTGGTTAGCACTGCGGCCTCACAGTAAGAAGCTCCAGCTTCCTCATGCAGTCCAAAGACATGTATATTAGGTCCATTACCAGTTCTAAATCGATGCCCTGTGACCAGTGGGACCGGTGACCTGTCCTGTGTCAGGCTACAGCCCACCTGGAGCAACGAGCTCGCTCTATAGTTCAGAAAAAGGATGGACTCTGATAATATAATACACTCTGACTGTTACATTGTTGCAACTGCAGCCAAAATGTCAACACTTTTATTATTTAAAGCCTCAACATTTAAAGACAGAAGCTAGAAATTCTTAAAAGCTCTTCACCGGTGACAGAATGTTTTGATGCTCACTGCAGGTGAAAAATGTGCATATATGTGCTATAATCAACCCTCTGTGACTCTCATGGAGTAAAAACAAAAATCAACCTCTTTTGAAATCGATGTGTAAGCGCTGACAGGTGAAGAATAGGTGCATGTGAGGTTTTGGGGGAATGATTAAAAGACCAGTCTGCACAGACCCTCATGCTTGTAAATCAACTTCTGATGCTTCCTGCCTCATTTACCCTTAGTGAGGCTGCTGGCTTCTTTATTCACGATTCTCATTCTCACTTTTCAGCTCCTCCATCTGGCTATCACTGATAGGAATTCTGCTTTCAGTTTTCCATTCTCTAAAATTAGGTCCGTCACCTGGCCTTGGAACCAAACAGTTTTTCTTTTAGAACTAAACATCTCTTTGCTTCCTTCCAGCAGAGCCCTGGTGTCCATCAGTTGTCTGTTTCCAGATAAAGATCAGAAATATTTTGTTGAAGCGAATCCCTGCAGAGGTAGTGATGCATTATTCTTTGTTCTGGCAAGCCACAGTTCATCACTCTGATTTTTTTCTCTTATTTCAACAGGATATTAAATCTGAAACCGAAGAAAAAGTCAGAGTGCAGACAGATAAAGTAAAGACAGATTCAAATAATTATTCGGATTCACTGTGCTGGACTAAAAAGTGCCCATAAAACCTATTTTATCACCTGGCATCTTCCTTTATTACTAATATGATCAACAGCTATTATTATTATTATTATTATTGTTGTTATTATTGTTGTTATTGTTGTTGTTATTGTTGTTATTGTTATTATTATTATTATTGTTGTTGTTGTTATTATTATTGTTATTATTGTTGTTGTTATTGTTGTTATTATTATTATTGTTATTATTATTATTATTGTTGTTGTTATTGTTGTTATTATTATTGTTGTTATTATTATTATTATTGTTGTTGTTATTGTTATTATTATTATTATTGTTATTATTGTTGTTGTTATTATTATTATTGTTGTTATTATTGTTATTATTATTATTGTTGTTATTGTTGTTGTTATTATAATTATTATAATTATTATTATTATGACAAGGCCAGATTTCAAACAAGTTCTTTTCGTCTGAATGTCCAGATTGAAATGAACACAACGTCCTCACCTGAAACTACACAATGGAAATTAAACTGCACTGATCCTTTGTTAAACCTTTATTTTCCCTCCATATGAAACTACCCCAGCGTTTACATGCAGGATCACATTTCAAACCAACATGTACTCATTGTCTTTAGATTCAAAGTCACGGACATTTAAAAAGTTATTTTTTTTCTTGAGTGGTTGTTGTGTGGCAGAAACTCCTATCATCAAAGCATAAAATTATTAATGATGAAAGGCTGAAATCAAGCTGAATGCAAGTCTTTGCAACAGCTTAGCATTTTTTTTTAGCACCAGCATCCTCAGGGAAAAGTGAATGAAATGTCCTTTGGCCAGTGTTACTTCCTGCATTGCTACTGAAATTGAACTTTTCTTTAAGTAAGTAAATTGGGCAAACATCCTCCCTTTGTTGTGTAGTGTAAACTTCCTGTGTTTATTGCACAAGTGCATCTGATAGGACGCCATCACTCTCTGCTGCGCTCTGTCTTTTCATTTGATTCCTTGTGACACCTGCTAAGCAACAGGAAGGGCTCAATAGGAGCAGAGTGGGGGGCCATCAGCAGGTGTTTGAACAGGCACAAAGGACAGGTGTCAGGCAGACGGGGGACGTGTGGCTGCCGGGGTTTACCTCCTCTACAATGCCCTTCCCCCAGCGTCACCGCTCTGCTGCCTAACACGATCAGCAGCAGCTCTGTTCGAGTAAATCAAAGCCTGCTTGGACATCTCTGCGCTGTGTTATGTTTGATCATTCATCTCTGACTCCCACTCTCATCACCACCGTAAGGTTGCTGCCACCACACGCTCTCTCTCACCCCCCCTCTGTTGTTGCGAGGCAGCAGGAGTCATCTTCAAAGAAACCGTTTGTATCCGCATCTCCGTACGAACTCTCAGAACTCAGCGTGAGCCGACAGCGGGGCCGCATGAGCCTGCTGGTGGGGCTCTAACGCTGCGTCATGTACTGTTACAGTAAACACGGCGAAGACTCAGGATGGACGAGGGTCAGCAGGGGGCTTGGATTAGAAACTTTTAACCTTTAAAGGATGGCCAGATGTACAAACCCAGTATGCACATCTGGGATTTTGTATTAAGTGTAAATAAAAACAGAATACTGTGAGTCACAAATCTCATAAACCCATCTTTTATTCACAGTAGAGCAAAGAACACACATCAAATGTTTGAAAGAAGAAAATGTTCCATTCCCAGAAAAGTATTTACTCAATTTTTAATTGGATGTTTCAAAAAAGGTGGGATGGGGAAATAAAAAGCTGGAAAAGTCAGTGATACTAAAAGAAAGAGCTGGAGGAACATTTTGCAGCCAGCGGTGTTAATTAGCAGCAGGTCATTAGCACGACTGGGTATAAAAGGAACGTGTTAGAGAGGAAAACTGCATCTACAACTTGTAGAACAATTTAACAAATAATGTTTTTTGATGTAAAATTGCAAAGACTTTAAATGTCTGTGGTAGACAGTGTTATGGCCCGTCTAGGCGCGGCCAGACCACAACATAAAGGGTGATCCATCCCCGTCCAACCCCAAGCAGCACGTCACACACTTAATATTTTGTGACAGTGATTTACAATGAGTGCAGTTAAACACAGGAAGGGAGCATATCATAACTTCAGGGTGAACCCAAGGCCAAAACAACAAACAAAAGGTAGCCTATCTCAGGAATAAACACAACTTACCTACGCAAAAGAACTAACTCAAACGACAATCACTTTCCTCCCTGCCTAACAAAAACAGGAGAAAACTGATCAAACAAAAAGGCGGTCCACCCCTACATGCTCTTACATTAACCAACATAGTGACACAGTGAACGGTCTGCTGGTTGGGTTGGGCCGAGGATGAATGACATGGCAGTCCCTGGCGGTGTCTTCTTATCCGCTGCCTCCCAGTCCTTGGCCAATCGGTGGGAGCCATCCACTCTGGATGCACCAATCACGGAGGAGCACCTGCACACTCAAATTTACATATAATTACGACAACAGTCGTAACAACAGTATCAGCCACAGTACATAATTTCAAAAAAAAAAAAAAATCATCTGTCTGTGAACAAGAGACAAGGCCAGAAATAAACCGTAGATGTCCGTGATCTTCATGCCCTCGAGCAGCACTGCATCAAAAACAGACACGCACGGGCTCAGAAACACAGCTGACCGTGTCGTCCACAAATGCAGGTTAAAGCTCCATCATGCCACTAGTAAGTGAACATGAACCATCATCTTCTCGGGAACATGAGGCAACATGATCCATGCTGTCCAGCCTAAAGAACGAGGTGACCATCCAGCTTGTTTTCAGCACTCGGCTCAAAGGTACAGGGGTGCGTTAATTCCTACGCACATCTGGAAAGGCACCATCGTGGCTGAAGTGTATATACAGGTTGTGTCACTGCCATCAATTCAAAATATTTAGGAATATTTTTCCTAAAAAATGAACTTTTTTAGGAAAAACATTTGATGTTTCTGTTTTCCTCATGGTCAGCGTAAACTTGGCCGTTACTTTAGTGCTTTTCTTTATAGAAAAACACTGAACCATGAAGAAGAAGAATGTAATGAATGAATAAATTATCATCTATATGTTGGTATGATTTGATAGTATTTGATATTTAGAGAGGTTACACTATTTATGTAGCCCACACACGTTCACTACTAACGTTGTCACAGTCACTGCTGCAGATACTGATGTCAGTGTGTCTTTGACTGTTTCCTGCTCTCTCAGATCTGCCACTCAGCTTGTTGTTCCCTCTGCTCGTCTCATCACTGTGGGGCACAGAGCTTTCAGTCGCTCTGGAGCTCACTTCCTTCAGTCTTAAGAAATATAGATTCTCTTCTCTTATTTAAGTCACAGCTCAAAACCTACTTGTTTAAACCGGCTCACTCGCTTTAATACAGATCTTACTTACTTTTCAAAACTTGTTTATTTGTTGTTTTTGTGTTTTTCTCATTTTTATTTGTTGTTTTTTGCATTTAAATTTATTTTAATCTACTGTTGTAGTGATATCTTTTAGGTTTTAGAAAGGCACCCTCAAATAAAATGTATTATTATATTATTATTATTACATCTATAGGCTCATCCATGACAGCTACCTCTGCAATATCTCAGTCTTTCCATGTTCTGTGCAATATTTTTGGCTCATGTGCAATTATTTTGGTTCCAGTCTGATTCAATGTTTCCTACACACACACCATGTATATAGTTCCACTCACATATGTATACATATACACTGTTTTTTATTTTATTCTATTTATTTATTTTCTGCCTTCGTTGTATATTGGTTTCTCTTCTTCTTACTTTAGCATCTTTGTGGTTCAGCTACCCGATTTCGCTGTGCAAGAAACTGCACAATGACAATAAAAAGCTCTGAGTCTAAATAAACTAAAAATGAATTGACAAATATGTGAGAGGACACAAAATGCATAAAATGTGTGTGTTCTTGTGTTCTGCCTGATCCTGAGACAGATGTGAAGCACTCGGGTGTCTCCTGCAAAGTACAAGCAACCATGTGAAACCCAAAAACTCTTAACATCCACACGGTCACCAGTGACCTGTTTATGGAGCTTACAGCTCGTCTGAATCCCCAAATGAGGATTTATAAGAGAAGTCTGAGGTTAAAATTAATGTGAGGAAAAGTAAAGTCTTTTAGTTCTTGAAACTGTTGAAACTATCATGTGGCTAAAATGTAACTAAAATCTTTATGAAGAGGTAAAAATAAAGAATGTGTGGGACATTGTTCTTTGCTCCACTGCTCAGTAGAATAAGACAGAAGCAGACCGCTCGGTCACCTCACAGCTGAATCTCATACACCAAATATGATGCCAAGTTTCCCTGATAGAAGCGGGAAGTGTTCCCACAATTACAGTTATTTGAATTTTCAACCAATTTTCAATTAGAGTATTCTGGTTTCCCACAGACCCCTCCCCCCTAACCGGGTTCCCCTCTGTCACTCAATTTAAAAAGTCACACAAGTCAAGACTTCTTAACAGTTTAAATACATTTTCGATTTTTATTGAATGCAAACAGTTTTTGACCATCAAAGAAAATCCAACCACAAGAAAAAACAATTCACCGACACAAATAAAAAAGCTGACAAATGCATTAAGTTACACTAGTTGTTCTCATCTCTGAGCTCGTCCATGGAAACTGATCATTTACGTGCGATTCTTGGACACTAGGATGAAATGAGCCTCCAGTGTTGTTTGATGTTGAAAGCAGTGAGGAAGAAAATAATTTGTTCTTTTATATCATAGTTTGTATATAAATGCTGGAACTTCTAAGACTGCAAGTAGAAATGTGCCCTTTTGGCAACTTACATGCTAAAATGTTGCTGCATTCACTATTCTGCAAGAGAAATACGAGCCCGTTAAGCTAATTAATCATATTTAATTATTATTCAGTACCAATGTAGCTGTTTCTAATCAGTGCCGTCCTGCAGTAGGTTTACTTTAACCGGTTATACGACAGCTGTGTCAGAGTGAACTGGTATGACTGGAGCTGTGTGTGCAGGGAGCGAAGGCTGCTGTCACAGTGTGCAGTCCACAGAATCACAAATACGTCCTAAATACACTTGAAATATTAGTACATAAAATATTTAACCACGTCCATAAAATTTTATACACAATTTAAACCGTTTGCTGATTATTTCAGAACAGTAACTACTCTGATTTATTTCTTTTTTCTACCATTTAAATGATTAATAAATTATTTTCCAGGAACATCCGACTGAAAATGAGGCCTCTGGTTAAAAAAACACATCTGTTTATATAAATGTCCAGGGGAAAACCTCCCTCGGCTCCCTCGTGATTGGACTTCAGTAAATAGTTTCGTGATGAGTGCATTGACTCAATCACGTATTTGAAGTCTTAATGAAGACAACATTAAGCTCATTTGTAAATTATAGTAGATTACAAACAGGGGCGTGCAGTCACGTCTACTTTCAGAAGACTAAGATACCTAATGCTTTATTTTGAGGATTTACAACTAATCTTCAGTGATCAGTGGGTGATGTCACAGTGGCTATGGTCAGGTTTTATATACAGCCGATGTTTAATATATACTCTGTCATCAAAGGTGGACTACATATAAACTCTGAGAATAGAACTCAATTCTTTGAAGGTCAACAACAGTCTTAATTTGTGCATATTTACAATTATTAACATTTGCAACTTTTACATCGTTTGGTGGAAATGCAGTGGCTGTGCATGCAAAAGCATCCACGCTTCCTTGTGAGTGTAGTGTTAGTGTTAGTGCAGACTATCAGGATAGAGCTGAGGCCACATTGGTGAGTGATACAGTTGTCTGAAAAGCCTGAGGCTTAAAAAACTGAGCTTTCATTTGAGGCTTTGTCAGGTTGGATGGTTTTTAATGCCAGTGCAGTGACAGAGTCCTGTCACACTGCCTACTGAGTCACTCCTTGTCTTTATACAACTGCAGAAAAAACTGTTTATTCAACATTATCACTCTTATTCTGACATCTTTGCAGCTTCCAGAGTGAATGTCACATCACTTTACACGACCAAAGGAACAGCAACGATCACTGATTGCACTTAATATGCAAAAAGTCTTTAATATTAACATGAATCTACATCTGGGCTTACGTTATTGTTCAATAAGGGATTTTGTCCTTCTGTTTTTTTGTAAAAATATAAACAAATCAGTCACATTACCACCATCTATGGAAAAAAAATCGACTTTTATTTCCTCAGATTCTTCTCGAGAAAAATAAATAGGCTGTCACGTTATCTGATTTACGTGGACAAACAACACGAGGTCAAACACTGTAAGACGAAAATCATGCTGAGCCGCTATCAGGCCCTCTGAGAGCGCCCCAGGGCCGACCGGTCGCTGCCCACAGTCGTAGCCGGAACACAGAACGCGTCCCTGGGGTGAGGAGTGCAGCGGGACCGTGGGACGATGGGTGTTTTGGATTAAGAGGAAAGTCGCAGGGTCATGAGGGCTTTCTGGCCCCATGAGGTGACAAGGGGGTGAAGTCCCGCTGAAACCGCTTGCTGTTCCCACTGTACAGAGAGGAAATGGAGGCGTTGGTGGGGACCTGCTGCTGGGGCAGAGCGCGGCGAGAGTAGAGTGGCGAGCCCCTGAGCAGTACGACATCCCGCACGGCGCTGCGGAAAGGCTTACTGACGAAGCAGTAGAGGAAGAAGTTGACTGCGGTGTTGAGCATGGCCAGCATGTTGGAGAGGTCGTAGGCCAGGTGGATGCGCCAGTCTCGATGAACAGTGGACACGTACAGGTGGTAGATGACCACGATGGTTCTGGGCGCCCACAGGATGGAGAACACTGAGGTGATGGCGAGCAGCATGGCCGTGGTTTTCCCGAGTCTTTGCAGCGGGACCGACTTGGTCCCCTGCTCCTCCTGACAGCGCTGCTCTCTCTGCCTCACCCTCAGCGTGTGGATTATCAGAGAGTTCAGCACTAAGAAGATGCTGCACGGCAGGAAGTAGATGATAGTCACATGCGTCCATATGAGGACGGCGTCCAGCGCTGTGGGCGGATGGCTGTTCCTCCACATGTCCGACCACCAGAAGAAAGGCACGCCCGATGCGATCGATGCCGCCAGGACCACCCCGATAATCTTCCTGGCTCGTGCCGGGTAGCTGATCTGCCGGTGGAGGAGGGGGTGGCACAGCGCCACGTAGCGGTCCACGGTGAGCGGTACGGTGGACCATATGGAAGCGTGGTTGGCTGCAAACTCGGCGACGCTGACGGAGCGCAGCAGGAGAGCGGGGACGTCCCGGTGAAAAACCGCCGTCTCCAGCAGGAAGCCGACGAAGATGATGAAGAGCTGGGAGAGAATATCTGAGGCCGTCACTGCCAAGAGGTAGTAGTACAGAGCCTTCTTAGTGCGGGACGCCAGCCTGCACAAGGCCACTGCTGTGAGGATGTTTACTGGGACAAACAAAGAAGCGGAAATGAGATTAAAAGGATGAAAGTCATGAAAATAAAAGCTCTTTAAATCTGTATTTTGGAGAAGATTAATAAACCTTTTTACTCGAGCTGACTGTTGACACTGGTGATCACTTTTATGTCCCAGTGATACTGAAATAAAGCAACCTAAGGATAATGGCCCAAATAATAACCCCCCCCCCCCATGGGAAATTAAATTAATATTTGGGCCTTTATCCCGAGTTTAAGTCCGAGACTTAAACTCAGGGGTTTTAATGTTCTGGACCTTCTAATTCTGTTTATTATTAAATATTTTCTTTTTGATTCTTAGTTTGCGTGTTGTTTATATTTGTGGCAGGAGCTTCTTTGTGTATTTGCTCAGTCTTCTGAGTCTTTAGTTCTTAGTTCCAGTTACTGTTTATATTAATTAATCCCTCAGTTTTCCCTGGTGTGTTTTCCTTCTGTGCTTTCATCAAGCTAAGTTTACTTTTGTGCATGCTGTTTAGTAATTGTTACTTTCTTCATGTTTTACTTGCTGTACTGCTATTTCTGTGTCTTAAAATGATCAGTTTTACTCTCTAAGATAGTGCGCAGGGCCCTCGAGCTGAAGGACAAACCAACACTGCAGGTGGAGATTTATTTTTTTATATCAGCTGTTTACCTTCATTTTTCATTAGACTTTTATCCGCTGAAATGAAACGTTGCCTTTTGTTACTTCATTTCGCTAACAGTCTGCATTTGGTCTCTCATCTTGTAATTCATGACAATATCGTTGTTTAGTATTTTATGGATATTCGTAATGACAGCAAACTTAGCAAAGAAAAATACACTATGGCGTGGCAGCGTCTTTGGGAAGGATCAATACAACCAAGTTAAGGCCTCACACAGGCCTAAAGAACAGTCGGTGATGAAAGCAGTTGTTTTCATTAGTATAAAATCACATAGGAAACATTAAATCAGCCCAAAAGTGAATTAAATCAATTTGGTATTGCAGTTTACTTGAGAGACTAAATTACTGAGATGGATCACATTAATATTTAGACGTTACAGTTAATAATAAAGCTAATAATAAATGTTTCAGTTTAAATCCTTGTTTTCCAAACTCAGAGTTTCTGCTTCTGCTTTTTAAAGTATGTAAAAAAAAAACATGTTACAAGACGCTGTTTTTATTGTCGCTGTCAGACACACAATCTCCTCTGTACTATTTCATCTCAGACGTCTTGTCAGCAGTAAGATATTTCCACTGGATCGTAGTTTTCGACCCTCCAGGATTGCAGACGTTGGCTCTTCGGCCCTGAGAGTTTTTTCCCTTTGGGAGCAGTTATGTGAAACAGCAAAGAGGACATCTGAATGCCTCAATTTCACGTCATCACTGACTTGTAAAAGTGAAACATGATAATGAAGATGTAGCTGGTGTCTGATAAGCCGTGTACGAGTTGATCCTAACATGGTTGGCTGGAGATAATAATTGGGTAAATTCACACACAACCTCATTATCAGCTAATGAAATGAACATAAACTGTGAAAACAGACATCCCTGAGTGTATTATCCACTATCCAGTCCCCATTATAGAAGCATTAATGTACCTCACATTTATATTGATCTGTTGAGTCATGTGCGATTCCCTGTTTTCTGATTGGTTTATGTGCTGGCTCGTGTACCTGGTACTCCGATGGAGAGCAGAATGCTGTAGTAGATGACGGGAATGAAACCCAGGACACATTTGGACTTCTGCAGCTCCTCGGGTTTCAGGCCCAGCTCCTGGTTGCCGGACGCCGTCACATTGGGCCAGTCGATCATGACCTTGGCGGCTCCCCTGGCGAAGTTAAAAAGAGAGAATTATGTTTGCAATTGATTAGCAAGGAGAGCTTTACAAACATCGGGTCACTCAACACAAAAAACAAGTTCAGTCCACTTTGTCAGCACATCTGGGGTTGATGCACTTCATACGCAGACCTTATTTCCCCCTTAAATACACCGAAAAGCTCAGTTTTGAGGTGCATTCAGTCACAGATTTTGGAAGACTTTGTTCTGTAATTGGAAAATATGTGGAATTGTTTTTCTCAAAGATTTACCAATTTTCTGTGAGAGCCAAAGGCAGTTTGCTGTCAGACAGTCTGCAGACCAACATACAAAACCAACATACGTTGTTGGCTTTGGTCTTTTTCTGTGTTTTAAACCTGCCATCTGTGATACTGAGCAGAAGTGGCTCCACAGTGCAGTGGTTTGCACAATCACCCAACAAGTCCCCAGTTTGATCCTGGGAGGAGATACAAATTCCTTGGGGGTTGTTTCAGGAAGGGCATCCGGTGTAAAAATCTGCCATATGAAATATGTGGAGCTGCCCCCTAAAATGCATAAAGGAGCATTTAAAGTAACTGAAATCTATAACACTGAGCAGGACTGAAGTTGTGATGTTTCAAGTTATTTTTTAACAAATTGAGTGTCTGAGACAGTGTTGGTCAAGTTACTTGAAAAAAGTAATCAGTAACTAATTACTGATTACTTCCCCAAAAAAGTAATCCCGTTACTTTACTTATTACCTATTTTCAAAAGTAATTAGTTACTTAGTTACTTAGTTACTTTTTAAAAACACGATTTACAACCTGAATAGGTGATAAAGTGATAGATCTTTCAGCCCAATTCTACTTTTTCTGCATAATCATCATACAAAATGTAATCAAATGGAAAAGTCTCTTTTTAAAACTTGTTTTATTAGTTTTAATCTTTTAACTTTATGCATCAAGCAAAAATTCAATTATCAGCAACATTCTCTGACTGGAAGAAATTAGTTTAATATTTAAACCTATTTTCTGCACATTCCAGCACATAAAATAAAATATTTTTTTGTGTTTACACTCAGTCTTTCAAATATATGCAAGTAAAACACAGCAGAAAATAAATAAAGTCAAAGACTAGCGGGCCTGTTGCTCTATTTTCACCTGTAAAGCAGGCGGAGGTTTACCCTGGTGCAGGTGTGCAGCGGTCAGTGGAAGAATCTGCGAGTTTCTCTGTGAGTTTCCCATTACGTCGTAGCTGCTCGCTGCTTGCTCGGAAGTTTAGGGGTTTTTTCGCTGTAAAAAGAAGTTTTCTTCCCACGCACAACGGACACTAATGTTTTTGTCACTTTTTATGGAATCAAACTCAAAGTAAGGTCAGTACTTCCACGCTTTAAACGCTGCACGCTCATACTCGCTCCCGCACTCGATATATGATCCATTGTTGATCTGCACACAGCTGTTGTCACGAACGTCGCACTCGCTTACGTCACTGTCATGAGACATTCTCGCAAAAAATCACGGTTTTAGTAACGCAGTAACGCAGCGTTCCTACGGGAAAGTAACGGTAATCTAATTACCATTTTTGCAATAGTAATCCCTTACTTTACTCGTTATAACACAACTGAAAACGGAAGAACCCAAGCTAATGAGATTAAATGTCTTATATGAACGCAGACATTGATGTTTGCAATATGGATGTCCCTGAAACTCCTCAGTATGGATCCCTGATTCTGGAAACCAAGAAATTGTATTCATCTATTTTTCTAACGCTAACCATCTTTCTGCCTCACACTGACTGTACAAAAATTCCCAGGTGTGAATGAAAAATCAGCAGACTGGGCGGTGAGCTGAAAATAGCCAGACAATAATGTTAAAATATCAAAAGGTGTTCATTGTCGAATATTGAATATTTGTTAAGAAAGCAGAATTTAAGTGGAATATTTCTTTGATATAATCTGGTTTACATGGATGTGGTTCGGAGGAACAAGATGATCTTCTTTTGCAGACGATGCACCTCTCTCTCTGAGTTGCTCGGTGACGTCTGATAAACGATGTTTGTTCAGCCAAACTGTTCCAGAAATAAACCGTGGAAACAAAAATATGCTAAATCCACTTAGTTTGGACTCAGTCAATTAAACTGCAGGTTCACAACAACAGCAGATGGGCTGACAGCAATGACCCTTCCACTCTCCCACCACCACAGGTCATTATCTTCCCGTCCCCAATTTAACCTTTTCACCTGGGCGCCAGCCATCCTGTTTTTCTCCATCTGCCTGCTTTCCTTATTTACTTCCCTCATCCATGAGGCAATATTTGGACTGCGTTATCTCTCGAGCTTTCAGTGACAAACCATTTGTAGTTGCTCAACCGACACACACATTATCACAGAGCCACAATCACCCCATTTGTCAGTGTTTTCATGATGTAAGTGGGACAATCACTATCACCAACGTGTAGTCGCTTTTAAATTACTGCCCTTGCAAATGCTATTTATGTGCCAAAGCCCTGCATATAAACTATATGACTGGCACATTTTATGGCCCGTAGCAGGAATATGATCGTAAACTCGAGGAGCATCGAATAGCTTAGTGCACGACAGCTTTAATTCACCACAACCCGATAAACCAGCAGGAGAGAAATGCAATCATGAAGATCAATGATGTAATTCACGGTGTACAAAGAGTGGTCGACATGAAGGAGGCTGCCTGCTGCCCTTTCTTCTCAATAGAGTCTTAATTTAGTCCCACGGGAAATTCACCACAAGTCCTCCAAACCTGTTTTCTGAATTAGTGTCTTAGTTTAGATCAGTGGTTTTTAACCTGGGTTCGATCGAACCCTAGGGGTTCGGTGAGTCAGTCTCAGGGGTTCGGCAGAGCCTCCACCGTGACATGCACGGCTCATTTTGTGCACCAATAAAAAACATATCTATGTCTTGAATTTGAAAAAAATCATATTTTATTTTTCACTAAAGAGGGGTTTAGTGAATGCGCATATGAAATTGGTGGGGTTTGGTACCTCCAACAAGGTTAAGAACCACTGGTTTAGACAGTAGAAGAAGTATACTAGACCCCACTCCACAAACTACTGTGGACTACTACTGTCTGATGTTACCTTTAGCTGTGGTGGATGCTGTTACACCCAAGCCGTAATCTAACTCGATGAAAGTATTAGCGTGTGAAAATTAAACCAAATGAGACTTGGGTACAAAGTAATCTGTATTTAACTCCAGATGCTAGCTTTGTAATAATTCTGTTTTAGGATAGGTTATGTAGTTTGTTTCCAGATGTTATGATATTTTTTGAGCACCCCTTCTTTCACCAACTCTTTGGTCACTAGAAGTTGGGGTGACATTTTAGACAAAAGAGAAAGAAACAATGTATATAGTTTAAACACCAAGAGCCATTTTTTGGCATCTGCCCTTTTTATTTCTTCTGTCGAGTAAGTAACAGCTGGTTGGTACATCACCTTTAATCACCACACAGCTTTTTGTATGAGATGTTTTCATTAAGCAGCCAAACACAAGCATTAGCTAATACTTGTTTTAAAGGCAACGTTCCTGGAAGATAAACAAAAATGATATTAGTGTATTTTTAGTTCAGTGCTGATATATGTAATTAATAGGGATGCACCGATACCGATACTGGTATCGGGTATCGGGGCCGATACTGTAAAATGTGTGTGTATTCATACTCGTAAAAGTTAACCGATACCATGAACCGATACTAACTTATTTCATTAATCAGAGGGTGGCTTGTCATTTCTGTTGTAGTTTTTTAGATTGGCCACTAGGGGGACATCCCGCACTAAACAGGCACAGGGTTAGGCGAGTGAGACTGGCGACTCCAGATAAAAAAGAGAAACTGGAGGCTGCTGTAGCTAGGCTAAACAAAATGTCAGCAGTGTGGACCGCAATAACTGCAATAATTTTATTTAAAGTTTATTTTATTCGCAAACCTAATTTGTATTTATTTTATTCCAAACAGAAGTGTTTATTTATTATTCTGAAAGCTCGAGACAGTGCCAATAGTTCAGTGATATTTTGTAAAATTACAATGTGGAGACTCTGCAATAATTTAACAGAAGTGCTTATTTTTCACTTGAAATTTTTTTGTGGTCATTTTTATTAAGATTTTATTTTTTATCGGCAGAGAATAAAATAAAACCTGTCTTCCAATTAATTGTATTTGTGTGTGTGTGTGTGTGTGTGGTAGAAGTATCGGTTTTTGTACTCTGTATCGGCAAGTACTCAGATCCAAGTATCGGTATCGTATCGGTTTGAAAAAATTGGTATCGTTGCATCGCTAGTAATTAATACTAAATATGGGATTTTTTATTAGGACAGCATTTAATTCTTTCAGTCTCATCAGCGCCCTCTAGGTGAACTGCAGTCATTTTTTAAAATAATGGCATTAATGGTGGACAGGCTCTATGACGGGCTCTGGCTGCTGTCATAACCATTTCTAATTGAAGGACAGTCTGAAAAGATATTCTTAGCTTTATATATCAGAGAGCTGTCCGTGATACAATCTGTACTTTGTGAATGAGATTGGGATCAGGCAGGATGCTGTTTAGTGATCGCCTCATGGTGGAAATCAGTAACTGGAGATTGTCCAGGTCCCTGTGCGATCCACTGAGTATTTATTTTATTTTTTCATTTAGAAGTTTCTGGTTTCCTTCCAGTGCCATGTGTGCTTTTGTTTTACGTCTTCCTCATCTTCTCAGTGACTTCCTGTATTATTTGGGTAATAACATTTGTGCTTCCCTTTTATCCCTTCTTTATGACACGCTGTGTGTGTAAATACGATCTTGCTTGCTCGTGTCACTCGTCAGTTTGTCCTTCTGTTGTTTGTCCTGCTACTCCTTCCCCTTTTCTCCTGTTTTGTTTCACTAGCGTACTGGACTTTGTGCATCTTTATTATTTTTTTTCTATCAGCCGTTAGAGGCATGTTCTTTTGTTTGTTTAACCTACTTCAGTGCATTTGGGTCGTCTCTCCAGCGAATTACTCACAGAGATACGCACATTTCATCCACAACCTATAACATTATATTCTAACATCACCCGAGAGTCTTTCACTCACCTGCTAAAAAGATATTTGAGAATCTTTTAAGTTAAAACTTAGGGTTAAATTAAATTTATTTACACTTAAACAATAAAACAGGTATTTTACAAATATATTAAAACCCTTAACTCTGAAGCTTCTGTAATTTCACAGCAAAAGAGTAAAGAAAAGAAATACGTATGAGGATTTATGTGTTGTATTTATATGACCAAAGGCTCCAGAGTGTTTGTGTTTAAGATTTACATTTAAGTAGATTTAAGTCCAGGCTATAAATTAAAAGCCTTTGACTTTTCTCAGATTCTGAAGTAACAAAATAGAACCATTACAGCCCTTTTTTTGTTTATAATTGGAAATATTCTCTTATGTCACTGCTTGTTATGGAACCGCTCCCCACGTGCTCAGATAGGATGTCTTATTTAGTATTAATAGATGCTCAGCTCCCATAGGAGGTGTAGGGTGTATGCAGGGATGCATTCAGTGTTTGACCTCAGACAAAATGATGCATGTTTGCCGCGCTGAAGATGAATAATGAGATGTTTTTATGGCTAACTTCAAATATAGTATAAACTTATTAAGTCCTTCAAACTGTTTGTGCTGTCTGAATAATACGGTGGCTGTAAAAACAAGAAAAACAGCAACAAAATGACACTTTTTACTTTTATTCCTCTTTTTGATCTTATTGTTTTGTGTTTGAATGTTGGGTTTGGCTTTGTTACCTCAGGGCCACCGTATCATCGTTCAGAAATTTAGTGTTACCGGAAGAAGAATCTAGTTTCTCTATTTTGTTTTGGTTAATTTTATGTGTAAAGAATGACTCAAGTTATGAACACTATCACTAAATCAACTTTGTTTTGTAATGCACACCATTGTATTGACATTTTATCTATTTACTTACTGATAGCAGGTGGAACTGTTCACCATCAAAGACATGCACAGCAGGTACAGTTTTACACTTCATCACATTTTCCACATCAGAGCTGCATTCTGACAAAACGTTAATGTTTGCATTTGCAGAAGTTCTCTTCCTAGATCAAATGGAAACTACAGTGTAATATCACAGATTAAGCCGAATAAGCTGCATATGAAAAAAGGTGAAATATCCACCCATGAGACTCACTCGGTCTTATCTGCTACGACACCTGATCTGTTTCCTCGTGAGCTGCCTGCAGCAGCCGCAGTGAGAAAGATGATCGTCATGAAAGTCAAGAGGTTGCCAGAAAAACGTGGCACAGGGGACCGTAATCACTCCCGGCAGTCAATAACCCAGCAGACGTGTTATACGCCAGCCAAGGACCTCTTAAAT
This sequence comes from Neolamprologus multifasciatus, assembly GCF_963576455.1. Taxonomy (NCBI): domain Eukaryota; kingdom Metazoa; phylum Chordata; class Actinopteri; order Cichliformes; family Cichlidae; genus Neolamprologus; species Neolamprologus multifasciatus. The sequence continues at coordinate 3,109,221 of NC_140446.1, forward strand.
CCTGAAGCTTGGAGAGTTCTGTGTCTCCACTGAGAAATTTCTCGTGCAGACATTCACGTCTACGCCTCGTGTCCTGTGGGTGCTATTGATTCTGGAGGTGGGAATGCAGCTCAGAACTTTAGAGGTGTTTTATTAAATCCTAAAATTTACAGTCTTTTCAGTACGTCAGCAGCACAGACGGGACAGTAGAGTCAGTGCACGTCGGAGGCGTGTTTCTGATTAAGGCTATCTTTTTGAAGGGAGACAGTTTTCCCAGGATCCAAATGCAGCTGGAGCTATCGGAGCTCCGCAGGGGGGTCAGTGTCCACGGAGCTGAAATGAACTCTATCTGTACTCCGCTTAATTATTCATCAAGACACGCTGCACCTGAAAGAGCAGCGCGTGGAGATAAAGGGTGCTGGCAGCATAACTGTACTGCAAACATATCGGGGATTCGCGTGGCAGCAGGTCTGAAGATGTTTGGTGTTTAAAATCAGGAAAATAATTTTCTGTGAAAATCAGAACCTGACAGGAAGCAGTGGAGAGAAATCTCCCAGCTGTTCTGATCAGGAGCGCAGATGCTGCAAGATCCTGAGCCACGGTCACCGCTGTGGCTGTTAAGAAGATAGATCCAGAAGAGCAGAAAATAACAGCCACGTATGATGAGAAACGCCTGCTTCGTAGCAGATTAAGGGATGAAACAACAAGAAAAACACTTCAGGTCAAAGCAAAGCCAATTATGAAACATTTGGAGGCAACACAATCCAACTTCTCCAAATGACTTCATAATAACTGTACTTTGATCCATCATCTGAAGTTGGAACAAGTCTAATTGCAGGACAAACAGAAACCTTTATCCTGTTACAACATACTCTGCACAAACAGGGCTTTTCTTTGGCTTAGTCTCATCGCCAGCAGACTTACCTTCGCATCCAGTTTTCAATGTGGATTCTCCACCTGGGGTACAGCCGGTCCTCAGCACTGTCACTCCCCCCAGAGGCTCCTACAGAGTCCCTGCTGGACAATCCGGTTAGGAGACGAGGAGGAGGAGAAGAGTCCAGGCAGCCGGTACATTACTGCTATGAGTGAACAGAATGAGAGAGGGGAGTAATGAGGAAGAGGGGAGTGAAAGTAAAGGGGAGGGTGAGGGAGGGAACTGATGTGTGAAGGAGGCAGGAAATGGATCAAAATAAATTGAGAGGGTGGGGGGAAAAGATGGAAAACCACAGTGAGTTCGAGTGGGAACAAAAAGTGATCATTTCTCATGTTGAAGCTTCTCGTCGGGATTTCGGTGTGAAGTGTGTTCACACTGGAAATGTGACAAACGAAATAACCCGTCAACGCTGTCGGATTGATCCACATTCCAAAGTATATACGAACAACATGAGGGACGACACGTAAAGCAAACTGGCTGTGGGAATGTGAAACATTTCCAAGCAGCAGCTACGTCATAAACACTAAATACTGATGACAAATGTGACAGGTCTCCAACTCAAGTGTCTCCATCACCCCGTAGAGGCCTGTTGCAGTGAATTTGGTCACACTTCCTAGCGGATGGAATATACAGCAAAATATGGGCCATCCTAGGAATTGTTTTCAATGAGGTCAGAATAATAATAATAATTATTATTATTATCTTATTAAAATGCAGAGATCGAAATGCAGAAAAAAAGAAGCACTGACACAAACATTTGTATAATTTTAATTCACAGCATTTCTTTTTTCATTTAAAATGTGAATATTAGTGAGAATTAGTAAAGGGAGATTATTTGCATCAGTAATAATTCCATTTTCATGTCAGCAAATGGAACATGAATCAAAAATACATTTGTCAGGACAGGACAGGAGGCAAGGCCTCTCGCTGTGTATATGGTATAAATATACCATATATATACCATATATGGTATATATATATATATGGTATATTTATACATACCATATATGGTATATATTTATACCATATATGGTATATATTTATACCATATATGGTATATATATATATATGGTATATTTATACATACCATATATGGTATATATTTATACCATATATGGTATATATATACATACCATATATATATATACATACCATATATGGTATATATATACACCATATATTTATACCATATATGGCATATATATATATATATACCATATATATACATACCATATATGGTATATATATATATACCATATATGGTATGGTATATATATACACTATATAAATATACCATATATGGTATGTATATACCATATATGGTATATTTATATAGTGTATATTTATACCATATATGGTATGTATATATACCATATATGGTATATATATATACCATATATGGTATATATATATACCATATATGGTATGTATATATATACACACCATATATATATATATACACATACCATATATGGTATATATATATATATACACTATATAAATATACCATATATGGTATAAATATATACCATATATGGTATAAATATATGGTATATTTATACCATATATTTATACCATATATGGTATATATATATACACTATATAAATATACCATATATTTATACCATATATGGTATATATATATATATATATACACTATATATATATACCATATATTTATACCATATATGGTATATATATACGATATATATATGGTATAAACATATATATTCAGAGCTGCTTTAAGTTTTGGACCATGTTGACATGACAGTTGTTGCAGATGTCTGAGCTGCACATCCATTAAATGAATCTTTTGTTGGACTACATCCCAGAGGTGCTTTGGTGACTATGGAAGCAGTTTGAGTACAGTGAATTCACTGCCATGCTCAAGAAACCAGTCTGAGATGATTTCAGCTGGTGTGGTATCCTGCTGGAAGCAGCCATCAGGAGATGGGGTGGACATGGTCAGCAACAACAATCAAAGGCTGTGATATATAAATGATACTCAGTTGGTACTAAGGGCCCCCGAGTGGTTCAAGAAAATTTCCCCTGCACCATTACACCAAGACCAGCAACCTTAGTCATTGATACAAGACAGGATGGATCCATGCTTTCATGATGGGTGGCAACCCATACGGTCTTCTGCTGCTGACGCTCTTCTGCATACCTTGACTTAAAGAGGGGTTATTTGAGTTACTGTTGCCTTCCCATCAACTCGAAGCAGTCTGGCCATTTATTTTTTGAGCTCTGACATCACCAAGGTATTTTCTCCCACATGTCTGTCACCACATTTTCTCCTTTTCGGAAAATTCTCTGTAAACCCTGGAGATGGTTGTGTGGGGAAATCCAAGGATGGCCTGAGTGTGTACGGTTTTTAAAAGATGGCCATAGTTTAGTTTTCAGGACTGGAAAATAAAGTGGAAGTACTATAAATCTGCTCGCTTTCTAATAATGAGTAGATGGCGACTCTTCTGGATGCAAAAAAGATTGGATTGTATGGTAAATGGTAAATGGACTGGTTCTTATATAGCGCTTTTCTACTCTGTCCGAGCACTCAAAGCGCTTTATACAGCTAATTCATTCACCCAATCACACCCATTCACACAAGCACTTCTAAGTTCAAGTGCTGCGTATCTAACATTCGTACACATTCACACTCCGACGGATGCATCGGAGAGCAACATGGGGTTAGTATCTTGCCCAAGGATATTTGGCATGCAGACTGGAGCAGCCGGGGATCGAACCACCGACCTTCTGGTTAGTGGCTGATCCGCTCTGCCACCTGAGCTACAGCCACCCCATTGTATGCAAGTCTAGATGGCTTTGAAGTCAAACTGAATAAAAAATTAAGTTAATTTTGTGATTCATTTTCATTATTCGAGACAGAAAGGTCACGGTGACAACTCCTTTTTTGATAACACCCTCTGGTCACAAACACATCGAGAGCACAAGAACGCTGCTGGTGCTGTGTGGCTAACATGGCTAAATGAATTAAACTATAAAATGTCAGCATGGAGGATAAACACTGAGTTTATCCTCCATGCTGACAAACCACCGAGTCCCACTGCTGGAAAGGAAATAGAGGAAAATCTCAAAGTTTACAAAAATCAAAACAATTTCTGAGTGAAGGTTTGACGGCTAAAGAGAGATCCTGTTTCGATCCTTCATTTCGATTCATGTTATTTAAGTTACTACATTATATGTGGTATACAGTATGGAAATACCCCAAAGCTAAGGACAAACAAGGAAGCGGGCCAGCGACCATGCCAGGACATCCAGCCACGCACCCCAGGACCAACAGTCGGGGGAGCGTTGGGGAGGGTGAACCCCTTCCTCCATAACCATGTCCCATAGGCACCAAGGCTCAGCAAGCCCCAGCCATGCACACACACTGACTATAGTAGGTTTTTAGGCCACTGATAGGGGGGCAGGAGATGCTAGGTTTAAGGTTTTTATCCTGTGACACATTTAAAGTCACGTTTACTAAAAAGGGAAAATATGATTTCGTTTTTACTGTTTTATTAGATTAAATTTGACGATGATGTCGATGGATGCTGGTGGCCCATATTTCAGTGCACCATAAAAACATAAACTCCACCTACAGCAAGAAAAGATGGAGAATCCAAACATGTTGCTGTCGGCGATGTAACAAAAATCAAATGTTGGAAGAAATAACCGAACAAGTAACTTTAACGTCAGGATTGATTTCTAAATCTCCAAATCAGCATCTTAAGCACATAAAGTAGAAACAATTACATTCTAATAAACATATAATAACAAAGAGTCTTTATTATGATGTATGCTGCCTTTTGTCTCATTACTAGAAAGAATAATGGCTCTGAGCTGCAACAGCTTTCTAATTTCCTCTATTTATTCTCAGCAGCAGTTGAAACTGCCATGATTACGAGTGAGGAAATCACTCACATCAGGGGATCTGGGAGCTGACTTGTTGTTTCGTACATGACGAATGCGCCCTTAATTTAGCTAAACCCTTTGAGAAAGCCCGTCTCACGTCTGCAAATTGTTGACGATAGCAAAGCTCCAAAGCAAACAGCGTGTTAAACGAGCGGATCTCAAGAACTAATTCATCCAAAGCCTGCTGACAAACCATCTGCAAACCTGATCCCTACGTGAGCTCGCTCCGACCCAGCATGGCTGCCCTCGCCCTGCAGCTGCATGTCATTGTGTGTTTAGTTCACATAGCGTGTTATAGCTCGGACGCCGCCATGGTCCCAGGGGTCACTCGAGCAAATAATGAGCCTTCATGCACAGACGCGGCTTGTTGTTGATCAGTGCTGCTGGACGATGCACAGAGAACACATTTCTGCTGATTTTGGTGAAGCGAGCTGAGGTGCAGCTCCTTTTATGGGCAGGATACACCCACATTTTATCACTTAAGCAACAGCCTGTACTGATACAAAGGTACATTCATGGTAGCAGTAATATAGTGGTAATCATAAATGGCATAATGGCCACTAAATTTCCTTCCTTGGGTACAGCAGTTTACTTCTGGGGAGTGACCTGCTTCTATCTAAAAGGATGACATGCTCCATTATATAACCTTCCACATGCTTTTGTATTGATTCTACGAATCAGAGGAGATAGAAAAGCATTCCTCAAAGGATATTCTTCAAGTTCGTCAAACGTGCTAGTTCAAAATGTTCAACACGTGTTCATCTGGGTTGAAATCTGGTGCCTTTTATCCTAATCAAGCGTGTCCCTCTGTTCTCTACCACTTTGCAATCCCAGAAGAGACCACTCTCATCAGATCAGAAATATTTGGTCACTGGACAGAAGTAATCACCCAGAACAACTTTGGATTGATTTGCAGTGACCCTTCAACCTCAAAGGACAAGCGGACCAAAATCATGGCAGCAAAATGCCACAGTTTTTAAGTTTTGTGATTTCTTTTGGGTTTTGTAAAGTCATTTATATCACACCGCTTGTGCATGCTCTTCAGTTCATGTTCTGTTTTATTTTATATTCCTCTGTGCTTTTTGTCATTTGTGCCTTTAGTTATTTGCTTTACATGGTTAAAGGTTTGTGAATTCCCATTCTGCTCCTCCAGTCTCGTCCTCGTAGGTGTTTCCATGTGACGTTTGGATATTTGAGTCTTTATCTTGGCGTAAGTTGTTTCCTGCTTTATTTTGTCTCATGTGCATCGTACTTCCCTCGTCTCCTTATCCCTGATTTGTTACCTCTGTGTCTCCTGCCTGTTTTCCTCTAGTCTTCTTTCCTTGTCAGTATATGTCTGTGCTCGTCATTATTCTTTTATCTCTTGATGCGTGGTTTCTCTGATTTGTACTTTTGGTACAATCGGCATTAAAGGACTGGTTTGCTTTATATTTACTCCCAATCCAAGTTATCCAAGTCTTGCATCTGGGTCCACAGTTTGGCTGCCACACAGCCAAACCTGACGCTGTCAGCTTTGTGCAGAAGAAATGAGAAGATATTTTGAAGATGTTATGGGACAAAAAGTCCTTCTAGAAGTAGGATTTGCCAGTTCGCATTGTGGGAAGCCTCCAGACTTTTATGTGCTCAGTTGTTTTTAAGCATTATCTAAATTAACTTTAATTTAAATCATTAGAATTAAAAATCAGTTCAGCTAAATTTGCTTTATATTTTCCTTACTTTGCTAAAAAATAAGGTTTACATAACCTGAAAGTTCTACTTCTATCACTGTTTGTGTTATTACTGACTTTAAGTAGCACATCTCTCTTATAATGTCTGAACCAAATCTTAGTTCTTATTTTTATGACTTGACATTTCTTTCTATGACGCTGTCATAATTGGTCTGATGGTGCCAGCGCACCAGGTTTTAACACTGGCATTTTAGCAAGCCTGGTTAAAGTAACTGTCAGCAGTGGAGGAAGGTGCTGAATGTCCCTCCAGGAAGGAGTTCCTATAATGATATGACTAAATGTGAAAACTATTAGTTTAAAGTTACAGTGTGTACATTTTTATAGATGTTAGCAGATTGCAGATTAGATCACTTGAGGTCTGTTTTCTTACCTCCTACCAATTCAAGTGCATAATCTTAAATCACACAGTTGTCCTATAGCATGCTTGTCCTGTAGCAGCTACAGTACCCCTTAATGGCCGCAGCCAGCCGATGGGATTTTACTACAGTTTGGACCTGATCCAGATTGGACCTGATCCAGATTGGACCTGATCCAGATTGGACCTGATCCAGATTGGACCTGATCCAGATTGGACCTGATCCAGATTGGCCAAGATCTGTGGAAGGATGTCAATCCACCATTTACCTCAGCTGTCAAGTCCAAGTAAGAAGCGTTTGCCTGTATTTACTCCTAAAGAGTCTGGTGGATCGTGGCTCAAGAGTTGGCAGTTTGCTTTGTAATCGGAAGGTTGCTGGTTTGAGCCCCGGCTCCGACAGTCTCGGTCGTTGTGTCCTTGGGCAAGAGGCTTCACCCGTTGCCTACTGGTGGTGGTCAGAGGGCTCGGTGGCGCCAGTGTCCGGCAGCCTCGCCTCTGTCAGTGCGCCAGGGCGGCTGTGGCTACAATGTAGCTGCCATCACCAGTGTATGAATGAATAGTGTAAAGTGCTTTGGGGTCCATAAGGACTAAGTAAAGCACTATACAAATACAGGCCATTTACTGGTCAAGGAGTCAGAGCGGCTGTTGAGGATATGCTAAACGGTCATTAGTGCTGCTGTTAGCTCTGTTAGGTGCTTTTTGCTAATGTTGGTGAAGCTTTCTTTGAAGTTTCTTTGAAAACTTAGCTGAGCTATTATCCTAGAAAAGCAAAAACAAGAGGGAAAAACCCTAAACCTCAACTTAAAACAAGCTCAAAATTACATGGGTGGCACCAACCTACTTACCTAGTGTGTCTAACAAAAAGACTCTAACAAAAAGTGTATGGGGTCCCCAAACTTACCTAGTCCACTTTACTCCCACCACAATTATCAAACAAAAGAAGGACAGCAGAGAAACTTCACGCATGTGCCAAACAATTCAAAGGAGGGAAGAGAGCCACGCCCAGCCACAGGTGAGTCTCCTTATCAAGGTGTGCACTCCTGGATTGTCCAATCAGGGTCCCCCTCCTCTAATTAGTTGGATGGCCCCAGATTGACATCAGCCTGCAGTCTGCAACCTAAGAGAACGGCAAACAAAAGGAGGGGGAAAGAAAACATGCAGCCTGCAGACACGTAACACCCACTATACCTTTAAGGTGGTTAATCTTCCTTTAATCAGACATTTTTGTATTTTTTATTAATGGTTATTGTTTTTAATAGCTCCTTGTTACTCCTGAAATGATAACCCTTCAGATGTTTTTCTTGAAGATGCTCTTATTTCTTGTATGTGTTTACGCACCAGGCGGTTGAATTCAATTATTTAGTCACCTTATCTGTGGAGGATGTATAACTCACTGAGCTGATTTCATGCTTGTAGAGTCAGCTGTGATTTATAGTCAGCCTTTGTTTGCATGCTGTAGATCAACCGGTGGAAAACAACGGCAGCTGCGGGACGACCAAAAGGAAAGCAGAAGCAGAAGTGATGGAGCCGCCGCGGAGGCTGGGCCCGTCTCAGTCACCTCCACCAGGATGCTGCCTCAGCTTCCCACACTGTCACTCTGTGCAGCTTTCAGACAGTAAGACTCTCAAAGGCTGAAACGTGAGACAAACACGCACACACTCATGACTTCACGCTCTCCTTTTGGCTGGAATTCATTAGCGTTTTCATACTTTATTATTTTTCATGCTCGCAAATGTGCATCTGAGGCGAAATGAAATAAAATAATTGGCGTGTTTGCCATAAGTGCCGCAGTAATCAGTAGTTGCCCCTGCCATGACTGATATTACATTTCTGTGTTATTTGTTCAAGTCATACCAAAGCACTGAGTCTATCTGGCACCGATTCTCTGTTATTTATTTAAGAACAACCTCTGTGTGACATTTTGCAGTAAAGCAAACAAGCACATCATGATAACATCATTATGTAATCTGATTACACGGTTACATTTAAACACATCGATGTGGACAACACAACCAGGCCTGAGTATGTCATTAATAATAAGACAGGACTTTATAACAGTGGAAGGCATGTGAGCCAAATTTGGCCCTCTGGCAAAACTATTTCACTCTGAATTTGAACTTTATTATATTTGCCTTTCGTCCCAAATCTAGTCGTTTAGAAATGTAAACACGACCCTGACTTAAATGTCCGTAAATATGAATTTACAACTCGCTGCTTTTGGTTTTATAAATCACATGTTTTACAGCCCTCTCAAACATGCCTGCATCCATGGAAAACTGGGTCCCCCATCCCAGCCACACTGACCTGGAATTATAAATCAGTTTCTGACCGTGCTGTAAAATGTGTGGGAATATTAAAATGCTCTTCATATAGTTTCCTTTAAAGATCTTTTCCTTTAAAAAAAAAAAGCTTGGTTAGGTTATGATAAGTGTATTTGGGGGTTCAAAACACAAACACTAAAAACACGTAACGCTGCGTTATTAACTCAGTAGAAACTAAAACCTTCCAAACGCGCCCATTTAAAAAACATTTTTAACCCTTTATGCTGAAAAATGATCTTTTAGGGGACCTGCGTCACTTTTCTGTGCTGTTTTAGTGATGGATGCTCATATTAAAAATGAACTAACAATATCAAGCAGTTTTTTCTTTTTTAGATTACTTTATGCTTTTTATTAAAGTAAACCAGGATTTTAACTCTATCCGAGTTAAAATCCTGGTTTACCTCTAATTTTCTAAAGCTCAATGAGGATAAAACTGAGATCCTCCTTATTGGCACCAAATCCAACCTTTTGAAGGCGAACCATTTCTCACTCACCATCGATAACTCCACAGTTTTCCCTTCTCCTCAGGTTACGAGCCTTGGTGTCATCCTAGACAGTTCACTTTCCTATAAATCTCACATCAAAAATCTCACCCGTTCTGCCTACTTCCATCTACGTAACATTAACAGATTGCTTCCTTCTCTTTCCACCCAGTCTACGTCCATTCTTGTCCACAGTCTTGTTACCTCCCGTATTGACTACTGCAATTCTCTTCTGCATGGTCTCCCCCAAAAATCCCTCCATAAGCTTCAACTGGTTCAGAACTCTGCTGCTCGCATTATCACCAGAATCCCTCCTACCAGCACATCACCTGTTCTTCAGGAACTTCACTGGCTCCCTGTGAAATTCCGGATAATTTTCAAACTTCTTCTGCTCACCTTCAAGGCCATTCATAACCTCGCTCCTCCTCACCTTTCTGACCTGTTAACCACCACCTGTTCTGCCCGTTCACTTCGTTCTTCTTCTTCTATCCAGCTTGCTGTACCTTCCTTCCGCCTCACCACCCTGGGAAGCAGAGCTTTCAGCTGCTCTGCCCCCAGAAATAAGAAACATTGGTTCTCTCCCCCAGTTTAAATCCCAACTCAAAACTCATCTGTTCAAATCTGCATATTCACTGTGAATCCACTGTTTGTTCATTTTAGTTTTTATTTTTATTTTGTGCTTTTATTTTATTGTTCTTATTCTGCCATTGTTTTACTAAGTGTTTTATCCTATTGTAAAGTGTCCTCGGGTGACTTGAAAGGCGCTCATAAATAAAATTTATTGTTATTATTATTTGACATTCACACGCTGATGGACACATCGAAGAGCATCTTGGGGTTCGTGTCTTGGCCGAGGATATTGGGCGTTCAGACGTAGGTGACCTGCTTTCCTTTATGAGCCACAGGAAGTAGAACAGGTTGGTTTGAGATCAGCATCAACGGACAGATTTTGATTTCACTTTGACTAAACTGTATATTCGACACAGAGGGAAAGTAAACGAACCCATAATCTGTGTGTAAATATCAAACTGTGATAGTAACTGCCTCTTATCAGCTATGCTACAGTGCATACATGTAAAGTAAATTATAAAGTCACCGCCCTGTGTGAATAACAGAGCAGTCAAAGGTAACATAAATATACATTACTAATCATTAGTACACATAATTATAATTTTATTGATTTTTAACAGTAAACTCTCATTAATTATGCATGAGAAGTAAAGCAGCTGCTGCACTTTAATGTTAAGGGATCAATAATGACAGTGAATAGTTTTGTCCTTGTTAGTTTGAAAAGGGGCCACGGGACTCAGACAATACCAGCAACCAAAATAAAGCAGAGCAGTGTTTGTGATCCAAACCACAAAGAGAAACTGACATAAGATATGACAACACAGGGAAGAATATTCATCAAATACACAAAACAGAAAGCCGACACCATCACAGTGTGTTGCTACGGGATTAAAACCTTCACATCTTTTCCTCTTACTTTTATTCACTATTTCTTTTTCACCCTGACAGCTTTATTTCTACTTCTCATTCTTTTTTCTTCCCTTTTTAATTTCACATGGCCATAATTAACTTTGAATGAATATAGATGCATATGATTACCTGACTTTTCGACAGTTAGTATAATGTTCTTCATGTTCTTATGATGCTTTGTTGAGGTCCTGTTGAATTTCTGCTGTGTGAGAATTTCACACTGCATAAGCATCTGTATCCTTTTAGGTTTGGCTTTATTTGTAGTGTTATTTATAACTGGCAGGGATCCTCAGCAGGCTGAAGCAGTCTGAAACGTTTGGAGCAGATAGTTTCTCAGCAAATCAGAGCCTCTCTTCCCCCCTCACCCGAGCCCACCAGTTTGCTTACAGAACAAATCGGTCCACGGAGGATGCCGTCACCATCACCATCACCCTTCATAGAGCACTGAGCCATCTGGAGAACAGGAAACACTACATGAGGATGCTCTTCGTGGACTAGAGCTCAGCATTCAGCATCATAATACCAAACATCCTCACCACCAAACTAGATCACCTTCAGGGCACCCACATCTCTGCTGATGTCACCTGGACCCATGACACCAATCTGAGCCATGGCCTGAGTGGCCCTCATCACTCTGTCCACTCACATATGGTCTCTGTACTCAGACCAAGTTCTTTTGCACTTCCAAGGAGTTTGTCCTCCAATGTGTGCCTTTGTCTTGTTTTATACATTTTCCTCTGGTTTGTTATTTATTCCTGCACAGTTGTTGTGGAGCACTCATAATGTCATGTACAACGACAATTAAGGCCTATTCTATTCTATTCTATTCTATTCTATTCTATTCTATTCTATTCTATTCAGACTCAAAGTCTCCAGCTGATCTGCAGCTACATGTCAGACAGTGATAAAGTGCTGCACTCCTTTCCATCCCTGGTGTTTCCATGCAGTGATCCCGCACAGCAGTCCTGAATGTTGGCTGCAGTCAGTCTGCTCTCTAGTGGACGCAGCATGTAACTACAGTAAGTGTTACCATGTTATACAGTAATACGTCTTTACTATGATTGATATGGAATCAGAACGATGCCACCTTGAAACAAAACCGAAAAAAAATATTAAAACCGAAAAAAAAAAATTGTAAGTGAAAACAAAAAAATTACAGTTTCAACTAATTGTTTTTCACTATCAATTTTTTTTCAGTTTCAATACAAGATTTTTCAGTACATTTGTTTCAGTTACAATATTTTTTTCGGTTTCAATATTTTTTTCGGTTTCGTTTCAAGGTGGCATCGTTCTGATTCCATAGATTGACAGTTAATAATATTTGTGGTTTGTACGTTGTGTGTTAAACAGAGATCTCATTTCACCCAATTAACTTGCTGTGATTCTTTAATAATTATAATTATAATTAATTATATATAATAATTAGGAGATTATTAGGGTATCAATACTAAGCATTTGCTAATTTTTCTAGTTAACAAGTTTTTTTTTCTTGTAGATGGTTAGAGCAGTGAGTGTGAATTTAAACAGCTTTGTTGGAAGATAAATTGAGGTTATGCTAAGTAAGCACAAATGAGGAGGAAATCTTTTCAGGGATTTCAACTCAAAAATGCTGCAAAGGTGAGCAGAGCCATAATGCATGCATGGAAATATGCATCTGTGGTGTTTTGAGTACACTGAGTGCAAATGTCAGAATCAGGGAAACCCATATTATTCAACCTGTGTTATGTGATTAAGATTTTGCATTGAATGAGTGAATTTCCGTCCAAAAATCAGGCTCCAAAGACAGTTGAGAGGTCCTTTGGGAGACGGATAATGATTCTGTGACTGAAATTGAGAGTTTTGTTTGTTTGTTAAAGTTAAAGATTTGAGATCTCTTTTACAAATGTAGATGTTTGTAGAGGGTGAAGGGTTGTGAAGTGTAGGAAACCTTTGATTGTTGCCCGATCCAAATCTTTGAATGAGATTAGAGGCTGTCATGAGCTTATCAGACTACAGGTTTCCAATCGCAAGGGTTTTTCACCAAGCTGTCAAGGTGGAGATCATCGGGTTCTTGAAACACTTTAATGGAGTTTAATAGAAGAAGGATAAAGGATAGGTCTGGAAGTTTGACGCTGTTACAATCTATCCAAGAGTTGGGGGCTTCACTGAGATGAGTCCATCGGATGATCTGGTTAGCTAGTATTATTAAAAATTAAAAAATTTTCTCTCTTATAAGTCTCTCTTGTACATGAGACATTGGGTCTCAATGGGACTACCTGTATAAATACCTGGAGTGACGTTTAGGTGAACTAAGTCTGACTGTCTGGACGAGACATTTATAGCTCGGTACGTGATGTTGCCTGTTGGGAACGAGAAGTGTGGCTGTTGCTGTGCAGGATTCCAGGATTTCTCTGTTATTGGAAGAATTATTGATTTAAACCAGTTTATGGAAAGTCTGATATTTTTTATAAAGTTGTTATGTAGTTTGTGGGTTTTTTTTATATTATCAGTGTCATGGTCCCTGTGTCTCCCCGGCATATGGCATATGTTTCTCTCTCTCTCCTCTGGCTCCTTGCACCCACACACCTGTGATCGTTTACTCACCTGCTGCTCACTAACCTGACTCTCATGGCCACTACTTACGGCAGTGGCTCACTGCTTCTCATCGCTGGATCATTGCGCAACCTGCGTTAGTGTAGCTCTGGCTTCATTCAACTCTCTCATCTCTTGTGCTTTTCTAGCGTCGAGCGTGCGTTACCCTTCCCTCCTTCCCGTGGACCCTTGGTGCCCTCTACCCTGCATAATCTATCACCTGGTGTTCTCTAAATAAACGCTTTGACTTTTATTCCAAGTTCTTTGAATCTGCACTTGAGTCTGTTTGGCTCACATGACGATCAGTGTAGAAATTCATTTTGTGTTCTAAACTAAATATCTTTTGATGCTGAAATGTTGACGTACTAAAATAACAAGCAGTTCTATGTGGTGACTGTAGGTGTGGAGTTAAATATCCAAGTAGGAAGGACCACCAGAGTTTATCAAAGCCTTTTTCTGCATTAATATTGCCGTTGCTTTGGCTGATGAGGTTGAACGGTCCTCTAACATTGTTTTTTGCTTCCCTCTTTGTATCTGTTTAGTCTGATTCTCTCTTTATGAAAAGGTGTTGTACTTGTTTACGAAAGCATTACTTATGGAAAGAAATGTTGCTGAATTAAAAGAAAGCTGTGAGCATCACAGGAGGAAATTTTATCATCATCACTTTATTATGTTATGACATAAATCAGAGCTACCTGGAAGCCTGGAGGCAGACGACCAGCCCGACTGGTTGTAAATCTTCTAAAGGATGGAAATGTTTGCTCCCATGAATGTGACTGGATATGATTTAAGTAAATAATGTTAGAGGAAGGCGAGGCCACTAAAAGGCCACTATCACTGACTGACCTGCTGGCAAACATCCAGACACAGAGACCTCGTTTCTATCCAGAGTCAGACCGTGATAAGAACAGTCACATGATCGCATCATTTAGGATCGACTGCACTAAACACGATAAACATAAACAGCCAAGACATCGGCCGTGGACTCTGAGTTTTAGTTTGCTTTTATACATATTTAAAAGGAGATTATGAGGAGATTAATTAGAGACAGTTATCGACGGTTTAACTTACTCACGGTCCTGATGAAGCGTGCCGTAGCCTGGAGCTGTGAATAAATCGCTTGTGTGTCTGTGTCACGCACATGTGGTGAGCGGGGTGAACAGACTGACACACTTTTGTAAATGCAGGCGGGAGGATATCCCTGATTAAACTGCTACGCTTTAAATATGTCAGTTTATTTGACTTGATAACTTTTCATTTAAAGCCTGAACCATGAAATAATAAAAAAAGTAAAGTTTTTGAAAGTGGAGGATTTATTAAGCTTTTTTTCTAAAAGAATAAAAAAAAATGTAATATTAACCTGTAAATATGTCTTTTAATTTACATCATATTTGCTACTTCTGCCTTTTTTTTAAATGCATTGCTTGAAAATGTGTTGTGCAATTTATTTTGGGGTCATTTTTGGGGGGGAAAAAATACACTGATAATGAAAAAGACTCAAAAACTCAACATCATAATGTCAGACATCCTCACCACCAAACCAGAACACCTTCGGGGCACTTCCTGCTGCTGTCCTGTGTACAATATTAATAATAGGAGTCATCTTAAACCATCTCCGGGGGGTTAGATTGACTCTGGAGGTCAGGTTATGGGATCCAGCTGTTACAGAGCCTCCAGATGTTTTTTGTCCCAGTGTTGCCCTGCTAATCTCCACCAAATGAGACTGTGTGTGTCTGCAGGGGGCTGCAAACAGCCTCACTGCTCTTCCTCCACATGCAGATACCATCCAATCATGTTCTCCGAATCACCCCAGTCCAGAACTTCACTGCTCTAAAGTCTATGTATTGTTTCTGTCCTTCTCCTCGGTCTCCCCCCACAGTGGTTTCTTTGCAGCCGTTCTGTCACAGAGGCCTGATTCAACCTCCTCGCAGCAGCTGATGTGTCTGCTGCTTGAACTACAGGAAGCATCGATGTGGTCTCTGATCTGTTAGCGGCAGCCCCGTGGGATTTTATCATTTTCTGGACTGATTGACTTTCATGTCTTAAATGAAGGATTTGAGTCGTTCTGGACATAATGGATTACTACAGTAACTGAATAGGACTATTTAGTCCATACCACCACTAAAGCTTGACAGCGCCACTAACAGTCCCGTGAGCCCGCTCCAGACGTCTCCCACTCTTACTCCTAATAAGAGTTAAGTGATTCAGTTTCGCTCGGGGCCAGGCATATGTAATTCATTATCATGCTTTAATTTAGTCTAAATGAATGTAATGCGTCCTACGCAGCCTTCTCACATATAGGTTGTTTGTAATAAGCTGAAACAATCGTCAGTAAATAAAGGAAAATAATGCGCTCTAATTATGCTTCTTCAAGTAGACTTGCATTCACAGCAGCTTCACAAGCCCTGAATCTGACATCCAAATCAATAATTTTGTTCTTGCAGCTCCTTCTTAGCCTGTTTCCCAGATCCCGAATTACCTGCTGCCATAAAACCGGCTGCACATATAAATGAAACTTGCCTTCACAGCTCCATCACTTAGTAACACACTGTGCTGTTTTCTGAAGCCTCTTTTTCCCCCAGTCTGTGTCTCCGTGTCTCTGATGGTGTGTTTTATGTTCTCTGAAAGCAGAACTTCTTAACAAATAAAAATGTAACCATTAGAAAAAAATATTGACAGCTCTCTCACAGACTTCGATATTTTCTTCTTCTAGCCATCAACACATCTACACACCGTTCAAACAAGACAAACGCCCACATCATTACTTATTCCTTCGATTTTAAATATGATCATTTTTTCTTTATTAACATGCTGAACATTTAATCTTCAAAGCTGAGCATAAGGATTTGGGTGATTTTGACCAGAGCCAAACAGTAATGGATCGACAGAGCATCTCCAAAAATGCAGCTGTGGTGATGCAGCAACAGGGTCATGAGAAGCCAAGACTCACAGATGCACATGAGGAGCTGCTGCAGCTCAAACTGCAGAACATTCATGCTGGTTCTGATAGAAAGGTCTCAGAAAACACAGAACATTGCAGTTTTTTATGGGACTGCACAGCCGCAGACCAACCAGCGTTCCCATGCGGACTCCCCGTTCACTGCTGAAGGCACCAAAGATGGCACGTGAGCAACGGGATATGGCTGTCTGATCACCACGGCCCATGTGTGACCTGTATCCAAACATCCCAGCTTCCAGGACTTAACTAATGCTAACATCTTGTTGGCAGATACTACAGCACACCTTCAGGGTCAGGACTGTTCTGTTTTATATAAGTAAATATAAATAATTAAGATTACATGAGGTGTTTTTGTGTTTTCTTTGACAACTTGGATGATTGGAGGCGTTAATAAATTATCAGATGACTGTGTTTTTTCTTCTTTTTGAACATCCCAGCTCTACCCCCCCCCCCCCCCCCCCCCACAGCCTCAGCTTTGTTAGTTCCCCGCAGCATCACTGCTGGATCAATGATGTCCAGCCAGCGTTGATACCCAAGGATAGGAAAGTCAGGATCAAAGCGGTAGTCATGGAAACAATCCCGGCCTGCTTCCACCCACAAATCGATGGTGTTGGTAGTGGTGGTGGGCTGGACGCGGTGAGGAGAACCCCCAGTCTTATCCGTCATTCGGGCGCAGACCCCATCATCCTCCGAACAACAGGAAGCAGAATTCCAGGATAGACGGGAAAGGACAGTCAGGAGAAAAGATGGTGAAACCGGCTGCTCGCGTCCACGCTGGGATGCTGTTTCTGGCCGTCTGCCTTCAGATGGAGGCTGCCGCTTCTGCTGCAGGTACGTTCAGCACAAATACACAACATCTGAGACGCGCAGCAGTTTCTTTGTGTTAAAAGTCAATTCTTGCTCTTAGAAGATCGTTGGGTTGTCTTTCTGTAAGGTTGCCTTATTTATCTGTAAATGTCTCTATAAATTGAACTGAATTCATTCTCATGGAAACAGATTTTGATTTTCAGAGCAAACGAGTACAAAGGACGTGTTTTCTAGACGCTACCTCAGCCAAACTGTGAAAGGAGCAGGAAACAGTTTTCACTGAGATCACTTTTTACATTTTGGCGGCTGTATGAAAGAAAAAGCGACTTGATCTTCTTCTTTTTTTCTGGGACACAGTGATAGCAGGTTTTTATTTTCCAAACTCAGGCTTACTGGTATTTATTTTTAGCAGTTTACAATCAAACGGTTCATATTGGTGCACTTTCCTACATGCATTTGAAACTGGTCTCTCGTGTGCATGAGTAGTAGATTTATTTCTAATAATAAGTGCTGTACAGTAACAGTGGCTCTCAGTTTTTTTTTAAACTCTTGACATCCACCTTTTCGCTGGGAATCAATCAGGGGTTAGGTTTGGGTTTTATTTGATGTTAAAGGGTAAAGAAAAAAACAACTTTGGGTGTTTAAAACTGCTAAAACATTTAAAAAAAGAAGCAGATGTTAACCAAACACAACTGGTGGCGGAGTAGGTAAATAAAAGCAGTTGTCTTCAAAGCTTCTAAGTCCAGAGAACAAAAAAAATATATGTGGGGGACATTTTTTTAAAGTTAAACACATGATTCAGACCAAATATTTTGTGTAAGCTCCCTAAAAAAGTGCAAAAATCAGAGAGACTGTATTCACTGAGTGAATCCTCAAATATTAGCCAAACACACTGTTTAAAATTCTGTTTGCTGTGGTTCTCTCATCATCTGGACTCTTTTGAGGATGCTCTCCTCTCCTTCAGACTCCTTTGAACATCACAGCCGACAGACAGAAGTCGACAGCGCGCTCTGTTTGTGTCAGCGTGGGGAAGAAAGTGTCAAATATTTATAATGAATCAGAAAGAGCAACTATACTTTGAGAATATGAATCGAGGCTCACATCCCCGCAGTTACAGTAACTCTGTGGTCTAGCAGAGGAAGGAGGGGTGGAGGGGGTGCGCTGCGATGCAACCGCCTCAGCTGAGACAAAGCTTTAATTAAACATGACCCACAATCCTTCATTATCCAGACAGCGAGCGCAGCTGGGCTGATCAATGGCATGGATTTGGATGATACTACCCCACTATCTGCCCTAATAAATAACTCACACGCAGCTTTGTTTTATTTATGAAATGCATCCAATCCTTTAAATCCACCAGCTGCTTCTGCTTTCTCAAAAAAACAAACCCAGGCATGGCAAAAGCTGAAGGAGCCCAGGATGGTGGCAGCCACTGGGACACCATCAGCCATTCTTTGGTCCTGGTGCAGCGTCTGGAGGCCCTCCTGATTCAGGGCAATGGAAGCGACGTGTCGCTGCGGGTGGAGACACCCAACGCGGACGAGGTGAAGGTGATCCAGGCCCACGCCCTGGTGCTCTCCCTGCAGAGTCCTGTATTTGAGGAGATCCTGCTGAGCCGCAACAGCAGCATGCTGGTCCTGAGAGAGAGCTCCGACTGTGCCTCTGTGTTTGACAAGTTTATCAGGTGAGGCGGGAACAAAGGAAGCCCCTCCCCCCCAGCGTCAGGGGAACATACACCTTTGTCCTTCAGGGTCACTTCAACTAAGTTTGATTGAGTTAGCACACCCTCTAGAGGCAGGAAGTGTGAAACTGCAGCTCCAAACATGAGCCCATCGATGAGTACAATGTAAAGCAAATTGACTAATGAGGAAACTGCTGGGCTGTTCAGTAGCATCTGCTGTAGTGTAGCAACAGCAATCAATAAGCAAATCTATTTTTATCTCAGCTGCTAATGAGATTAATCAAAACACACATTACGCTTATTTTTCTTATTCTGCTTCGATGAAACCTTCTTGTTCTAAAGAGATCCACTTGGTTTTGATGTTAACTTGAGGTGTATTTTCTGTTAACTGCCTCTGGTTTGATGTTTGGATCATTAATCTGCTCATCCAAGAGCTTTTTCTTTAAGGGAAATTTAATAAATAACAAAAATAGCTGGATTCATGACTACGTGAGAGCACTCTGTGAGGGGGAAATCATCATGAAAGGAGGCCACTGTTCTGACTTTTTCTCATTCTCAGTCATTATCAACAAAGAATGCTTTCCAGCTGCTGGAGCAGCAAGAGAGGTTTAGAGTCACCTGAGGTCACTGTGAGGTCTTTAACATATTACGAATCCTGATGATTCAAGATTTTGTATGTGAGGAAAAGGATTTTTAAGAAAATTATGGATTTAAGGGGACAAATGAAGGCTAACATTTCTCTGTGTGAATCTAAATTGGGATTTATTATTATTTTTTGCTATCATTAAGTTAGTTTGCTAACTGTTCTGTCTGTTCTGTCATACTTTAAAGCAGAGACTGTATATAAAAGATTCAAGCTGTGTCCCAAAACGTAGGCCGCATCCTTTGGAGGCTGCATTTGTAGACCGATTACCTCACTGCCAGGCAGTGTTGGTCAAGTTACTTGAAAAAAGTAATCAGTAACTAATTACCGATTACTTATTTTCAAAAGTAATTCGTTACTTAGTTACTTAGTTGCTTTTTAAAAACACGATTTACAACCTGAATAGGTGATAAAGTGATAGATCTTTCAGCCCAATTCTACTTTTTCTACATAATCATCATACAAAATGTAATCAAATGGAAAAGTCTCTTTTTAAAACTTGTTTTATTAGTTTTAATCTTTTAACTTTATGCATCAAGCAAAAATTTAATTATCTGCAACATTCTCTGACTGGAAGAAATTTGTTTAATATTTAAACCTATTTTCTGCACATTCCAGCACATAAAATAAAATATTTTGTGTGTTTACACTCAGTCTTTCAAATAGATGCAAGTAAAACACAGCAGAAAATAAATAAAGTCAAAGACTAGCGGTCCTGTTGCTCTATTTTCACCTGTAAAGCAGGAGTGGGGTAGGCGGAGGGTTACCCTGGTGCAGGTGTGCAGCGGTCAGTGGAAGAATCCGCGAGTTTCTCTGTGAGTTTCCCATTACGTCGTAGCTACTCGGTGCTTGCTCGGAAGTTTAGGGGTTTTTTCGCTTTAAAAAGAAGTTTTCTTCCCACGCACAACGGACACTAATGTTTTTGTCACTTTTTATGGAATCAAACTCAAAGTAAGGTCAGTACTTCCACGCTTTAAACGCTGCACGCTCATACTCTCTCTGCACTCGATATATGATCCATTGTTGATCTGCACACAGCTGTTGTCACGAACGTCGCACTCGCTTACGTCACTGTCATGAGACATTCTCGCAAAAAAATCACAGTTTTAGTAACGCAGTAACGCAGCGTTCCTACGGGAAAGTAACTGTAATCTAATTACCGTTTATGCAATAGTAATCCCTATACTTTACTCGTTACCTGAAAAAAGTAATCAGATTACAGTAACGCGTTACAAGTAACACGTTACTGCCCATCTCTGCTGCCAGGCGATGAAGGCTGTCCCAATTCGAAGGCTGCTCCGAACACGGCCGAAAAATGCGTCCTTCATTCCCCCGAATTTGAACGATGGGTCGGGCTTATCCTTTGCGGCCCAGCCAATCCCAGTTTCCAACAATGACGGCAGCTACTTAGTTTTAATATTACTCTAATTACACTTTCTGGGTCACAAATAAACTTTCAAAATATGTTCAGATGAAAATGTAGCTGTGTAAACTTGAAACATCTGCTCGTTTATCAAGACATCACATATTTGCTTAGTGCTCTGATGTTTTCGGAGACGTCTGTTACCCATCAGATCGATAGCTATCCGGAGATTCAAGGGTCACTAGAGCCGCTGGGAACAGTGAACTCCCGGCACATCGTTTTCACCCCCCGGGTCTGTCGTTACTCATGTTAAACATGATATATAAGTCATTAGATAACTTAAAAAGGTTATTGGTTGGCTTTTTTCAGTGTTTTATTTGTTCCTGAGTAAATCAGTTTGGCTGAAATTAAAATGATCCGATTAGATTACCTTAAATAAACTTTATTAATCCTCCGTGGGTTTCACACAGCTGAATAAACGTCAAACAGAAAACTGATTAAACAGAAGTGTGAGACGGTCGAGAATTTACGCCAGTGTCCTGTTATATTTTAGATGGCAAGGAGCAAACGGCTGAGTTTATTAAACACCACCGAGACAGCGGTGACGCAAATCTGAAGGCTACCGTCCCATTTCACAGCCTCGCACTTCTGGCGTTCTGGTCTTTGAAGGAGGATGCGGCCTAGGTTTTGGGACAGCATCAGTGTGGAAATGCCTTAAACTTGCATTCTTTTTAATAACCAGCAGGGGGCAATTTCTGTGGTTGTAAATTTCAGTGATATACTAATCTTTGGGAAAGTTACCCTCAGCTCCTTTGATGTGTACAGTTGGTAATTTAGTAAATAATGGTCCCAGTTACCTGCAACCACATTAACAGAAAAAGTTAACTTAATTTTTCTATGATACCTAATTTGAAAGGTATCATAGTCAAAACCCTAAACCTAAACCTAACTCTAGACTTATTGGCAGTGGATGCTAAGAGTTAAGCTTTCCCAGCTTCAGCATGACTCTAAGAATGTCTAAAATACACCCAGCAGTGGTCATGGAGTCAGCTTCTCTTCTCTGTGCAGGTATCTGTACTGTGGGGAGCTTTCTCTGCGTCTGGACCAGGCCACTCCTCTACACAAGCTGGCCACTAAGTATCAGGTGCTGAGTCTCCAGCAGGGCATCACCCAGTACATGACCCAGAATCTGGCCAGGGACACCCCGTCAGGCCACGTGGCAGGCTGGTACGAGTACGGCCTGCAGGCCGGGGATGTGACTCTGAGGGACAGCTGTCTTCAGTACATGGCCTGGAACCTGTCGTCTCTTCTGCAGAGCGGCGAGTGGGTGACCATCAGCAGCCAGCTGCTTATGTCCCTGCTGCAGCGTTCAGACCTCGTCCTGCAGAGTGAGATGGAGCTCTTCTCAGCCCTGGAGGCGTGGATTATCCAGAACGATCCGGACGGTTTGACGGCTGAGAACGCTTTGAGAGCTGTGCGCTACGCCATGATCCCCCCACGGGAGCTTTTCCTCCTCCAAACCCAGTCCACAATCCTGGCTCGCTACCAGGAGTCGGTGCGCGACCTGCTCTACATGTCCTACCAGTTTCACTCGGCCTCGCCGCTGCAGATGGCCAAATACTTTGACGTGAACTGCAGCCTCTTTGTGCCCAGGAACTACCTGTCCCCGGTGTGGGGGTCCCCCTGGATCCTCAACAACCCGACACGGGACGACCGCAGCATGAGTTTCCAGACCCAGCTGGGGCCCAGCAACCATGACGCCAACAAACGCGTGACTTGGAACGTCCTGTTCTCCCCGCGCTGGTTGCCCCTGAGCATGAGGCCCATGTACACCGAGACGGGCGCCATGCAGCCGACTCGCGTAGATGGCGGGCGTCCTCGCATCATCATCACGCCTGCCACGTCCAGCACCGACTTTGCCGGAGTGAGCTTCCAGAAGACGGTGCTGGTGATGGCTCAGCAGCAGGGGAAGGTGGTGGTGAAGCACGTCTACAACTTCCACCAGAGCACGGAGGAAAACGGCGATTTCTTGGCCGAAGCTGACCTGTACCGCCGGACGTCTGAATATCTCATGGACAGCTCCCTGTTCCTCCATATTATTGTGAAGCCACTGTACCAAACCCTCATAAGCACCAAGAATTAACCTTCACCTCACTCCAACCCTCACTCATATCCCATCATGGAGACGTGGACCTGAGTCATTGGAGTCACGGAGCAACTAAAAAACAAAGATCCTGATTCAGGTCTGCCTGAGAGCATTTTGTGAGGGTAGAATCATAATGGAAAGATGGTGATAGTCTGTATTCGTCTTGTCCAAGTGCTGAAAAACCTCACTAGAGGACCAAACAGAAATTAATCTGCCACTGAAATTAGTCCCCAAGAAATGCACCATTTCATCCAGGCTGAATAGTGTTTAATAAAAACACAGCATCCAACTATCTGAGAAAATTACTGCACCATAAAAACCTGGGGTATTAAAGTTTAAAGTGACATGTGGGCTAACACTAGGGATGGGTATCGTTTAGGTTTTATCCGATACCGGTGCCAAACCGGTACTTTTGAAACGGTGCCGGTGCTTAAACGGTGCTCGAACCGGTGCTTAAAGAATAGAGAACACAAAATTGGTCCAAAAACCTCTCATGTTTAGCTGTTTTTTTGTAAGAAGATAACAATGTTAGCCTTTTCTGCAGCTATAGGGCATTTATGGTATCACTCTGGACTGGAAGCAGCTTAAACAATGGAAAAAACACAAACTTTGTCCAAAAACCTCTCATGTTTAACTGTTTTCCACTTTTTCTTTGGTCATTTTAGCCTTTTTGTCCAGGGTGAAGGGAGTATCTGCCATCAAACAAGAAGACAGCTGCATGTAGCTATGATGGTGTTTGCTAGTTCACCTTACATGCATTAATGTAATAACGTGGTTAGCCTACTCAACGTAAATTACACACGAACAACATTAAGCTACTCACGCAGAGAAGAACGGCTGCTGCTGCATCATCATCCTCATCATTTCTGCTACACTGGCAGGGCTAGGGGCCAGGACTCTCCTCTTCGGGTTTTTGGGGGATGTTGCAAACTCCGGGTCCAATAACAGGCACCACACCCGCAGTAGATGTGCTCGGTGTGAGGTCTCGCAGCAAGCTATCAAATACGGCGCATTTCTCGGCTTTAAAAAAAACGCTACACGTCGCCAGGTGTTTCATCAGATTTGAGGTGTTACTTCCTTTGACAGCATCACAGTATCAGCTTAAAGCACTTGTTGCAGCTGCTGAGTTTGCATCTTTTGCTGTGAAGTACAGCCAGACTTTTGACCGCTTCGCCTTGGGCATTTTTAATCTGTAGCTCTGCTCTAAAAGAACGTACGTACCTGGACCCGCCTACTATCTTCGGAAACGTAAAATGATTGGCTAGAATTCAAAGTGTATCACAGCTCAGGAAAAAAAGCACCGAAATGTGCGCTGCTTTTCGGTCTGGTTACTACCGTTTATGTCATAACCGGTGACATAAGCTAACACGCTAATAATTTTGGTCTTTTTATGGGATTTATTGGCACTCAGGAAAATGCAGAACATCACCAGCTTCGTCCTTTATTCTTGAGGTTGTTTCTTTGTCATACACTGATTTGTTACTGGTGCTATTATACCCCATTTACACGTAAAGGGGTCACAGTTGATATTCACTGCCCGGTGTGCACTGATCTAAAGCTTTGCTGATTAAATTACACCCTGATGTTAATGTTTGCTGATGGATTTTGTATTAGCTGTTTTTGTTTTTTTTGATTATATTTTGTGTTGTTGTGAAATATGGTTGAAAATTTGTAGATGGCTCAATTTTTTAAATCAGTAAATTGTTAATTCAGTGCTTACTGGAAAGTAAATTGATTTTTTAAACATTTTTCTTCTACTTGTATGTTATAACTTATTTAGAAACCCAACCTGTACTCGTACCTCGTTAGCGAATCCATTAATGTGATCGATGCTGCATTAATCATTGTCCCCTGGTAATAAAGATTGTTTCCTAAGTTTTAAAAACTAAACTGAATATTGTCCTGATTGTCATCCAGCTTATGTTTTGTCACCACATGCAAAAAATTAATTTCTGGCAAATTTCAGTTTATTAATTTTTTTTTTTACGTTATCAAATTTATTTCTCAGATATAAAAAAAAAACATGTAAGTAAGAAGAACCAACATATTCTTTTGCTTACTTTTAAAATTTTAAACCATTTGGCTCCCAGCTATCTATGCAAACTCCTTCCTAATAAACTCCCTAATAAACGAACTCCCTAATAAGTCACTTAGATCTTCCAATCAAACTCCTGATGCAACCGAGGTCTCGTTTGAAGTCCAGAGGTGATCGGGCCTTTGCTGTCGTAGCTCCCAGACTCCTTACATTCGTTCCTCTGAGTCGATCCAGTCTTTTAATAGACCTCTCTGCATTGAATCATATCTGTTATTAACCTCTGTCTCTCTTCCACAGCATGTCTTTATCCTGTCTTCCTTCTCTCACCCCAACCAATCACAGCAGATGGCCCCGCCCCTCCCTCAGCCTGGTTCTGCCGGAGGTTTCTTCCTGTTAAAAGGGAGTTTTTCCTTCCCACTGTCGCCAAAGTGCTGCTCATAGGGGGTCATATGATTGTTGGGTTTTTCTCTGTATCTATGAAGCGCCTTGAGGCGACTTTTGTTGTGATTTGGCGCTATATAAATAAAATTGAATTGAATTTTAAATTGTATTAGTCTGGCTTTTGATTCACACTAGTTTGTTATTTCGAGGCTAGTTTTTGTTTCAAACAATTGTCATATTGTTTCCTGCCCTCTTTTTATTCTGTCTTATGTTTTTGCTCTGACCGACTGTGAAGCACTTTGGTCGACTTTGTTGTTTATTATGTGCTATAGAAATAAATTTTGATTTAATTTGATATGGCAACTGCTTCATTTAAGCAGACCAAAAAAAAGCTTGCCTTAGATGGACACAACGCGTAACATCCCCTCCAAATCTAATAGAAATCAAATAAATAAGAAAAATGAAAAATGATTATGATATTTTTTCTTATTAAAACCACAAAACTGCTTTATTACAAGCAAATAAAAGCTTTTTTTGTTTTTATCACATAGATGTATTATTATGGCTTCATTAACATGTACTGTAGGATAATCCTGATATATTTAACTTCTACTGTGATTCTCAGGTGTAAGGCAAAAGTTCAGAAAACAGATCACGTCGATTCCATCCTCCTCTTTCAAACTTACTAACAAAAACATGCTGAGACAACAGAAAGAAGAAGTGACATGAGCTCGTCACCGAGGACTTGGTTTCATCTTCTGAAACGGAAAAAACATCATGAACTTTTCTGTAAAGTTAAGTGTTGTTGTGATTTCTGAAATATTGTTGTGTTTTGTACCTCGCAGCCCCTGTAACGTCTTATTAACGTGATGTTATTGCTCTACGCTTCACAGCGTTTTCTGTCTGGATTCTTTGTATAGATGCAGAGAGTGTTTAAAACACCTGCGATTCACTTGATCAAGTTTCCTTTTATGTAAATTTATATTTTTTTTCTTTTCACTGCACTGACATCACTGCTGACTCTTCAGATGATAATTCTATAAATAATAAAGTGATGCACAGAGCTCAACAGCAGAAAGCTGCGCAGAAATGAAACAGTAATAATAATGCAGCAATAATTCTGCTGCATAATCAGCGCTTGAACTTTTGTACTTTGCTCGTTGCTCATATTAAACTCGCTCAGTCTCAAATAAAGAAATCAGCGCAGGCTCGAGTAATCGCTGAGCGCCACGGGCTTAAACCTTACTGACCTGCCACACTCACCTTTCTCCCACAGACTGTTTTTGCTCTCTCTGTGCTGACTTTGAGCCGTGGTATGATTTAATCAGCTAATTTAAAAAACATTGAACCAATTTCAATCATAATTCTTCCTTCGGATGTTCCCTATTGGGGGTCGCCACGGTGGATCTCCTGCCTCCATCCCGCCCTCCTTCACTACATCCGTGATCCTCATTCTTTTCCTGGCAGCTTCATCTTTAAAATCCCTTGTCCATTGTATCCACGATCCCTCCTCAGCACACATCTAAACTCTTTCAGCCTTGCTTTTCTAATTTGTCTCCAGTCAATTCAGTTGTATTTATTAAGTGGCAAATCACAACAACAGTTACCTGAAGGGGCTTTATATCGGAAAGCAAAAACCCCACAAAGGTCACAGCGTATCGCCCCTGCATGAGTCTGAATCTAATGGAAGTCTCTTCCTGTTAAAAGGGAGTTCTTCCTCCTTGCTGTTGCCATAAGATCTCTTAGGGGTTCACTCGCTAATATCTCTAAGGATAATATAGAATAATAAGAAAAGAAGCTGAAAGTGACTTTTGAACGAATACAGATTGAATTTATTACAGAATGTGCAGATTTCTTAGCTGGTGCAAGATTTTTTATGTGTTTTACAAACTATTGCATCATGAAATCGATGATGAAAATGTACAAAACCCACCAGAAATGAATATAACAGTCAGTGTTTCCCGGGTGCGTGCACAGACGAAACCCACACCCACTCTTTTTTAGGATACGTTACAAACTTCAGCGTCTTTGCGCTTTCGAAAATAAAACGCCGCAGCGCTCACTACATTTCCCACAAGCCTCCGCGGCCCAAGCAGGAAGAACGTTCTCTCGCAGGGGCTCACACTGATCCAAGTTAGGAGCTTTCAGCTGCCAGCCTTGGCCCATCATGTAAGTGCTGCGGAGAATTCTTTGCAGTGCGTTTGCAGAATTACCTGATTTCCCGACGGCCGTGCATCCGTCCCGGCGCCCCGCGCACGGACGCGCACGCTTCGGACGCGAAAAGGCTCCAAGTGCATGAAGATCGAGGCTTGTGTTTTTGCATCTTTGTTGCAGAAAGCGAGCCGCTGAAGCTCCAGTGCGAGGGCGATGGAGGGAGGGAGTGAGAAAGAAGGCAAAGTCTTTTGTGCTTCCCCTCCCCCTCATCAAAGCAAAGGGGAAATGTCTCAGCCGAAGGGAGGTAAGAATATGAAACCGATGCGTGCAAAACTAGCGATATGCAATCACGGCTGCACGAGCTGCAACGTGCACCGCTGCAGGTCGAGAACGGCCGGTGCATTTTAAAGTTAGACGGCTAAGAAGGGTCAGTTGCATTTCCTGTTTGAGATCTTCCCCTTTGCACAGTTCCTGGTAAGACGATGCTGTGTGGACTCACTCGTACTGGCGCTATTAGCAGCGCACAGGCGGGGATGTGGAGCACGGGGCGCCTTAATAGTCACGAGATAGACGGTCTTTATTAGAAACTCTGCACGAGTTGACGCGTGGCGCGTGCACGCTTTTCGGGGTAAATCGTGAAAGCCTTGTCGCGTGCAGGGCTCTACATTTGTGGTTTGGTGCATAGGGGAGGGGGTGGCATGACGTGACAACCTGCAGCTGTCAGTGGACAAGTTTGTGTGTTTGTAGGCTGCAAATTAATTTCAGGTCGTGAGGAGAGAAAATGCAACAAACTGATGGCAAAGCGACGGTGGAGGGTTCAGGAACAGGGCGCGCGCTCTCTGGGCTTTGCAAAGTGTGTCAGCTGCTGCTTCTGTCCAGCAACTGGATATGTGTCAAACCCCTGGGTGTCCACCGATGTGCAGCTTTTTCCCCCCCTCTGCATGCCTGTCACACTTTTGACCCAACTTTACCACCCTGCAGCAGCAGGAGGTGGAGGAGGAGCTGTGCTCAGCCTCCCCCCTGCAGCCTCTTTAAGATCATCAGTGAATGGAGCTCGCAGGAAGAGCCAAACAGCTGCAGTGAGAGCAGCTCGGGCCTTTTTTCTCTCCCAAACTCCCCTCACCGTGATTTCCAAGAAGTGCAAAGCGAGGCTGGTTTGTTGCACAACATGCAGCATTCTCTCTCTAACAGACGCACACATGCACGCACCGAGAGGCTGCACAGGAGGTGAACAGGTAGGAGAGAGCAAGAGCCCCCCTAATGGTCAGATCCTGTTTATCTGCTCCAGTTGAGTGTCCACCCACACGGAGGAACTGCCTTGTTGCAGCCAGCTTATCACGCGGTGAATAATGCAACACGTTTTATTTATGTTTTGTAGATGAATGAGTTGGTTTGGGACTTTCCTGAGAGCAGAAGTCGGTTTCTGTTGTCATCCATTGACGTCGGTAGAAGCAGAAAACTGCACACGTGCAGTCGCACGAAAAGGGGATGTAGGCCCAGTTAAGATCTCGTCTTTGATTTAAAATGACATCCACTCGGTCGCCTTTCAGCTGAGAGATGATTGGGTGATCGCTCTGCAGCTTTTCTCAGTAGGTGAATATATTTACTGATGTCTGCACGATGACAAGTCATTATAACATCTGCTCAAGGCTTCTGACATCTTGGACCTGCAAATATTTCTCCTTTAGTGTGAAACAGTAAACATCAAAACAGTAAAAACTCAGATCGATCATTTAAAAGAAATTCAAACTAAAAACAAAACAAATTAAAAAGATGTGTTGTTTCTCTGACTTTCTGTGGATTAGTATCAATACTAATAGATAAATACGCTCTCGTAGTACATTTGTAAATGATTAAACTTCTGATTAAAAACTCCACTGAGGTTTGCAAGAACCCTTCGGCTGATCACAGAGCACACGCTGTTATTGCCACAAGCTAAAGACGGGAAAGTTGGCAGCATTGTTAACGGGGGCACATTTTGCTGGCTGGCTGGCCAGGTCGTGCCCCCAGGTGTGTGTGTGTGTGTCTATGGTTGCGCTGAGCGAGTATTTTCACCTCATGCTGCAGAGGTGCTGTGTATTTGCATTTTATGCATCAAAAGCTGTTCCTTAAGCTACATTTTCAGACAAAATTTTGAGAGATATTTGCAGAAAGTGAAGTTAAGAAAACAGATTTTGGAAATGTTGGAAAGTGCGGCTCTTTCTTCTTCATGTTCTTCTTTTTACATGCTGTGTCACATATGTGATTAGATTAAAACAGATTACAAAATGTGATCTTTTATAGACCGATGAAATTACCGAGCTGAGTATAAAAGAGTTAAAAATAGCTCCACCAACTACTGTGGTAAAAATCTGTTCAGACATGAATACATCAGGAAATGATGAGAAAAAATACATTTTAATATGAAATAAAAGGCCTTTTACTTAGAATACATTTTGTTTATTGCAGCTTTGTACACTCGGGTAATATAGAGCAGTAATAATTCAACTATAGCAATTATGTAGACCTTTGAAAAAAATTTTTTTTATAATTTACTTTGTTGCACATCATAGTACGCTGGTTATCTTTGGGTTTTCATAATTGTTACGGCTCTGATTTCTAGTGAAAGCAAATTCTCATACCAGAGATTTTGGAGCCAACAGATATTTTGACTCGAACAGACAAAATGCTGCTCAAATACAGAACTGAATAGAGTTCAGAGGTGCGTATTGAATTTTCTGACCTGCTATGTAAACAGGAGAATCCAGCGTTTTCTCATAGGTTTATATTCTGTCTGTTGCAGGAGTGCATATGCACGCATGCAAGAAATCATTGAAAAATATCTATGAAGTAAATGTGTACGCTTTGCAACATAATTTATGGTTGGTTATCACACCCAAAAAGTCTATTTTCATAAACTATATTTCATCATTTTCATCACAGTGTTGCGTTTATTGGTACTAAATATTACTTGCTATCAATAGCCTCATAATTTATGTTGTGATATTTCAAGAGAATTTGTAGTAATGCCATTTATGACGATATAGAGGTAACTGAAGCGCACAGGAACCAACAGTTATTAGTGCAAACTAAGTTAAAGGGACTGTCAGGGGTCGTCGCAGCAGACACATCAGTATGATAAACTACCCAATGTGCCAGCAGCAGAAAAAGTAGAGCCAAGTACCCTGGGTTAGGGCTGTTCGATATAACGATATATAAACGTCTATCGTTTCGTTTTACGCTATCGTTTGTTTCGTGGTGTCGCAAAATAAACTGTCTACGGCAATATTTTTTCACCGTTTTGATGGTCACTGTAGTGGCTATATTAATTTCTTAAAGTTCTCTCTTTCTCTTATATTTAATATAACCACACTACGGACGGACAAGCGACTGTTTTCATGCGTTGTTGTTAGCAACAACGACGGTAAAACCATCGCGTGTCCGCTTGTTTATTTTCCACATAAATCTTTCACAATAAAGCTCAAGATCCTGTTGAGATTTTTCAAAATAAACTTGAATCATGTGAAAGAGGATGCAGAGTGTTTAGGGATGAGAAGTAAAAAAGAGCCGCCAGGTCCAAAAAAATGAAGCTTATACTCAAACGTTAGAACAGGCTTTTCCCCGCAGCACGCCGCGTAATAAATACTCACAAAGAAAACGGCGGCCGTTACAACTTATGTCTAAAAATGTATCGTTTAATGCATCGGTTAAAACACTCGACTCCAGGTACATGACGCGCAGCTGGAAACACTTCACGCAAGTCGAGCTGCTCGAGATTCACAGAATTTACAGAAAATGTTACATTTTTGTGATTTATATCGTTACGGGACGATAGATGTCTTATATCAGGATATGAGATTTGGTTCATATCGCACAGCCCTACCCTGGGTAGTGTTTTCTCTGGACATTTTAAGTAAAAGTAGAAAGCAACTGCTTGCTAAAGTAACTCGAGATAATAAAATTGAAATATTTTATACTTTCCACCTGAGATGTCGTATCTTGGGCCGAGTTTTTTAACCATTTGCTTTTTGACCTCTCATATAACTTCAGGTGTTCAGTAGTTTCCATCCACAGCTTGTTCTTCCTGTCATACGAGTTCAACTCAAGCTAAATATTACACCAGTATTATTGTGGATGGTTTGATATGGCACAGCCCTATTCCATGTGTTGGGTTGATACATTTTAGTAACGCCACACAGTTTCTTTAAAACTTTCAGTTCCCTTTCCACTTTATTCCGCAGCTGTTCCAGACCTTTTACCAGAGCAACATAAGTTAGTGTCAGCAGAAAATAAAGTGAATTTTAACAAATGCCTCCTGTGTACAATATGAAGAGTTTAAAGGGGCCCAGTGCTGAACCTTGTGGAACCCCAGAAGTGAACCGGAGTCTGTGTTATTCATTTGTACGTACTGATGTGTATCATATGTAACTATGTAACCATTTCTCTTTAGTTTCCATTAGTAATATGTGAACTACACTCATATGCAATGTATGTTCCTCTTTGCTTTTAATGAATAACAAATGAGACTTGAAGAGAACATTAAGGCCTACCTGGAGCCCACATTACCACAGCAAATGTCTCCCCTCTCTCTAAACACTGAAAGATTTACTGTGAAATGTAAGGACGTGGCTCCGGATGGGATTTAAATTACAGCGAGAGCGGCAGCTTCGCAGGAAAACAGGAGGTAATTTCAGCTGTAATTATTGCCTGGGAGGGGCTCAGAAATTGCTCACATATGCATTCTAGACTGGATTCAAATGATTAGGGGAGGTGAATATTCAAATGTTTCATCTCTCCAAGAGAAACGACTCGTGTTCTTAAATGTTGGTCAGTCAGATGTTTTAAGAAAAACGAACGTTGACTGAAGAAGAGATTGTGATGAGGTTTGAGCTGCCTCTCCTTCTGATCTGACACGGCTAAAAGTCTCGCTGCTGCTTCTACTTGAATGTTGCCCAACAAGGTTTTTACCCTGACTGCTGTGCGCTGTGCACAGTGACGGCCCTCCCAGCTCGTGTCCCGCCTGCAGCCCCGGCCGGCCCTCGCACCCCTTGCACAAACGTCCCGTTTGTCATGCAAATGGAGGCTGCGTTTTCAGCTGCGCGGATACTAAATTTGCTGTTTCGACGGACTGATTGTTGGTCTGCTTCCAGTTCTGTAGTGGCTTTTTCCCCCCCTCTTGCAGTTACAGTAGAGTTGTTCAGAGCATTGTTCAGATGATCCACTGGATCCAGACAACAAATCATTCCTTTTTATTCCAGCCCTGTTGTGTAGAGAATAATGAGATATTCCAGAGTGTGTGTGCTGTGCAGAAAATGTCTCAATGGAAGCAGGCTTTGAGATTTTCTTGCTGAGGCGAGATGAGAATGAGGGCGAGGATCTCATTACACAGCTCTGCATTGTAAGATAGTGAAGGCAAATAAACCGAGTGCAGATGGATGCAGATGTTAATGTACTCCTTGTGATTGCTGCATGTTTACCCGTGGGCTTTTTGACTCCAACCTGCAGCTCTTCTGTCCGTGCTGCTAAATTTAGAATTGCCTGAAAAATATATGAAGATTGATGATCAGTCCTCCTGCTTACATGCCAGCTCCATAAAACACTGAACACCGTGCATTTGAAATCATCCTTTCGCCCCTTCAGCGGGGCGATGTGTGACTGTCTGGATTTGAATGCCGAACGTCTGCCTGAAGACAATTTAATTATTCTCCAGCATTTCGCTCCTCGTTTAGACGACAATGTAGAAAAGTGGTTTTACTGGCAGCTATTTTCTCTGCCTAGAATTTAAAACCTGTATAAATTGTATGAGTTCAGTCTGAAGGTACTCTTCATGCTGACATTACCCAGAAGTCAACAGCTTTTATCCATTTATTTTTTTAAGCACTTGTGTTGAATAAAACGTCCCATCACCGGTTGCAGTTAGCACCTCGGCAGACAAAAAGGACAATTTCAGCCGGGTTATGTTTGGTTACATGTTTGTGCACATACAGAAAGAAAATGCATTTTTTTTGGTGGCTGGATTTAACAGAACATTTAGGTAATCACAGTTATAACATGTTTCTCTTTTGCTCGTTTGGTTATTTTTGCACGTTTAATCATCAAATCATCATATTTTACTGAGGACAGTCTCAACCAGTGTTGGTCAAGTTACTTGAAAAAAGTAATCAGTAACTAATTACTGATTACTTATTTTCAAAAGTAATTTGTTACTTAGTTACTTTTTAAAAACACGATTTACAACCTGAATAGGTGATAAAGCGATAGATCTTTCAGCCCAATTCTACTTTTTCTGCATAATCATCATACAAAATGTAATCAAATGGAAAAGTCTCTTTTTAAAACTTTATTAGTTTTAATCTTTTAACTTTATGCATCAAGAAAAAATTTAATTATCTGCAACATTCTCTGACTGGAAGAAATTTGTTTAATATTTAAACTTTCTGCACATTCCAGCACATAAAATATTTTTTTTTGTGTGTGTGTTTACACTCAGTCTTTCAAATAGATGCAAGTAAAACACAGCAGAAAATAAATAAAGTCAAAGACTAGCGGTCCTGTTGCTCTATTTTCACCTGTAAAGCAGGAGTGATGTAGGCGGAGGGTTACCCTGGTGCAGGTGTGCAGCGGTCAGTGGAAGAATCCGCGAGTTTCTCTGTGAGTTTCCCATTACGTCGTAGCTACTCGGTGCTTGTTTGGAAGTTTAGGGGTTTTTCGCTGTAAAAAGAAGTTTTCTTCCCACGCACAACGGACACTAATGTTTTTGTCACTTTTTATGGAATCAAACTCAAAGTACTTCCACGCTTTAAACGCTGCACGCTCATACTCTCTCTGCACTCGATATATGATCCATTGTTGATCTGCACACAGCTGTTGTCACGAACGTCGCACTCGCTTACGTCACTGTCATGAGACATTCTCGCAAATAAAATCACGGTTTTAGTAACGCAGTAACGCAGCGTTCCTACGGGAAAGTAAAAGTAATCTAATTACCGTTTTTGCAATAGTAATCCCTTACTTTACTCGTTACTTGAAAAAAGTAATCGGATTACCGGTGTGTCGGCTACAAAGAAAGGCCAATCTGAAAAGTATTTTAATCCATAGTTAATGTGGCAAAACTTAAATAACTTCAGATTTACTCCCAGAGTTTGTCATTTATTTGACCCCCCATGGTCTTCTCTTTATGTGGCTTTATCTCAACACATTACATGTCCTATTTTAGTATTTTCCCTCAATTTGCAAAGCTTTAACATCAAAACATTGCGATTGGTCAGTTGCAGCAGCAACACAAACAGCCATATGTAATCTAAAACAGGTCAAAGATGTTAATTTCGGTTTATCTTACAAGGACGCTTAATGCAAGGACACGGTCTCCCATATTAACTGTATGGATGCAGAAATTATAGTTCATGCCGCATCGGTGACTCAGTCTTTTTAAGTGTTCTGGAGGTGACCTATTTGTTGACCATCATGAGTACAAGAGGCAGTCAACACGCTTCCCCGCTGGTGGGTACATTATTAAAATAGCCTTGAGTCACTTTGGAATTGCTGTAAAAATGTAGCTGCTTTGACTTTGACTCTGAAAAGTGCTTGATTAAAAAAAAGCTGGGCTGTAGATCAGTAAAAGGATTCAAACCTCATGTTATTTACATTTTTAGACAGTATCTCAAGGGAGGGGCAGTGTTTTACGTAATATTTTAGTCCCTAGACTGAATTTGAAGGTGGAAAAAAACAAGCACTTCGAAAAATTGAGATTTTTTTTTCTTTTCTGTGGCTATTTTGAATGCTTGCTTATACGTTTGTCATTACTGGTTTGAAAAATAGCCCAGTAATTAATTACTGAATATCTATCCACATGCACATTGGTTGGTTTTGCCGCTGGATTGTCCAGGATCTTGGTTCCCAACTACATCAGTAATTTATCTATTTTTTGATATACGTTGAATTCATGTCGTCTGTAGTTGTTCACGTGAAAATATTCTCCAACTTGTTGAGTAACAAATTAAAAAATAGCACTAGGAAGATGCCAGTCATCCAGGTCATGGTAATCTAATGCGCTTGGAAAGAAAAGCGACTGAACTAATTTAAGTTTCTTAAAGATGCTTCACCTCTCATACAATCCACCTACGATCCAGGTTTGAGATCCCAGGCGCCTTAACACCCGCTCACATCTTGCCTCAGTTGATCTCAATAGGTCACATGATGGGGTGAGGCGAGGTCTCACAATGGTTTCACCTGAAATCTTGGCTGATAATGACTCACACCGTTTTTCACACCTTGATTTGTGTGATGGGGCACATGATCGATAGTGGGTCAACGGTCCATTAAAGGGACAAAGAAGCTTCTCGGATGAGAGTCCACTCATTTTTCTTTCCAGTCGTCTAAGAGAAGCTTTAAATGTTTTTTATCTAAACTTGTGATGCTAGTTTGACCCCATGGGACAACTCTATTGGCAAACCAGCCAAGTAGACACAAAGCGAAGTGTTTAAGCCAGCAAGATCTTTGTTGTCCCCGCGTATTTAAGCCTTTAGGTGCTTGGGAGGCCTTGCAGTCTTGTTCTCAGGTATTTGACCTGGTTTCATCCTGTTGAAACAGCATTTGTGCTCTGAAGTGACCTGAAGTCGACACCCTGCTTTCTGCGAATCATTCAGGTTGAGCTGAGTGCAAAGGAAGTGTAGCAGGAGCCAGTGACGACATGATTCCCAAAGAAGGTTCCAACAGCTGTAACCTAAAGGAGCTGCAATCTTTGGAAGTGTAGAGTATCTCACAAACTGCCAGAGCGGTCGGAGGGGGGACAAACAGCCGAGTGGCTCTGGCTGGAGTTATTTTCAAACCAGCCACCAGCCGCCCTCCCCTCTGTGTTACTGTCTTTTACTGTCCTTGTGTCAGTATTTGTTGTTTGCTTCCTTCCTCCCTCTGCGATTGATCTCTCTTCCTCTGGCTCTGTGGAATTCCATTGAGGAACTCTTGGGATTGTTGGAATTCCAGCCGGAGTGCATGTGTGGGTTAGCAGCTGGCACCATGCGTTCCCACCGTCATCCGGGCTCATTAGCCCTCAGGCCCTCACACATTGAGGCTTTCTGTGTGCACTCTGCCTCTGTTTCTGCAGCACTGTCTTTCCTGCAAACATTCGTCTCTGCATTATTTCCTTTTTTCCTGCTCTCAAACTGTCATGCATGACATGCAAGGCTGGTTGCATGCTCATGCTGGGTGGGGCAGAAACTGGAAGCATTGTTTCCCTCGGCTCTTCTCTTGTCACCGTCGCTTCTTGAGAAGGAGATAATTGCGTGTGTTATATCTAATTACTCACCTTCCTTGTTCTCGCCGGTTTCAGTGGGAACAAGGAGTGTCTCCGTGCAGGCGCTCATCTCCCGTGGCCTCCCTCTGGCATTTCACTGCATACTTGAGCTCATGTGCTGCGAATCACCGGGAATG
Source organism: Neolamprologus multifasciatus (assembly GCF_963576455.1). Taxonomy (NCBI): domain Eukaryota; kingdom Metazoa; phylum Chordata; class Actinopteri; order Cichliformes; family Cichlidae; genus Neolamprologus; species Neolamprologus multifasciatus. The sequence continues at coordinate 3,146,561 of NC_140446.1, forward strand.
ATATGTAGTGCTGTTTTTAATTAACCCACACTGCCACTACCACAGTGTTCAAGTTTGATATTGAGCTCAGCAAGAATAAAAGGAGTTGTGCATGTCAGTTATGTAACATAATCTGAAGAAAGAATAGTTGTAGCTTGCTCACTACACTTCCTTGTGTGCTTTGAAATGCCTTTTTATGCAAGTACTTTACGGACGGGCAGTCTTGAGTTATAAGCACTTTAGTTTCTCATGCTATGCTATGTTATAATTCCACTCCACTACCTATCAAACTGAAATATAGTAGTTTGCACAAGTCGGCACCAAAGTCAATGAATTACCAGGACTCTGCATCAAAGCAGGAAGAAAGTAGCTTTGAGGCATTCAGAGCTGATAAGTTTGAGTTGTTTCCTCCTTTCAATCCAAATTCTGTATTACAGTTTCCATGCTGGCTTTTAAGCCTTTAACTTTCCCTTAACATGGATTTTTGGTTTAGCTTTACATTGTCTGTCTGTGGTAGTGGTAGCTCTCGCTATGCAGCAATTTGTTCTTTAACCTGGAATAAAATGGACTGTATGTGTAAAGTTTTTGCTTGAGTGCTAATGTTTTCTAGTGTGTGCATGGTTAGAAGCCCAAAGTCCACTGCAAAGCGAGCTGTTTTATAGGAAACGCTGCTTGCTTGGCTCGCCTTCGGATGTGAACCAAATAAGCTCTTTATTTTTTATTGCAATATCCAGTGTTTTAGGAGGTAGCACAGTTAATATGTGTAATGTTAGCATTACCGTTAACTGTCTGCATGAATGCCAAAGCTGTGTGGAGTATGTGTAAACTTTCAAATCTGATCTGAAGCCAGTGAACACTGACCTGTTGAGGGCTACTTTGTAGTGCAACCTAAACTTAGTTTTCAGTTTTCAGTTTCCAGTTTTATTTGTCATATGCAAGTTAGCACAGGGTCAACATTGCAATGAAATGTGTTTGACGAGCAGCAGTCACTCAGCTTAGCTAGCATTAGCTAGCAGAGACTTCAGCTTTCATGATGCAGGTAATCTGGGAAATGCTAACAACGCTGCATGAACATATTGTGTACCATGTAACGTAGCATTTTCTTTGTGTTAGCATTTCTCTTTTGTGTTAGCATTTCTTTTTTGTGTTAGCATTTGTAAACTGTTAGGTAGCCTGGACTCATAGAATCTGGGGTTACGTTACATAACCAAGATATCAAGGCGTGGCCCTTAAACGATGGGGTATAAAAAGTTGCAGTGTGACGAGAAGCGTCTGAATCTCTTCTGGTAGATGTAAATTTAAACGAGAGACTTGCCAATGAGCAGGTCTCTCGTTTAAATTCATTTCCCTCATTTGTCCTTTTACTTGAAGAACGTAGCAAAAATTGTGAAATTGCTGATTGTCAATTTTTGGCGCTATAACATCCTTACTTGAAGCATAATTTAAGGATGTGGTCTTGTATTTTGTTACAAAGCCGAGCTTGTGCATTTTCCTTCCAGCCACAGAGATTACATAATGCTCTGGCCCTCCAACCCTCCACCACCTCCTCTCTGCTTCTTTCCTACACCTCTGTTTGCTCCTCTCTTCTTGTCATTTCTCATCAGAGTTGCAGCAGATTTTGAGCTGTGCAGCCCTCAAAATGCAAAATGCAAAATGCATTTTGCACCTACTGCCCTTATTGTTCATGTTGGCCCTGCTGCATGTTGCCACTGATTTTGCTGGAATATGCCATGCATGTTAATATTCCCGCAAAAGTGTGGAGAATTACGCCGTCTCCTGGCTTTGAGGAACATGTTGTCTCTTGTCTCATGATCTCCTTGCTGCTGTAACGCAGAAGCATTTTTCACTTGTGGAGGAAAAAGGATGCTGTCGCTTCAGTGTGATCACGCAGTGAGGCTTTTGTCCTGACACTGAGGTCAATCATCTGACAAACTTCCAGGTCTGCTTAATGCATACAACAGTGCTAATCTTTCCTTTCTCTTAATGTGGAACTTGTCGTTACTTCCGCTACAGAGGTTGTGTTTTTATTTGTTTGTTACCAGGTTACCTTTTAAATCCAATTCAAGTTCCATCAGGCTGAGAAGCACGGATGAGTTGTTGTTATTCCCGGTTCTTGTTCTCACCTATAGAGAATATTATGTTAAAAAGTGCTCTTGGCCTTTTACGCAAAAGTTAAATATGAACTCATTACTTCTGTTCTGCTGTGGTTTCTTTGACTGTGTTTAGTGCTTAAACTGATTGTTTATCATGTTGCATCTTTTTTGAATAGTGATAGAATCCACCCATTTCTCCTAAAGGGAAACACTAGTGTTGTGTATGATCGTATCTTTTCTTCCTGTCAGGTTTAAATTTGCATTCACAAATCTTTTGCAAGTAATAATAATTAAAAACAGCGTTAAACTATTGAAATGAAATGGTCCATGTCCTGTCAGCTTTCATTGTTTGTGTTGCACTCAGTGTGAAGTTACTGTAACAGCAGGAAGTGGAGTTTTTGTAGTCATTCCAGTCAGCTAGCGAGAAGCATTTGTGGCAAATTAGCAGTCGTGCTTTGGCGTCTCAAATCTCTCCATCGTATAAATATCACTTTATCTTCTTAAATATCTTTTGGCCTTGTCCAGGTAGCACTCTCTTTGAATGCTGTTTTAGTATGCCAGCTGATGTTAAGATGGAGAAAAAACAGTGGCAGTTGTCAAGTGGATGGTTTGATTCATTCATGCTTTAATGCTGTATTTCTTTTTGTAGTTTCTTTACAATATACTGTAAACATTGTATATTCCGGTAAAATGTAGACATGGAGGGATCTTTGGATCTTCATCAATGGACTGATGTGTTAAAGCGAGGCAAAGAGAAATTACATGTTTATTTTTATTCTGCTGTGAGCGCAGAGCAAAAGCCGGTAAATCTGAGCTTCTATAAAAGGACTGAATTTGTGAATATGCTTCATTAATTGATGTATTTGTTACATCAAATTTAGGATTTTCCTCTGTTGTATTTTTATCTGTTCCTCCTTTCTGAGCACAGTTTATTAAGATCTCAGTCATACAGGCCTCGAGACTGGTTGGTGACCTCCCGGTAACCGGTAGTTTTTTAGGAAAAAAAAGTGTATTTCCTGACCGGCTGGTGATTGGTTCCTGGAGGTTTCTGGCTGTTGCCAGGTGAAATCACCACAAATCTCAGTGCGATTCGTTTGGTTGCCTACCATTTGTGTAGAGGATGCCAACGCGTCTGGAAACACTCGCCATTTACTCTCTGAGATGTAGTGAAACTTTAAAGTTGGAAGGGTAGAATGTTCCCCTTCAAAGGAAAGGTTGTGCTAATATTGTAACATATTTACAAAGGTGGAACTTTTACTTTTAAAAAGACATTCTTCTTTTTCAGTTTGCACGAAACCTTTCAGGTGCAGTACAGGTGTTTGAGCAATTGCAGACAAGTCGCTGTCCATTTGTTAACAACCAAAGTTGTTAAAAGTTGTGACACTGTCTGTCTCCTTGCAACCTTGCACACCAGCAATTGACTGGTAGACTGGTTGTTTCCAGATTGTTGGCACCAGGTCTCTAGGCATGTGATTGACACTTAACTTATTCTACAATAGCTTGTGCTGTATAACCATATCCATAATAACCATGTGGTCTCTGTTAGAAATACTATAACTACAGTCCCTCCCCCCCCCAGTGGGAGCATCTTTGGCATTTCGTGCTCTTGGTAACTTGCCTGTGCTATGTTTCTTATCAGGTGAATAAACTAAGGCATGTTTTACAATATATCCAGTAAATGCAGTCCTCACTATTTCAGGAGGAAGGCTAAGATTAGCCAGGTAGCTGCTGTGATAAGCATCAACGGATGTTGCAGACAGGTTTAGCTAACATAAACCAGAATAAAAGTGTTTTATCTAATGAAGCCTGTTTGACTGAATGACTACTATTGGCAAGCCATACTAATGGCTACTATTTGATTCCTAAAAGGATTGTTTGGTTTTTGGGTCAAATACCCTCCTAAGCTGTCTTTCTTCTATCTGATCTTAAGGTAACGTGCACGCTATCCCATTAAGTAAAATACTTTGTGAAGGGAAGAAATCCCCTAATTTATGCCAGCGCTTATCTCCATTGTCCACTGCTTAATCGTTATGAACTACCCATTAGCTGTTTCTGTAGCTTAGCTAAGTTGCAGTTAGCTCACTATTTATATCTTACTTGCTAACATATCACAAACAAAATCATATATGGGGGAATGGTAGGTGACTAGCTTCCCAAAACTCTGATACTTATCTCAGTGTAATATCAAACAGTTCATAGACTGTAACAAAGCAGAGATTTGAAGCTAACATTTGGAGTGGCTGCTAAGGGAACGGTTAGCCAGCTAGCTGTAGTTTCGGCTATACAGTTAATATACAGGTACAGTTGTTGTTATTTTGCTGATACTCAGGTGTACAGTATCTACACTGGTCTGTCTGCTGTTGGAGATATACATTAGATACAGAGGAATATAATAGCAGAGGATACCAGCTTTATACTACACTGCAGTTCACTTCACAGCACCATTGATACGAATTGTTTATGGGGATTGTGCAACATTCCTGTAATTATCTATGCAAGTATTTGGGGGAAAAGGGGGATTTGTTTAGTTGCTAATGTGATAAACCACTTTAATAAAACATAATTGTCTCCTGGTGTGCTAAAAGCTACTGAAACACACTGGCTGTGTTTTTTTTCAGGAGTGGAACTCATTTGAAGCTTTTAAACAAGAATTCTTTGACTAATACCTAAAATTCCTGCCAGGAATGAAGTATTTCCTGAAGCTGTCTTGGCTGCCAGAGACCCACCAGACTTGTTAACGCACATTGAAAACATACTTAAGTATGTCTCTACAAGGCTGTTGCTTGTGTGTTGTGCAGACTCCGTGCAGGTGTCATCTCTATGAGCGTTTTCTGGTCTTCAGCGTGAGTTGTTAGCACAGTGCTGGTTTCCAGTTGCTATTGTTGTCTGTGTAAATGCACGTAGGAGGGGCTCAAAGTGACATTTTGGTGTAACAAAGCATCTTTGGAAAGTGGAGACCAGGAGGCCGGCAGCAAGAGGCCACCGGTGGAGGGCCGCATAGCACAGCAGCATCACACCCTGTTAGGACAAAATGTGGGTACACAGGAGTGTGTTTGTGTGTTTGATCTGACTTAAGCTTTTTTATTTATTATTTTTTTTAATTACAGATCCGCTCACAGTCACTTGTGTGTGTGTTATCTCAGGATAGCAATGTGAGATATCCGAGTAATTGCTCTGGCAGTGCTCGTCAGCTTTTTGAAGAGCCACACCTTGAGTTTTCCTTTAAATAACATGTCACGACATCAAAGGGCAGCAGACTCTGTGGTTTCCTTAAATGTTACCTTTGAGCGCGCATCAGCTGCTCCAATCCATCCATCCATTCACAGGGAAGTACGCAAGCAGATCCAACATGACTGCCTGGCTGCAAACGCTGTGGTTTGATTACCCTTTGACAAGCAGCCTTCATGCTTTTGTGTCCTCATAAATTTATTAATGACAGTTTTTTGCAATACATTTGAATGAGCTCTGTCTCTGCCGAGTTATACACACAGAAAAACTACAGTTTCACCCACTTTCTTAATTGTTCTGTCTGTTGTTGTCTCTGAGGGTCTAAAGGAACATGTTCAAATTTAGGATCTGAAGTTTGTATTTTAAGATTGGGGTTGAATTTTGCCCCCAAATGCGGGCGATAAGCAGCAGCAGTGTAGTCTGAGCAATGGTTAAATTAAGCACATACATTACATAAGGTCCCACAATATCAGTCACCATATGTAAAATTTGGCAGCACCTTATGATAAGAATCATCAATAAAATGTGGGTTTTTTTTTAGGTTTATCTGTAAACATCATTGTCAGGTTTGAAACTTGTTTAAAAGGACATATTATGGGCCTTGTGATATGGCAGTGATAAATCACAAGACAGTGAACTCAGACCGCTCTTCTTTTCCTGTTTCAGCCACCGTTTACTTTCATTTTCACTTGCTTATCTACTTTTGCTTTCACTAACAGCTGAGTTTGGTTTTGGGGCCAAAACTCACGGGTCAACTTTGAGAAGAGGTTGTGGTTTGAGTTAAATGTGTCCATTAGGGCTGTCACGATTACGTCAACTATTAAAATAGTCGACACGTCGTTTGAAGCTTTGTAAGATCCCAAAAGACGCAGGAATAAGTAGTAGGATTTAAGAGTGTAATAACGGACTGAAACAGAAGATGGCAGCACTGCATGTACAAGGATGCCAGCGGCCGTTAAACCCCGAAGAAGAAGAAGCTGTGTCCCAGAATTCATAGCGCCCTGCTCAGTTGTCAACAATGGCGGCAGCTAGTTAGTTTTAATATTACTCTTATTATTCTTTCTGGGTCACAAAATAAACGTTTAACATATTTTTAGGCGAGAATGTAGCTGTGTAAACCTCAAATATCTGCTCAGTTTATCAAGACACCACATATTTTCAAAAGCACTCCGACGTTTTCGGAGACGTCTGTTAGCCACTAGCTCGATAGCTAGCCGGGGGCTAGGCTAACTAGAGCCGTGAGAACACCGGACTCCTGGTAAATCGTTTTCAAACCCACCGCCGTCTTTCGCTACTCAGGTTAAACATGATATATAAGTCACTTAGATAACTTAAAAATGTTATTGTTTGGCTTTTTTTCAGTATTTTATTTGTTCCTGAGTAAATCGGTTTGGCTGAGATTAAAGTTAAAGTTTTTACACAGCTGAATAAACGTCAAGCAGACAGCTGATTATCAGAAGTGTGAGATGCTCGAGAATTTACTCCGGTGTCCTGTTATATTTTAGATAGCAAGGAGTTTATTAAACTTCACCGAAACAATCTGCAAACCTCATTAAAATTTAATAAACTATCATCTTGTCTTTATTTTTAGTTAGCACATACCTTAAACACTTAAAGCTGTAAGCTAATGATAGATATATAAGAGCAGATGCTGCTGGTGCAATAAGCTGTACGTTTTACGTCCAATGGATGATGATGTGATTAGTTGACTAATCGCAAAAATAATCGGTGACTAGTCGACTATCAAAATAATCGTTTGTGGCAGCCCTAGTGTCCATTCACAACATGAAGAACGGTTAACCCATGTGTCAGATTTTCCTATGCATCTAATCGTGCTGCAGCGGGGCCTGCAGATCGGCAGCTGTGTTTGACGTGGAATGAGAGCGGGTCATTTTGTGGCTCAATGAGCACCGTGGCCATTTTTCTGTGATAGTTTGACTGTTTAAGAAACCTTAACCAGTCCGTGCACGTCTCATTCACATATGACTTTCAACATGCCAGAAGTGTGAACGACGACTGTGTCTTTGGGAGCTGCACAGTGTTGCTTTCTGACCGCAGCCACTTACAATAAAATGTGCTAACTTTGTCATTAGACTATTAATAAGACTTTCAGCACTCGCTGTTGTGCATACAGCACGTGGCTTTCTTCAGCATTACGCATACACATGTGGGTGTAAACCTCTATGAGTGAGAAAAAACCCAAAAATCATTACGAGTACAGGAAGGAAGGAATTACGCAAGATCTACAGACATGTCTGTGCTCTCCACATGTTCATGATAAAGAAACAGGACAAGGACGATTCCTCATTTCAACCTCCAGGATGCTGTCTGCACATGATATAGCCTGTTGGATATATGGCTGTGTAATTATTGTGTGTGCATGTGTGTAATGTGCATTATAGACTACCTGTTGCCACATAGAAATGTGTCCATACACACTGAAATGAGCAAAAGTGTCTTTAGATTAATAAAGAACAAACTGAAATGACATGTTGAGCTCAAACAGCTGTTGTTTTGTCAGTTTGATGAAACTCACAGCCCAGATGAAGAACAGTACAGACACACGTGTTTATCGCAAGGACAGAATAAAACGTGGACGTAGCTTCGGGGTCAGAAAAAGGAAGCCTGCGTGGAAGTGCATCAAAGCTGCGTTCTATCTGATTGCTGTGGTTGCAAAAAGGCTTCTGGTCGTTTCCTGCCCAGTTTCCGGTTCCAGTTACTCATTTTGGTTCATTAAAACAAAAATCCATTCTGAAAATATTTGAAAATGGAGGGTTTGTGTTGTGAAACCACACATTCATTGGCTAACGAGTGGTCAATTACAAGTCTTGTTATTTTTTTTAAGGTGAAGGTGATGAAGAGGCTCTAAAATGAGACGATGATCTCTCAGAAACTACAGCCATCTATTATGGAGCTGTAGTTTACTTATTTAGTGCTTTTCTACTCTAAGTCAGCGGTCTCCAACTTTTTTTGCGCCACGGACCGTTTTATGCCCGTCAATATTTTCATGGACCGGCCTTTAAGGTGTCGCGGATAAATACAACAAAATAAAACTAGTACCGGTACCAAAAAAAAAAGAAGATTTATTCATAACACACATGAAAAGACCAAGGAAAACCGAGTAAACGATAAAAACGATAACAAAATAACGCTGAAAACCGATAAAAACCCTGAAAACTATACATTCCACACCTGAGCCTCAACTCTCGCGGCCCGGTACCAAACGACTCACGGACCGGTCCGAGGCCCGGGGGTTGGGGACCGCTGATCTAAGTGCTTCTTAGTGCTTCTTTCACATGTTCATACAGTGGATTCATTCACTCTGTTACCAGTTATAAATTATAGAGGTGGGAATCACCATACATCCCACGATACGATATTATCACAATACTTAGCGCACGATACGATATTATTGCAATTTTTTAAAATATTTTGCGATATTCAGATTCTGTACATAAAGGTAAACTTTATCAATATTCATTTTCTCTAATATCAAAGTCTCACACTCAGTCTTTCTCTCATTTCAGTTTGATTGTTGACAAACTGAACGGTTTGTATTACAGTCTAGTCCAACTTAACTGAATCAACCATCTGGTACAATTATAGCTATTCTGAACTATGCAGTTTATGAAAACTATGCAGCCCCTTCAGCAACTGAAGAATTTGAAAGTAAATTAAAACAAAATATAATTTTACATTAAATAAAAAAGTTTTAAACTTAATTAAAATAAAACATGTCTTAAATTAAAATAAGTAAACTGTCATGTTTATTGCTGCCATAAACAAGTTAAACACATTTGGACAGTGAAGGAATGTCAGGATTCTTGCTCAGAAAAAGGATCAACATGCTCTGAAGTCAGAGCACAAAAACCTTTTTTGTAACAAAATATCGATTTCTGCTGTCCCTGTATCGATACATTATTAGCAAACAAAATATCACCATGCTACACAGTATCGATTTTTTCCCCCACCCCTAATAAATTATAATGAAATAAAAAAACTAAACTGACTGTTAACAAACGATTTAACGGCAGATTTGAGACTTTTCTGCGTGCGACTGCTCACTTGTCGCAGTCCAGCATTCACGTATCAGGAATTTGTCATAGTTCATTAGCTTACAGCGGTGTGAGTTTAGTGAATGCACATAAATGTGTGTTTGCAGCAGGATCCACACGACAGCTGGAAACAACGAGCTAAACTTCAGCTCCTGTTAATGTTTATTCACCGCAGGTTATTTTCATTACTGGGACTCGACAGTAATCTGACCCATATTTGGTCTTTATTGTGGTCAAATTTACCCGACAATTTACTCTGTATGATGTGAAATTGTAGAGCAAAGTTTCTGACTTATTTTCAGACATGCAAATGTGGATATTAGTGGGTCACTTCCTGGCCCGTTGAACATGCACAGACACCAGGGTTTCCTCTCATTTGTTTTGAGCTGCAGGTGTCTCACACCAAAGGTCAGACCTGCATGTGGGTGTAAACTGCATGGTTTTGCTTTTTGTAAAGCAGGCTGATGGGGGTGAGCAGAGGCTCAATATCTATCCATTTCTTCCCCCTAAGACCCGTCAGGAAATGAATCTGACGATGAGCAAACTCTGTCTGGGCTAAGCTGCTGAGCCAGTCTGAGGAGGTTGGAGCCAGTTGCTACCAGCAGACGAGGAGAGCATCGACACGCTCGAGTGCGCTCATTACCGAGGCGTCTGGCCGTTAAACTGTCAGTGTAGCATCTCCACATGGAGCAAGCACACCTGGGCTCCCAGATCTCTTGTGTCTCAGTGTCAGTTAGGATCCGGATTCACCCACTGCCTCCAAGCGTGAGAACGGATAAGATGCTGCATCAGCAGAAAATGGAAAAATGCAGACGTAAAGCACCGCGGTGTAGATCGACCAGCCCAGGTCAGGGAGTGCTAACGGCGGGATCTTTCGGTCCCTTTTGCATCAGTGGGCGTTTCTGGCTTTTCAGTGGAAGTATCAGGTCATCTGTGTTTGAACAGTTGATCATCCTGGAGCGCAGATATATGCAGGTGAATGTTGTTGAGATTTGACAGCTGCACGTCGGCTGAATGGACAGAAAAATGCACATAATCAGGTTTGCAGAGCGAGCGCTCTGGTGTTGCCGAAGGGGGGAAAACAAAGGCCGAGGATGATGATGATGATGATCTCTCATCCTGAGCTATGTTAAGAAGTTAAGTATGCTTTCATCTTGGGGTACGCTCCACTGCCAGTGAACCCATCCTCATGAGTCTGCTCTGAGCTTGCACAAGTTTGCACAAATACAGGGAGTTGCAGCAGATATGTGATTTACTGTAATTCAACCAAAAATGTCATCTTGAGCTTTTTGCTTCTAGAAGCGTCGAAAGATTCGTCACAGATCTTTGATATTTGTTTGTATTGTGAACAGAGAAGTTTTACGTTTTAAGACAATCTCACAGTTTTGCAGTCATTGCAGGGAAAATGTAGTCATTTGTATGACTCTCAGACTTTATTATGAACAACTCAAATACATATACAATGTTGCCAGATTGTGTAGTTTCAACCCACATCTTGGCAACCCACAAACCAGTTCAAGGAGCTAACCTCTGCACCGGCAGACAGGTCAGGTAGACGATGAATAAATCGTTGCTTCCACATTTCAGCTCTGTGTCGCAACAAAGTTGGAAAGATTTTCACCATTTTGAGTTTCATTAATCAAAAATCTCTAAGTGAAACGTGATCCAAACAAACAATCCATTAAGTGAATTAAAACCAAATTTCTCATGAAGTTGGTCATCCTCCAGGTGGGACCACTGAGGATAAATTCATTGAAATCACTTCATCTCAGAATTTTCAGGAATGCTGAGAAGGCTGAGAGGTGGCAGGCTGGTGGATTGTTGCTGAGCCAGCAGTAATGAGCTTGTACTGGACTGCTGTGGTGATGAGAGCCTGTAACCTAGGGCTGCACGATTAATCGTTAGAAAATCGTGATCTCGATTCATACTTATGTGCGATCTCATTTCCAAATGACAACGATTTAAAAAAAAAAAAAAAAGACGACGATTGTACCGCATTTTGATCCGGGACGTAATCTGCATGAAAACAAGCGCTCACTCTTCCTGCTCAACAAATGACAAGGGCGGAGCCTTATACCACGTGATACAGAAGCTGGCTGCTAAAATTAGCAGGAAAAAACAACGGAGAGCACGTCAGGGATGACGAGAAAGTGACAGGAGAAAATCCGTCCCGGTCAACCACCCAAACATCAATAACGGGAACCTTATACAGCGCTTCCCTAAACCCGTCGAACTCCCGCAGGCACAAAGAAATTACGGAGGCTATTACTTATCACCTGACCAAAGATATGGCTCCATCAACACTGTGCAAAACGAGGGATTTAGGAAAACGATCAACACCTAGACAAACGCTACACAGTGCCGTCCCGCAACTATTTTTCTATTGTTGCACTACCTGCTCTATACACGCAGCGTCGAGCAACGGTGGAGACGCAATTTCAAGCAGTACAACATTTTGCGGCAACGACAAAATGTGAGACATTTGTTGTTTTTATGTTTATTTATTGTTTTTATGTTCAGTCTCAACTGTTACGAAGTTGATGTGCAGTTAATAAGTGCAAGAAATATTTATACTGGAAAAGAAAATCGTGAGAGAATCGTGATCTCAATTCTAAGCAAAAAAATCGTGATTCTCATTTTATGCAAAATCGTGCAGCCCTACTGTAACCTGTGAGCTCCGGGTAGTCACCAAAAGAATAGGGTCGCAGGCACGAGCAGGACGAGCAGGACGAGCTTCGGGGTGACGGAGTGAGGGCACTCAGACATGCTGAGGGAGCTCGGAGCAGAGCCGCTGCTCATTCATGTTTAAAAGAGCCAATTGAGGTGGTTTGGGGCACGCCCAGCTGGGAGGAGACGCCAGCAGGAACTGCAAAGTGCTGCTGGGGACAAGGACGTCTAGAACGCCCTGCTGAGCCTGCTGCCACAGCAGCCTAACTTTGGATAATTGGAAGATAATGGATAGGTTTTGCTTGTCAACAATTAGTTTGGGGGGAAAAAAAGCTTTTGCTGTTCTGAGACAGAAATAGACTCCCCGGTGTCCGTCTCCCTCGGCCTCCTTTCTCCTCGTTCGTGCAGAGCTGCACATGCACAGCTGCCCTGTTGTATCTGAGCAGCTCCACAGTTAACTTGTACCATTAATGCTGGCGGTCAGTGTGGCTCGAATCATCAAGCTGTGTCAAATACTCCCCAGTTGTAGTCAGTGGTTCTGACGACGTCTCCTGGTGTGTTTTATTTCAAACTGACTCTCACAGCTTCTCGTGTTGTTTTGTGTTTGTTTTCAGGTAAGAGGAAGCGGGTGCTCAAGCTCCCCAGGGAGGCGTTTGAGCAGGCTACCAGTACCAGCTCGGTGTAAGTGTCATTTCTGCAGAATGTTACTGAAACATGCACGCATGCTTTATCCCGGTTTGCACGTCTGACCCTTTCTTAAATCAAGTCAGAAGGCCGAATATGTGAAATGAAAATCTGTGCAGCAGCAGGAAACAGGAGGAGGAAGTTACGCTCCCACTAATACCATCTTTCTCTGTAAGCACGCTTTTACAGTCAGTCACGCCCTCAAGCAGCGCGTGAACACGAAAGAGTACATTTCTTTGGTCTTAATTACCCTGATAACTGCACGTTCTCGCCACAATAAAAGCCTCTGTTTGTAGCTCTTTCTCCACATTTTCGATAACATGAAGCTCAGTCTGCAGCTGCCTTTTGATAAGAACAGGTTTTCTGTAACAAACAAAAGTGTATTTTTAAAGTGAGTCCTCTTCATTAAGAAACCTGCAGCTGCAGAGGCGTTTCTGGTTCAGAGCCAACTTGTAGTTGAAATGTCAGAAACACTGTGGCTGCGTTATTGTGTTTAACTGTGCTTCTCATGGTTTTTAAATTACAAAAGTATCTGTTTAATATTGTAGTATTTTTCTGCTTATTTTAATTTCTTATTTTCTGTATTGCATCTTATTTACTATCTCTAATTAATCTAATATTTTTATATAGTTTTGTTATTAGTTATTTACTATGTTTTTTTTCACTGTAGTATAAACAGGTTAAGCGAATAGTATAAAGCAGGGATGTCGAACTCCTGCAGGTTTTAGAAAACACCCTGTGTCAACACACCTGGATCAAAGATTAGTTCATTACCAGCCTCTGGAGACTTCACGACATGTTGAGGAGATTTAGCCATTTAAATCAGCTGTGTTGGATCAAGGACACGTCTAAGGCTACGTTCACACTGCAGGCGAAAGCGCATCAAATCCGATTTTTTTGACCCTATGCGACCCAAATCCGATCATGGTGTGACAGTGTGAACGGCACAAATCCGATATTTTCAAATCCGATCTGGGTCACTTTCGTATGTGGTGCTGAATCCGATACATATCCGATGTTTTAGAAAGCGACTGCTGTTTGATGGTCAAGTCGCATTAAATCCGTCTTTTACGTCACCGACACAAGACAGACGCCAATTATCAGCTCTGGAGAAGACATCGCGAACGCTTCCTGGCCATCCGGTGAAACTGTTGGGAAGACAACGTTGGAGAAACGTGAACATTTTATTTGTTCTGTATAATCTGCAGATTCTGACAGAAATCTGCAACTATCCTTTGAAGCAGCGCTCCTCTAAAACAGCAATAAGGATCATTATTAGGTTATTTACATTATTATGTAAATAACAAATTAACTTAAAGCAAAATTGGGAAACGTAAAGTCTTTATATTAAGGGAAAACAGTCAAACAATACTGTTGCTCTGGGTCTAAACAGAGCGCGTTGTGTGTGACGTCTTCTTTTGCGCATGCGGCCGCTTTGAGCGTTCACACTAGAGCGCGTTTGCTGTCGCATTTTATTTGTAGTGTGAACGAGCAGACAAAAAAATCGGATTTGATCAAAAAATTGGAATTGAGCATCAAGAACTGCAGAGTGAACGTAGCCTAAACCCTGCAGGACACCGGCCCTCGAGGCCTGGAGTTCGACACCAGTGGTATAAAGGATGGACGCAGTTTCCAGTCCTGAAAAGTGGAGCTCTCTTCCACAGCATGTCTTTCATCCTGTCTTCCTTCTCTCACCCCAACCAATCACAGCAGATGGCCCCGCCCCTCCCTGAGCCTGGTTCTGCCGGAGGTTTCTTCCTGTTAAAAGAGTTTTTCCTTCCCACTGTCGCCAAAGTGCTGCTCATAGGGGGTCATATGATTGTTGGGTTTTTCCCTGTATGTATTATTGTAGGGTCTATCTTATAATATAAAGCACCTTTAGGCGGCTGTTGTTGTGATTTGGTGCTGTATAAATAAAACTGGATTGAAGCCAAGTTGTTACATCCTGTCTCAAAACCAAGATCGTAAAAATACTCAGTTTTAGGTTTAATACCAAAAGCTCAGTTATTTATTTCAAGATTCTGACTTTTTCAAATTTTAATCGCCGCTCCCAAAGCAAAGGACATTTACCTTACAATACGAAGCACTCTGAGGCGACGATGTTAAGTAAATAACATAAAATTGAAGTGAATTGAAAGCCAGAAGCACCTTTTCATAGATGTTTTTTGCAGAAGAATAAATTCTGCTGTTTTGTGCCTGAAATGTGCGACGTGTCCTCTAAAGAACACTTTAACCTGCTCATATGTAACCAAATGTTTTTGTGTTTCAGGCCCCCCAGAGATCTGGATTCAAAAGCTTGTGTAACAATCGGAGAGAAGGTAATTTTATTCCTTTGGCTCATTTACTGTCTTCTTTTCCACCTTTCCTAATCCCATTCAGGGTTTGATGCTTGTTTTTCTCTCTTACATAACTTCTTACTTTTTTCCTCCTCCCAGTGTAATTTTGGTCGATCCACATAGGTTGGCTTAATCGCGGCTCTGTTGGCTGTAAAGAATGCCCCGATGAACATTACAGCTGAATTGAACACTTCTGATTGCGGTTAGACTGGAATGCTTTTTATTGCCCATCAGGCAGTAAAAATATTTATTTTAAACTCCTCAAATAAGTGGAATTTTCCATTGGCAGGGCTGGCTGCTCGCTCTCTGTTCGAGTTGGCCACGAGTCAAAGAGATTTCTTTTTTTCTTGTGTTTGAACAATTGGAAACAAAAAAAATTATCCCGCTGCATCGTGGAGGAGACTTTTGCATGGCTTAAAAGAGACATGAGAGATTCCTCGCCCTGTGGGTTTGGCGTCCACTGGAACTTGTCCTCCATTTGTGCAGAATTTCGAGGTGAAGGCAGATGACCTGGAGCAGATCTCCGAGCTCGGCCGAGGAGCGTACGGCGTGGTGGACAAGATGAGACACGTGCCGAGTGGCCTGATCATGGCTGTTAAGGTAAAAGGAAAGACGATTTGCAGACTTCAGGAATGTTTATTTAACCACGAGCCCATTAAAGCAAAGTGACAAACGTGTGTCCGAATGTTTCAGTTCTACTCTGTGTGCAAACCACGCACATGCACGACTAGAATATTTAACCTCTAACCTTTAAACGCAACAGTTCTGACAGAGTGAACTGAATAACATGAAAGAATTTGCTAAGAAAGTGGAGATACAAAAATGAGGAGTGTGGTCTCGCTCCTCACCTGATGAGCTGCTTTTGGACTTGGACTTGGAAACTGCTCGTTTTATAAATATAGATCCAGTTATTCCATGCAAAAACTGCAGAGCGCACAGGGAAGGAGGTCAGGATGGGACTCTCATCATCATCTCACCATGATGTTAATGATGATGATCGATCCGTAGGCCTGCAAAACCCCTGTACATCAAACCAAAATACAAACATACTGATATATATGCACACATACATGCGCAAACACAATCGACACAATCTACATGACATAAAATAACAACTCAGTCCTGGAGTAGGAAGATGTATGCACTCATTAATCCACTGTTGAGTTACCATGTGCGTCACGCACAAAAACAGAGACAAGGCAAAGAAAAGTCTGTGTATAAAAATCAAATCAAAATTTATTTATATGCACATATTAAAACAACAGTGTTGACCATAGTGCTTCACAGTCAGTAAAAGCATGAGACAGTTAAAACAAACAATAAAAGAGGACAACAAACAATAGGTAACAACACAACAAGCTAGACCAGCCAACTAGACAAAAAAAATCAGTTTTAAGACGTGATTTAAAAGACTGGATCGACTCGGCAGTACGAATATGAACAGGGAGGTTATTCCAGAGTCTGGGTGCCACGGATGCAAAGGCCCGGTCACCTCTCGACTTCATTCGAGTCCTAGGTTGTGCTAGGAGCCTGTGATTGGACGATCTAAGTGCTCTGTTGGGATTGTATGAGTGGAGGAGTTCAGAAAGATAGCTGGGCGCTAAATTATTCAGAATATTAAAAGTGAACAAAAGAATTTTAAAATCTATGCGATATTTAACAGGGAGCCAATGTAGTTTGGCTAAAATTGGAGTTAGGTGTTCATGGATTCTCGTACCTGTTAAAAGACGCGCAGCTGCATTTTGAATTAACTGAAGCCGGCAAAGAGAGGAGTGTTGGAGGCCCGAGTAGAGGGAGTTACAGTCGTCCAATCTGGATGTGATAAATGTGTGGATAAGCTTTTCAAGGTCCTTTAAAGGAAGGAACGGCTTTGCTTTGGAAATCTGACGCAACTGGTAAAAGCTGTTTTTTACCACAGTGGACACCTGTTTCTCAAGTTTAACAGAGCCATCCAGGAACACTCCGAGGTTTCTTACAGTGGTGGCTAGCGAGAGGGCCTAGCGCATCAGCTAACTGGTGTAGCGGAGCGTGACTACCAAAGACTATGATTTCGGTCTTATTCTCGTTCAATGTAAGAAAATTATGTGATAACCAAATTTTATAAATATAAAATATAAATAAGTATAAATATGTAGACTTGAAAATTACAAAACTGTTCCATAGTTTTTGTTCCACAAATAGAAATACAAAAGGTTTAATCTGTGGTTCCCCCAATCTGTGTCAAAAATCTGAATCTGTGCGTTCAGCAGTTTTAGAGTTTATGAAGGATTGAACATCCTGCTTGATTAATGATCCTGATTGCTGTTCTTTGAAATGAGCATAAAAGTGCAGTTTTGTGTGTGTTGACTCCACACATCACTCTACGTAAAGTATGTGGAGTGGTTTGTAAAGCAAACCTAAGGATCTCGTGGACATTTGTTGGGTTTCTCCTGCTGGGCTGACAGATCAGGTGTTCTTGGCCGTCCAGCTGCCAGTTTACTTCTGATTTTGTGTTAGTGTCGAACCTTTTTTCTCTTTTTTCGTCACCACCTTGGGTATTACAGCTGGAGCTTTGCTTTTATTTATTTACCCACCATTGTTACTCCAGAGGAAACACTTTGCAAATATCCTTCCTGGGCATTTATTGCTTCATTCATTCTGTTGCATATTTCTCTTGCATTAGTTTTTTTTGCAAAGCTAAAACACATGAGGTTTTTTTTAAATTAAAGTTTATAATGATAGTGATTGGATGGTGTAAATATTGTATTTCTCTGCTCCTCATTATTGTGGTATGGGGAAGTCAAAGTGAAAAGCTCAGGTGGGGATGTGATCACATTCACACTCAGTTTAGTTTTACTTGATTTTAAACTTTGAGTTGAGCTGCTCTACTGTTTTGGCCCTTCTCTAATCTCTAACCCAGATTAAAAAACGCCATGTCTGCCGTTCACCTCACGACCAGCAGTAGGATAATGTTACCTGTGAAGAGGCTGCACATTTCTCGCCTGTCTCCCTGCAGACAACACAAAGTGCGACTGCTTTCGCTCTGACGGTTTGTTTCTTGTCATCCTTCCTCAGCGGATTCGGGCCACGGTGAACACTCAGGAGCAGAAGAGGCTGCTCATGGATCTGGACATCTCCATGAGGACGGTGGACTGCTTTTACACCGTCACCTTCTACGGAGCACTATTCAGAGAGGTAGAGTCACAGAAAGGCTGCTGATCGTTATTTTCTTTGTGCGTTCGTGGCAGTGTGTCTTTTTGGGGAGAGGAGTGAAGGAAAGTATCTTAATATATTCCACATTGAACTCTCTGTTGTTCAACCAGTCAGGACGGAGTCATTCAAATCTCTCACAGAGGGGTCTTGAAGAAGTAATGGATATAAAGACTAAAACAGTTTAAGAGTGGGGTCGGGGGGCACCTCTGCAGACTGCCTGATGCAGAAACTTCCTGCAGCAGTGAGTGGATGTTCAGGATTTCCTCACTGGGTCTGAATCACTGGAAAATTTGTCACTTCCTGTCTGTTTGGAATCCGGCCGGCGCCTTTTTTCCTTTTTTTTTGTCCTGATCTGTTTCCAAATCTGCCTGTCTGTTGCCAGGGTGACGTGTGGATCTGCATGGAGCTGATGGACACCTCCCTCGACAAGTTCTACAAGCAGGTGATTGAGAAGGGCCTGACCATCCCCGAGGACATCCTGGGAAAGATCGCTGTCTCAGTAGGTTCACTTAAAGCGCCATAATGCGAATGATTAAAATTTAATGCGAACACTCAACTCAGCTTAATGACACATACGGGTTATGTAACGCTCATTTGCTTATTGATGGCCTTTCTCATTACAGATAGTAAAAGCTCTGGAGCATCTCCACAGCAATCTGCAAGTCATACACAGAGGTAAGAGCCTCAGATTGGAGACCCATTAAACTCTCACTGCCAATTTCCTCTCAGCTGCGTGCGGCTGCTTCTGTTTTCCGCTTCCATTATCCCTTCAGACTCTTGCCAGATCTTACTGGAGAGCCACAGCAGCGCGTCTGTGTTAAAGCAGTTAAACGAGCATCCGTCTCTGGTTCTGGGTCAGAAAACGGTGGATTGCAGCCTCACGTGTGCGGTCGTCAGGCCGGCTGGTGCAGGGGGGCGCTGAACTGGATCGAGTGCTTCAGACCAGCGGTCTCCAACCTTTTTTGCGCCACGGACCGGTTTATGCCCAACAATATTTTTCATGGACCGGCCTTTAAGGTGTCGCGGATAAATGCAACAAAATAAAACTAGTACCGGTACCGAAAAAAAGAAAATTTATTCATAACACACGTGAAAAGACCCAGGAAAACCAAGTTAACGATAAAAACGATAACAAAATAACGCTGAAAACCGATAAAAAACCCTGAAAACTATACATTTCACACCTGAGCCTCAACTCTCGCGGCCGTGAGTCGTACCAAACGACTCACGGGCCGGTACCGGTCCGAGGCCCGGGGGTTGGGGACCGCTGCTTCAGACCACTCACCTGGCGGGCTGCATATGACAGCACATGTATCGAACGCAGTTAGATTGAACGTTAGCTGTCGGATTATTTAAGACAATAACACGATTCTGCTAAATTTATGAAATTTATTCTTTTTGTCCTTGGAGTGAAACAGCAGCAACTTTTGTGTTGCCTTAAAATGCAAATGTGTAAATATGTGTGGTGATTCAGTCATGTGCATTATACACTGATATGTCAATGAAGGCTAGTTGGTCTGTGGCGGTTAAAGCAGTGGTCCCCAACCCGTGGGCCACGGACTGGTAGCGGTCCGTGAGTCATTTGGTACCAGGCTGCAAGAGTTGAGGCTCGGGTGTGGGTCTTTTCATTTCATTTATTTATTTATTTATTTATTTCACACTTAGTACAAAAAAAATCAAACAAACCAACCACACTTTCTATCAAAAACACCACAACCATGTGTGAAAAGGAGCAGGAAGAAGAAAATATTCTTATTAAACCCCGCCCCCTATCTACAATCCAATTTATATTACAAGTGGGCACCAAAAATCAGGGAACAAACCAACATTAACATTTATCTCCGGTCCTAACCCAAACCAAACAACAAATTTACAATCAGAATATACCGCTCCACATAGTAACAAGGAGAAAAATTAAAATTAAAATAAATAAAACAAAAATTATAATGGATCCTTTTTCAATGAACTCCAATTTCATTCACATTCTTCATATTGAGTTATTGTTTTAAGCATGTAACACTTTTTAAAACAATGTAAATTTATACAATTCAGTTCACACGGTGTGCTATGAATAAATTTTCCTTTTTTTGGTACCGGTTTTATTTTGTTGTATTTGTCCCTGACACCTTACCCTCCTAGGACCTGGCGTCCACATATGTGGACATCCCATTTTGGGTTATTTAGACTGAAATACTCAATTTTGCTCTACAAGAGCCTGATATCCACTGACGAGGACATTATACTGCTACTGTTCTATCAAAATTTTAAACAAATATCCTCATATGTGGCTCTTATTTTTCATAAAAACAAAAAAAAGGTAAAAAAAAATCTGGTAGTTCTTTGTTTTTACATTCATCAGGCCCCAATCAGCCCAAATAGCAAAGAGAAATTAAAAATGCTGCTGTGGAAGAGTTCGGGTCTTAGGAGGTTAAAGGCCGGTCTGTGAAAATATTGTCGGACATAAACCGGTCCGTGGTGCATAAAAGTTTGGGGAACTCTGGGTTAAAGCATCATCGCTGCCTGATCTGCACTGGAACACAAACGCATCTCAAAATACGCACAAATTATTATTATGTTCAAATCACTATCATTACAGAGACGATGCTGATGTGATGTTGTGTTGAAATGTAAAAAAAGGCCTAAATTAGTTGAGGTTTGTCGATAATTTGAACAAATCTTTAAAATAAAAATGCTCCGATTTTTCGTAAATAATACTTTATGCTACTAATTCTTAATCTGCTTTGCAGTTCATAGAGTACAAAGTTAGCTTCCTAGATATTATTGACCAAAACAGTCTTTAGTTGTTAAGAATAAAAACACAGTTTAATGTCACGTAATGTAATAAAAATGTTTTCACGTGTTAGGAGAATCGTTACACCGTTATCATTAAATGTTATCACGTTTTTGTCAAAATAAATTATGAAATTCTTAAATAGCTTCACAAATATGTGATAAATGAAGTGTGGCTATCTGTAAAATACATTGTTACATGATGTTAGTGTTCGCTGCAGTGGATAACAAATATCAAAGTTTTTTATTTTTTACATTTTGCTTTTTATTTTCACTTTTTTTTAACTCTATTATTTTTCTCTAATTATTTTTGTATTTTGTGATTCTTTTTTCTTTTTTTCCAGTATGTTCAGGTAAACAAAATACATATTTTGCTACTTTTTGCAAATTCAAAATTCAAATTTTATTTGTCACATACACAGTACGATATGCAGTGAAATGCTTAGACAACTGCTCGTGACCTAAAGAAAAAGAAAAGGCTATGAATAAGATAGGAAATAAATATGAAAATTAAAAAGGGTAAATTTAACTAGGAAGGAATAAAACAAAATAAAATATAAAAATTAAAGTTAAAAATGAAATAACTGTACAACACAAATTAGAATGAAGGGTAAATTTAACTGGGAAGGAATAAAATAAAATATAAATTAAAGTTGAAAATAAAATAACTGTACAACAAAATACACAGTATAGAAATATATAAGAATGTATGAAGAAATATAAATATATATATACACAATAACAGCAGCTGTACAAGTATTAACTGGAAATTAAGAATATAATGTCCAGCATGTCAAACATCCGACTTTAAGCTTGGTAGTTTTTCACTTCAGATTTGCTATTAATTTAATATTTTGTTAAATGTATAAAATAGATTTAGTTCAAACACACATTTGAGGATGAGCAGCAGAAGCTTTGCTGAACTAATATGTTGCAGCCACAGAACTAAATCTTACGAACCTCATGCTGGTATTTTAAGAGTTGATCATTCCTGTGTCAAACCTCTGTTACCACCGTGTTACTGTTGTTGGGTCAAAGTCACCGTTAAAGCTGCTACGTCACAAAAATGAGGACACCCGTCGGTCTGTAACAGTGACAGTCTGCAGCTAGGTCATCCAGCTGCTCCCTCAGAGGGAAACAGAACTAACAGAGCGACTGTTCGCTAAAAGTCCTGTTTGTTTGTCTTTCCAGATGTGAAACCCTCCAACGTCCTGATCAACACTCAGGGCCAAGTGAAGATGTGCGACTTTGGCATCAGCGGCTACCTGGTGGACTCTGTGGCTAAAACCATGGACGCCGGCTGCAAACCCTACATGGCGGTAAGCAGCGCGATGCTTAAAGGAATGAAGTGAAAATGTAAAATAAAATTCTTTCTGTAAGTAAAAGTTTAAAAAGTCCAGCGTGAGCTTTCTAAAGAGCCACCAAACACAGCTCAGATATTATTTTGTTATAACGTCCAACGTGAAGTTGAGCGTGTGAGCTGACAGCTCCATGCAACGATACGGCGTCTGCTCGTCGTCATCCGAACGCCATTTCTGGAAACTTTCACGATGTTCTGTGGCAAGATCAGACGATGCAAACATCAACTGTTTAATTTATCTTTACTCGTTATGAACGCTGGGCCTCCCCATACGACCAAGCAGTATTTATCAGTCCAAACTTTCCAAACCGGAAGGTAACTCAGCAGGCGAGGAGCAAAACCAGGAGGATGCACAGTGTCCAGTTGTTGTCCAGACGAATCGTGACTTTGAATCAGGAGGAGAGCCCGATGCACTCACTGCAGGACCACAAACACGAGGAGACACATGAGGGCGTCAATGATCTAAAGACAGCAGCCGTGTCCAGAGATGCAGGAGAAGATGACCATGAGCAGGAGGTTCTTCAAGTTTAAAACAACAACGGCTTTGGATTCTTGTAGGACGAGTACTGAAACGTTTACACCTGTTAATGAATCAGAAGTAGTTTACAAATGGAAACTATATGAAAAACTTTAAATTTATAGGTATTATAGACATTTTTTTAGGCTTTTAGCGTCATTTTGTTTGTGTACCTGTTGTTACGTCCCTACCACCCCCCTCCCTCCTCCTGCTCTCTGTTATGCATGCCGGTGATGTGATCGTCTGGATTCTAAAATGGACTTTGACAGTCAACGGTCACTTTGACCTGACAAAACATAACTCAGGAATTCATCCGCTTGAGCCAAACGTCTCAGAGTTTTAACATTTACAAAAAGTTCACAGGTCGTTTTACTGCGACGGCGTTCTGCAAAAGCACACAACTCGGGAACAGAAGGCGAGACTTTGACCTTCTTTCACAATTGTTTGAATACTGATTCGGTGGCCACCTGTGAAATCCCTTCAAGGGCCTCGTTACATGTGTTTTATAATCTGGAAAGGCAATAAATATAAACCGCAGCAGGTTGGCTGATGCGTCTAATTACGAGGCAGTAATTCTACACTTTACTAAAACTTGTTATAGGAGTGTGTGTGTCCTACAGTGTAACTGAGAGAAACGTGGCTCTGTTTTCCTGGATTGAAGAAGCGACTCTTTGGATTTCCAGGAAAAGTTTCTTATAAAAATGAAATAATGCTGCGTCTTTCGGAACGATCAGGGTAACTCAAAATTCCAAGAAAGGATCCAGTCTCATGGAAGCACATAATTCCCAGCCTGTTCAGTTTAACCAGTGTTCTTGACCACCGGAGGAAACATTCGTGTCACGCACCTCATTCAAACATCATTTTTTATGCTTCAAAGATTTAAGGTTGTGCTTCTAAAATACATTTTGACCAATACTTGGAATCACAAAGAATTAAAGGTCAGGCTGAAGAGCAGCAGCACCTGGATTTAGTCCATGCAGGTCAGAGAAACTAGACAAAGATTGTTAATAATAATAAAAACGTTACATAAACCGCCAACTTTAAGCTGCTGCCAATCAGCTGTTTTCCAGATAAAAATCTGTTGGTGCTCGTAAAATGCAGCCCCTGAACCATGACGGAGTCTCCACTGTGCTTCACAGACACTCGCTGTTGTGCTTTGTTTGTCAAACTTTCAACGATTATTATAAAGAAATGTGAACAAGTGTTTTTCGGTCTGCTAGCAACAAAGTGTCTACATACACCATAGGGCTGCTCAATTAATCGAATTTTAATCTCGATTACTATCGAGACTATTCGCCCCTCCCTCGTGCTTTACTCTCGCGCTGCTCTGTGTGGCAAATCGAGCGCACCTCTCTGCATGTCGAACACATGTCACAACAATAAGAGGACCCGAGGGAAGCTCGGAAAGCTAAGCAGAAGTTATTTGGAGAGGAGAGTGATGCTGTTGGTTGAAAAGAGGTAAAAAAAACTTCAGTGGTGTGGAAACATTATGGGTTCAGAGTCAGACGTGGATCAAGTAGACACAGTGTGTAAACTTTGCTACAGTGTCGTAGCTGCACCACAGAGCAACACTGCAAACTTCACTAAACATGTTTACATTTTTCATTTATTTCTTATATTGCAAACATTTGCACTGTTATCAGTATTTTCACACTATTTTATATTATTTTTGACAATCTTTAAAGTCATTATTCAATAACTTGTTATTTTTAAATAAATATCGTCGAATAATCGAGATCTCAGTGAAAATAATCGTGATTATCATTTTTGCCATAATCGAGCAGCCCTAATGCACCACTTAAAATTGCTTCTTTGCTAAGTTGTCAGTAGCATGTAGACGCCACACTGGTTCAGCCTTTGAATTAGGTGTCCTTTTTCATACTTCATTTCACTTTTATTTCTATAGCACCAGTTCACAACAAAGTGCTTCAGGGATTCATAGGTCAGTGTTCAGCTGCGTACCAAAAGCATTCCTCTGAAAATGGTCAGATACAAGGACTGGGCTGAAAAACAGCCAGTGTCCAAAGGAAACGCTGAAATATCTCCAGAGAGCCGGAGAACTATTGTTCAAGGCCGCTTTAAACAAGTCTGAGTGCCTGGATGGTTGTTAATGACTCTGTTATTGCTGCAGTGTTGGTGTCTTCAGAGGTTTCTTTGAATTTTGAGGATTTGCGCTCATAAAAATGCAGCAGCACCCGAATGTTGACGAATGTTACGACTTTAATGTTTTAAGTATGATGATACATCCTGGGATTGGATACGTGAGCAGGTATCCCGCTTTGGACGGACAACAAAGGGAAGTATTTTTACCTTGGAGGGAAAACGTAGACCAGAACATACTTCCTGTCGCTTTTGGCTGCAAATGTAGATTTTGTGCATTAAAAGTGTCTTTAGATCTGCGAGTCCCTCATTAGCATCCACACGTTTAATGAGCCAGTTACTCTTTAACCTCTCAGCAGGCCGCTGATTGGCTGAGGGTGTTTAGAGCCAGGTAAGTTGCTCGGTCTGTGTGTGCACAAGAGCTTTGGGGTTACGGGGCAGCGGGGCTGGTTATCCCTGACGACGGCTACGGTTATTGACATCATCATGTGACCTTCTGTCTGTCCACAGCCGGAGAGGATCAATCCTGAGACCAACCAGAAAGGCTACAACGTCAAGTCGGACATCTGGAGTTTAGGAATCACGATGGTAAAGCCGCCTCGCGCTCGTGCATACGTTTGTTCACCTTTTCTGCATCGCTGCAAAAAAACCAAGAATCTCGAGAGCAAACACGATTATCGGTTAAAAATGAAAAACTGGTGAAATATTCACAGCTTTGCAGCTCAGGCTCGAGGAGGATGTTGGCATCGAGGATTCAGCAGTTGACTCGCGCTCGTCTCTGCCTGTTCGATCGGCTGTTCGAGCAGCGAATGTTCCAGCACAGTCTGAATTTTAAAAGGGCGCTAAATGGGTTTTAAATAAAAGAGGAAACTTGTGATTTCAGAGTAGTGGAAGGTTTTTGTAATAGTTGTAAAATGAAGAACGAGTGGTGCAGACAGATTGAGCGATCGGTGTGTGGGATAAAACCCGCCGGGCGCTGATTGTTGGAGCACCTGTTGTTCCTCGAAAGCTGAACTGAAGGAGGTGAAGCAGCTGAGGAGGTTTTAGTGTGAAACTAATGCTGCAGTAGCAGTGAGCGGAAAAACGACAGTAATGTTAAAAACGGTAACGCATGTTTGGGAAGCCACGTGTGTGCCGCTCTGCTGGATCTTTAGAGCGTACTTGTTTTGGGGTCAGTCGTTAAGTAACGCTGCGCCGTGGGACGGCTTTGGGTGAAAAATCACATGAATGCAGCTGTGCAGATACGTTTGTGTCAGGTTGTGTGTTTGTGCTCACTAAAGCACCAAAAACCCTCCTTGACCTCTTTTTTTTTGTCTCGTTTGGCTCAGATCGAGCTCGCCATCCTGCGCTTCCCGTACGACTCATGGGGGACACCTTTTCAGCAGCTGAAGCAGGTGGTGGAAGAGCCTTCGCCCCAGCTTCCCGCCGACCAGTTCTCCCCTGAGTTTGTGGACTTCACCTCTCAGTGGTTCGTGTTTTTCTGCTTTATTTTCTTGCTCTTCCAGCCTGATCCACGTCTCAGATCTTTACACAGGAGAAGCCTGCAGAGTCGCGAAGCTGCTACAGATCACAGAGAGACGTGCACTGATCCCAGCTGAGCGGGCTTCAGAGGATTTCCCCTTTATTCGATTGGCTTCATTGTTGCTGTTTTTGTTATTCTTGTTTTCACAGGATGTATCTGAATATGCTGTAAACATGCAACTGTGCACTTTTTACGGATCTCTACGTACTCGTTTAATTACTCTAATTTTGTGTCACTCTAATTTACAAGAACTGAGCTGCAAATATTGTTTTGAGCATAAATGCTGTGTGAACCAGTGAGGGTGCACAGAGGTGAGGCGGGAGGCTGGCAGGTTTGGGGGTCGTACGGGCAGGATGGCAGGAGAGCGCAGGCGGTGGTTACTTAGTAACGAGCAATAATAAATATTCTAAAGAGAAAAACACGGGTCTTTGAGAATGACCTGCTCAGTGGTTTGATTGATTGATTGGTAATTTATTTCAACGTGTGAACAATATACAAGTACATTTAGAAAAGAAAATAAGAAAGAAAAAAAATACTGTACAAATTACATACAAAAAAATGATTAATTTACATGTTGAAAGGGAAGAAGTAAACACTTATTTAATCCCACCCCTTTGCCATAAATTATCAGTTAATATTTAGTCAGCTTCCTTATTGATATAATTTGTAATAAAAACAGTGAACAGATTTCTGATGTACTATAATATCACATCATGAGTTGTTTTTTTTTTTTTTTAAATAGAGACATTCACTTAATTTCAATATTTTCCTTTTCTTTATAGTTCGAGAAGATCATATTTTATAACTCTTTTTGAACAGTTTTATGTTTGGACGTTGCTTTAATTCCATATTCAGACTGTTCCATAGTTTCACTCCATGAACAGAAACACAAAAGCCTTTTCTTGTAGTACCTTCATTGTTTTGAAGTTACAAAAACCCCTTAAATTATAACTTCCTTCTTTCAAAAACAACATACTCTGAATATTACCTGGCAGTTCTTTATTTTTTGCTTTGAATAGAATTTGTGCTGTTTGGAATTTCATTAGATCGTCAATTTTCAATATTTCAGACAAAAATAGTGAGTTTGTATGTTCCTGTAACCTGCACTGTGGATGATTCGAATTTTTTTTTGAAGAGTAAAAAGTGAGTTTAATGTGGTTTTATAGTTATTGCCCCAGACCTCTGCACAGTAGCTTAAGTATGGTGAAACCAGTGAACAGTAGAGAATATGAAGTGATGTTCTGTCGAATACCTGTTTTGCCTTGTTTAGTATTGCAATGCTACGTGATACTTTGGAATGAATATATCTTAAGATGTTTAATAGTTGTAATAGTCTCTAAACACTGAGTCTAGTTTTTGATTATATTGTTTTAATTCTGTTTGAGATGTTCATCGAGCCCCTGTTGTGAGGAAGAGCACAGAGAGATGGAGTATAAACAAACGTAAAGAGAGAAAAGTGGAAACGTTTGCGTATCGTTTCGTGCATCCTCTTCTGTAGCGTTACTCCTCCAAACTGTAACCGCACCATTGACAACGAGATTGTTGTGATTGTGCCTCCAAGATCAGATCTTCTACATGCCAAAACCTGACCTCCACCTTAGCACCGGTCACATGATCAGTCATCCCCGCTCGCTTCATCTGGATTTATGTCTGTAACGCAGGTGATGGCGTGTTTGTGCTCCTCTGAATGTTTCCTCCTGTTGGGGATTTTTGGTTCTGTTCTTTCTTTGTTGCTTAGTGACACATGCAGGTATTTGTGCAGCGAGAAGACGCCGAGCGAGCTGAAAGGATTTTCTTAATTTAAGACGGGCATCGCAACCTTGCCTTTAAGAAAAGGGAGGCCGTGATGATGCAGGTGTAAACCTCACTGTACTCCAGTGGAAATGATGTCCAGACAGTCAGAAGTTGTATTCATGCATAGCTCTGGAAGTTCAGGAATTGCAGAGGCTGCTGTGATGCAGTGATGAGGGTTCATGAAGTAATAATGTCGGCTGGTTAAATGGCTAAATGAGCTTTTCTACACTCATAATCTGATGGATGCATTGGGGAGCAACTTGGGGTTAGTATCTTGCCCAATGATGTTTGGCGTACAAGCTGCAGCAGCCAGGGATCAAACCAGCAACGTTCCGATTAGCAGATCTGCTCTTCCTCCTGAGCTGCAGCCACCACAGTTGAAGAAGGAATGAGGAAGAAGTGCAAAAGACCTTCAGAGATTAAAAATCACAGATAAAAAGTGGACTGATTTGGTGATTTTTACCCTTCAGCTGTAAAAGGTTGATGGGTATTGTTTCACTGGTGGGCAGGCGACATGGACACCTAGGTTTGTGAATGCAATAACTCAAGCAGGAAGTCACCGAGGATTTTCAAAATTATACCACAGGTGTAGATACTAAAGATCTCGACGTTTGAATCTCAGTGATCTCAATCTTTGTCCAAGTTTTCTGAAAGCCTTGTGAATGCACTGACCTGAGAATGAGGTTTATTCATACAGCGCCAAGTCGCTGCAACAGACTCCTCAAGCTTTATGTTGTAAGGTCGACCCTACAATAATACAGAGAAAAACCCAACAATCAGATGACCTCCTGTGAGCAAGCATGTTGGTGACAGTGGGAAGGAAAAAGTCCCTTTTAACAGGAAGAAAGGCTCATGGGTAGACTGGTGGTTGCCAATATTGCAAATACTGTTTCACTCCACCTGCACTGCAGCAACGACCAAGCTGAAAATGCAATAACATTTATTTAAACTCGAGTTAAAAGCAACTGGTCTGTTTTTTAGGTACTTGAAGATGTTTCACACCAGAGAGGTTTCCTAAAAGCTGGAGGTGGTTCAGGTGGATGTTGGGCCATCTTAAATCATCTGTCTTCTCTGTCCAGAATGCAAATGTTTGGATGCTCAGGAGAGAGTCCAAATATATCGCTGAGCTTTGTCCTGAACAGCTGACTCGTGTATTGTTCAGTTTTCAGTGATCAACTTTTAGATGATGTGAAGAAGAGTTTGGGAAGACAAATGAAATGTCTTCAGGAAGCTTTGGGAGACTGAGAGCTTACGATGGCATGCAACAACAGCTGGAACATTGACACGAATATCTCCTGTTACCAGTCGTTCCACATAGAGCTGAAATACCAGCCACCCCACCCACAACATGCTTAACATGCAAATAACTGAAGAACCTTTGTAATGTGGAAACTGTGAATTGTGGCAGTGATGTGAATACTGAACTCAGCACTGCCAACACCAGCAGACGTCTTCTTCCTGTCACTAATGTAAAGTGATGCTGCCTTTAAGCAAAGCCAAATTATTGAATTGTTTTTCTTTTCTTTGTTTTTCTTGGCTTGTTTTGAACTTTTTGGGGGCCGGCTATTTGCTGGAGTAGTCCATGTTCATCTGGCAGCTGCTGAATGAACATGTGTGTGGCGTTCTGTGAATCTGGGTGAATCTGAAATGCTGACATGATCTACGGCTGCTGACCTGAAATAACACTCGACCACACTGAGAAACGAGTCGTCCTTCAGTTTTGATCATTGTTTCCTGGTAATATCAGAAAATGATGCCGCACTTTGAGCAGCACTCAGAATGCAGAAAGACACTGATGTGACTACTTTCTTTGGTGCTCGTGTGACTCACCGTGCTCGGTTGTATTTTTTCTGTTACCTTGAAACCCTCGGTACTGGCAGTCTGCGACTTCTCAGACGCTTTCAGAGAATAAATGAATCAGACGCTAGAACAGATCTGTGGCAAGAGTGGTGAAGTCCACCATTTAATGTTCATCTTTGCTTTGTTTTCTTCTTCTGCAGCTTAAAGAAAGTTTCCAAAGAGCGGCCGACTTACACAGAACTCATGGTGAGTGTTTCCGTGTTAACGTTCTTGCTGTGTTAGCAGATTATAAGCATGACTTCCCTGCAAGCACCTTGTAATGCTGTTAATCAAACACTGGGGGGTGCACTTAGATTGTTATTTACAAACCCTGTATTTGACGCTTGAAGCCGAGATGCTTCACTGGTCTCATCCAGGGAAGGTTTACTAGAGGTCCAGTAAAAGCTCAGAGTATCAGGGGGTGCAGGTGTTTGAACGGCTGCAGCTTAATCAGTTAAGCACAAAGAGACCCCGAAATGGATGCAAACGAACAACAAAAGACACAAAAATGATTATTTTTTTTAAATGTGCAAAATGACCACGAACCGAGACTGCCTACAAGCTCTAAAATGACCAAGTGATGCAAAATAAAACCCAAATGACTGGAAATTAACAGAAGAAAGTCAAAGTCACCAACAAAATAGAAGCAAAATGATGCACAAACATGTGAAATCGGTGCATAAGGGCAACAATCGGATTGTTTACAACTAAGATCCATGAACCGACTATAAACAAATACAAAACGTCCACATAAAGATGCAAATCGTGCCGTTGAAAAGTTGAAAAAAATTCAATTCAGTTTAATTTATATTGCGCCAAAGTTTGGCAACCAGATACAAATTGACCAGAAAAGGCAACAAAGGTGTCACTACAAGAGAGGACGACAAATGAGTGTAAAACCAAGTGTCAAAAACTAAAATCAGATTGAAAACAGGTGCAAAAAAATGCTCTAATGACCATAATTACAATGCAAACTGCAACACAACAACACGACAGCCTCAAAGTTCAAGGAATTGATGCTTTAATGGCTTTTTTCTGATTTCGCTCGCGACTAACTCGTGTCCATTTCCTCCTCAGCAACATCTCTTCTTCACCTCCCACGAGGCCAAAGAAACCGACGTGGCTAGCTTTGTGAAAGTCATCTTGGGAGACTGAGTGCACTGGAGGGAGGGGGAGGAATCTGTTAAAAAAGAGGAAGCAAAAAAAAAAAATCCAAGAAAAAAACACCAATCGCAGCCCCCCCCCCAAACATCCCATTTACCCGCTGGACTCCCTCTCACCCCTCCCTCCAGTGGCAGACAAACGGAGCCCAGAGGAGCCGCTGACGAAGCAGAACGAGGAGTCTGTCCCCGCCCCCCCCCACCTGGCCTCGGCCCCCCCTCTGTGCATCACCTGGCACGGTGGGAGGAGTTTGGGAGACGGGAGCCTCACACAGAATCTGGAGTAATTTATGACGTGTGTATGCAAAGCCTCCCTGTTTGATTCGATTTGCCCCGCCGCTCCTCCTCGAGCGCTGTTGTTAGCGCGCTGACTCTGAGGCCTCCACAAGGGTCGAGTCGTAGTTTCTTTTTTGCTGAAAAGCAGAAGATGTGCAGATTATATAAAAAAAGAAGAATGATATAATCTATCTGTGTATAATCTAAATGTTTGCATACTCGAAGCAAGTGTTGCATCAGATTATTAATTGACTGCATGTACAGAATTTCTCTCTGGGTAAAAACGGGCTCATGTGGCCAGTGAGGAACAGTTGGAGAGTCAGATTGTTGACTTCAGGGGCTCCCCCAGTGGTCACAAAGAGGTACTGCACTTACACTGCTTTCCCCCCTGATTACAGTGGAGGTCAACTACACGTTTTGGGCTCTTGGCTGCCTGTGAGCGTGAATGTGTGCGAGCTGGTGCATGACATGTGTGTGGGGCATGTTCACAAAGCTGCACGGCTTCAAATCCAAGTAGAAACGCAGTTTTCGTGCTCCGCAACATTTTTTTATGGATTTTCTGCAGCCTCGCTGCCCCCGTGAGAGCTCAACAGGCAGGGCAACACTCTTACGTTGCTTTAAAAGTACAGGCAACTGTGCATCTGCACATCATGTTCAAATGTGACGCATGTAATAAAGAGCTTTATTTTAAAACTAGTTAGTGTGGTAGTCTAGTACAAGCATAGACTGTATATTAAAGATGGAAATGGCCACTATGACGCCACCGTGTCAGAAAGGTTCTGTCATTTGAAAGGCGTCTAAATAAATTGTGAAGTTGTGCTTTTTGTGACTGTACCCATGTGGTCGGGGTGCCCCATCAGCAAACTCAGCGATGACTGCTGGTTCAAACACGTCCATTTATTTTTAATGGTTTTCTAATTTGACCCATCAAAAAAAACCCGAACAAAAGATGTGAGAACAATGAAAGTTCTGAATAGATATCAAACTTTTACACTTTACCGTGATGTTGTAAAGTAATGTAGCCAAATGCACCAAAGTCCAATAGATTCCAATAGATTCTGAGGTCCAGCAGCTTTGGCTGGTTTGAGCCACCGTCTGCTCCGTCCCTGATCCTTCCTGCGTGAAGCTGAATCGCAGATCTTTGAGACAAAGCCGAGTCGCAGCCGTGCAGCTTGGTGTCGCTCACACACATTTAAATGTCGGGGTGTGTGTTTGCGTGTGCGTGGGCTGTGTGGGGGAAGATTTTCTCCTTGTTGTCTGTACTGAGCCAATCACAACCCTCTCCACTCACCATGAAAAGAACTGGATACTATTGCTATTATTATTATTAATATTAATTATTGTTATTATTTAGATCCAGGTTTTTTCTCCCCCCCTTCGACATACTTACTGCAGTTTCTCTTATTTATTATAACTGCTGTTTTCCCTTTGGAAACTTGACCGAACCATTTGAGACTCTCCTCACGTGTTCGTGTGAGCTGTGTATGGTTTTTGTTTTTCTTTGTGTTTTTTTTTTTTTGTCGTGTTCTTCTTGGCTCAAACACGTGAAATGCTTTTAATCTGTAACTTGCAAGCCTTCTGTGTGCCTCTATATAGAAACCGTCTAAGGAAAACGAGATGTAAAGAACGATGCAGGGATCCGCTCCCTCCCTCCTCACACGCTGCACGGCATCATAATCCCACTTTGTGTTCCTTGTTGTACTGTAGCTCATGCTCGATTTGTTTATGTTTTTATGCTTGTGTTCATCTCTCTCGTTGCCTTTGTTCTTGGCCTCTTTCTCGCAGTGATTTCTGTGGAGGCCGAGCTGACGCCTTCTAGATGTCATGGAATAATTACTCTGATGTCAAAACGGGAAACTTGAAGTGTTTTAAGCGGCAGAGCGGCGAGGCTTTGTCCTGGTTTGAGGATTTACGTCATCCTCACGCCTTTTAAATATTATATTGCTGAATTATCACGTGATTTCTTCTAATTTTGACTTCTGGGGCCTTAAACTGTCAAAAACTGAACCAAAAACACTTCTAATCTGCTCGACATTACAGCATCGATAAATCGTCACTATACAACCACAAACCCTAAAACTCGGGGGTCCACCTTCAGTCCATTTAGCTGTTAGAGTTACAGTCAAACTCTGGACATCAACATCATTTAAATCTGTATTAAATTATTAGTTTATACGAATTTGAAAAAACTTTTGGGCCATCCGGGGGCACAACACCCTGTAAACATATCACTGATATTTACGGTCCTATACACGCATCATATTTGCTTCTATCTATTCATGCTTAAGGTCATCACAACAAAAGGCTTCTTCCCCAGACACTCATGTCTGCCAACACTCCCTCAGACGTGTTTTGCTGCTAAGATCAGAACAGATCCGGTTCACACACCTGCAAACAACTCAAACAATCTCAGCTGTAATCAGAGCCAACGGAGAGAAAACAGAAACTCCAGCTAACAAAGTGGAAGGAGATGATAATGCTCCTAATTCCTCCTCACCACGTCCATAAAGAAGACTTCAGTCTGTCTCCAGGATCATACCGTGCACGCATCCGTCCAGGTCTCAGATATTGAAACGCAGACGTGAGACGTGCAGCAGCAAAACAGACACACACCCCTCGCTGAACCCGATTGAAGCTGACTTAGGACCCAGTTGGACTTGATTTATCATTGTGTAGAGGCTTCAAACACACAGGAAATGTAGTCGGAATAAACAAACCTGCGTGGCACTGGGCCTTTACCCGACTAGCTGTCCTCCCTGAAGTTCAAAAACATGTTAAACTCATAGAAGACGTCTGAATAATGATGAGCTTTGACTGAAAAGTCAGAGGACACGTTTCCTCGATACTAACTCGGCAGATCTTCCTGGGAGGCAGCGCTGGTCCGACTTGCTGCCTGAGCGTGCGGGTACAACCACCAACTCCAACACAGCGATCCGGAACGCCGTGAGACCCATGTGGGTGTCTGATCAAGCCGTCTGGTAACCAAGTGAACAGCAGAAACGTTGGCGCCTATCAACCTTTCGCTATTCAACCAAACTGAAGTCGATGCAGAGCTTAGACGTCTTTGACACCTCAGTGATTGCTGAGGGCTGTAAACTCCGAGATTCATGGTCGGGAAAAATGGTTTTTAGCTTTTATTTTTTGTCAACCGGGACATTTTTACGACCGAGCAACCACATTTACCCAAAAACATCATCTGTGGACCTCTGGGGCTCTATTTAAAAGAAATAATGTTCTCTCTGCTGTTTTGTCAGACTCCAAAACAAAGTCTCCCGCCCTCAGTCGAGTACAGTCCGCTCTGTCATGTTATCAGGGAAGTTTCCTGTTTTGATGCAGAGTAAAAACCTTCCTTTCACCCTGTAACCTGCTCCCCGTTGGGCTCCAGTCCCACAACCTTTGGCTTAGATAATTCCTTGAAGTACTGCGAACACGCCCATGCCCGCCTCGCAAAGCTGTCTCATTTTTCTTTATGAAGCTCTCACCGTTCTCTATTTTTCATCTATAGTTCTCATTTTCCGACTTCACCAACTGTCTCTCTGTGGTGAAGCTGAGAGTGAGGACTGGTGGCAGACAGAAGTCATCGCGGCGAGGACATTTAAGGGCTTCCTCATTAGTGCATCTCTGTACCGAAGACGGAAATATACTGGAGAGACTTTTAATTGCCCCTAGTGTTTTTAGGCCATGATGAAATTAACAAAATTCAAGTCACACTTTCTGGAAGCAGAGCAAAATTATCCGTCACAGGTCGAACCTCGAGATTCTTTTTTTTCCATTAGTGAAAAATGGTTTTTAACCTAACTTAGGAAATGTGACCAAAGAGCTGGAGCCAGGCTCAGGAGGCCGGGAAAGGTAGTCGGACTCGTCATGGCACGCGTGGACTCGGAGCAGTGGATTTAGGTTTGTGTGGTGTTCGTAGGTGTTTTAAGTGCCTAACAGTACATATCTGTGGTGTACATTTACATTGAAACACTCGTCTGTCTTCGTGATTGATGCTTAAACACTGTTTTGGTCCTTCAGTTCCTGTCCTGGACCCACTGACACTGCAATTTGCTGTGATGTTTTGCACTGTACCGAGGAGTCGTATCACATTGTCACATTTACGAGTGTGTTACTGTAAGGAAGCAGTCATTCAGTCGATGAAGGGTTGCCCTCTGTGTGGTCATTTTCCATCTTTTTTTATTATTTTTTTGAGAGGGAGAGTTTGGAGTTAGAAGTTCTGACTTTTATTTAACTGAAATTGTGATACTGTAAAAATTCTCAAATAATACCAAGCTTTTCTTCAACTGCTCACTTTGTTTTCGCTGCTGTTTGCACTCGTCAGCCATGCTGAGTCTGTACAGCTGTCAACATCAAAGACGAAGGGTGACACTGACCCGACGAAAACCTGTTACAGAGCAAAGGCTTTTATTGTGAAAAACCTTTTTGCAAAAGGCTGCGGATCGCGTTTGGTTATCGTGTTACAGGTTAGCAGCCTTGTAGTGATTCTTGCCCACAAACATAGATGGAAACATTTAGTGCCACCATATAAACGACACCAAAAGCCTTTAGTCTAAATAAAAATGAGCCGTTTTCACACAAGCTCTCAGACTGCAAGGATGCAAACGTAAAGCTGAAGCCTCGGCCTCATTTATGACCCTGTTGTGTTTTTACACAGGACTGATTTTGTATTGCACTAATTCTGTTTATCATACCTGACCTGTTTCATTTATCTATGAAAGATTTTTTAATGATTCTGTGTTTTTGTCTTTGATGCAGACAAAGAGTGTGTGGCCTAACTTTTGGCGTCCAGTATTTGCTTCAAGCCTTACGCAGCAGTAAATCACAGCGCTCAAACATCACAATGTAGTTGTTAAACTCTTTGCTCCACCATGAGGCTAAACCAACCTCTAAACCAGCGGTCTCCAACCTTTTTTGCGCCATGGACCGGTTTATGCCCAACAATATTTTCATGGACCGGCCTTTAAGGTGTCGCGGATAAATACAACAAAATAAAACTAGTACCGGTACCGAAAAAAACAAGACTTATTCATAAAACACGTCAAAAGACCCAGGAAAACCGAGTAAACGATAAAAACAATAACAAAATAACGCTGAAAACCGATAAAAACCCTGAAAACTACATTTCACACCTGAGCCTCAACTCTCGCGGCCCGGTACCAAACGACTCACGGACCAGTACCGGTCCGAGGCCCGGGGGTTGGGGGCCGCTGTTCTAAACGACACTCTGTAGGAGAAGCGGTTTAAAAAGATGTGGCAGCGTTTTTACCCGCAGAGCTGCACGGCCGGGGTTATAAATGAGGCCACTCGGTCACCTGAAGGTTAAACAGTTTACTGTGAGTGTAGAGCTGACTAACTGGTGATTGGCTGTCAGGAGAAAGGCGGCTTCCTGTTGTCTACTCGGTGCGAGGGCAGCCTCGGCCAGCGTCCTGACCTGAGTCCACGTGTGAAAATGGCTTCACTCGGCGTGACCGAACGTCTGCCGAGAGCTTGCACAACTTTAAGTGGGTTTAGTGTTAAAATCAGTGGGAAAATTTAAGTTCATGGTTGCAATTCAGAGGAGATTAAATTAAATATTTTATAGCTGCCACTGTTTGTACAATATGAACCCATAAAAGACAGAATTATGACATTCCTGGAAAATCATTCTGGATTGCACGCCGCTGTCCAAACACGTCCACACAATGTGCACATGGTAAATTGCATTTTTTTTTAGTAGTTTCACAAATTTTTTCCACAAAATAATTATAATGTAGTTTTGCTTGTTCTGCCAAAACACAAGAATATATAATGTATGCAGCTAACAGACACGTGCTACTGACATACAGAAGCGGGAGAGTCACTTTATGTGGTTGCATCAAGTTCTTCATAACTTAAAGCTACTTTAGTTTCTCTTACACTGAAAATAAACATTTTATTAAATTATATATTTGGGTTTCCACAAAGGACAGTTGTACAGACGGCACACACACACACACTAATGAGAAACACAGCAGGTTTTGTCTGAGACCCTTCTAACTCCACGCAACTCTTTGTTTCCTCTGATCAGCGCTGACATTTCTGGTCC
Organism: Neolamprologus multifasciatus; assembly: GCF_963576455.1. Classification (NCBI taxonomy): domain Eukaryota; kingdom Metazoa; phylum Chordata; class Actinopteri; order Cichliformes; family Cichlidae; genus Neolamprologus; species Neolamprologus multifasciatus. The sequence continues at coordinate 3,184,217 of NC_140446.1, forward strand.
ACAGTTGATTCATGTTCACTTTTCAATAGGCTGTAATGAGAAAAGAGTCGAGTTTAATCACACGTCACATGGGATTTTCCTCTGTGTGTGTGTGTGCACATTTGTCTGTCCCATCGTTGTGCTGGCCAGAGAGCTCTGCTATCTTTACTCTGCTCTTCCTCTTTGGTAAGATGCTTCCACATAAAACAGTCATCATGCTTCTCCTCCTTCGTCAGAGAACGGTTTTCCTTTTTGTTTCAGTGCTCCTTTATACATGCCCGCCCGCACGTGGGAATTCCCATCCGTGAGTGTAATTGTGGCCCGCTCTCACCTGCTGAGCAAAGCTCGGTCGCTGTGCATCAGCAAGGGTAGGATGTCCGAGCGGAAACTGTCCTGAGTGAGCAATCTGTTGTCACATCCCTCCACAATTCACCCTCTTAACCTCCAAGTTCATCTGTGCAGTGTCCAACAGCAGGCATCCGTTAAATCCAGTAGACGATTGTTCTTCACTGGAACGCCACGCATTTATTTATTTAGTCTTTTTTTGATTTTGAATGTCAGACAGAGAATCAGGAAATTTTGCTCACCTTCTTCCTCGTCCTCCAAATGCGTCAGCAGATGAATGAAATGCATCAAAAAAAGCCTGCTTTGTGTGGGAGGCTCCTCCGGGCCTTTGGACGTGCGTTCGGCCGGATTATATCGAGTGTAAATCTGTCGTCTGTGAACCGTGCTGAGCCGTCTGTCCAAAACTACAACGAGACTTGTGAACCGTGGCGCTTTCTGTTTCTCAGTCGCAGGTGGTAAACTGCTGGTACACACAGCTGTATGTGATGTTTGCGGTGTTGTGTTCCTTTATTCGGGGAAGGGGGGGTGGGAGGTTGCAAAATAATCCAGAGATGCTACTGTATGTGGAAGAGAGCCTTTTTTGTTGCTGTCGGGTGGGTTCGGGGGGTCGGGATGCTGTGCCCCACGGGAAGTGAAGTTCTCAGTATATTTACGTCTTTTAAGCCTCTGCTAAAGACTGATGACTGTTCATTTAGAGCTCAATGAATTTCTATAAATATTTTAAATTGCTCAAACTGATTGTGTGCAATTGTAATGATGGAAATTCAATAAAAAGGTATTTTTACACAATAAGCTCCGTTTGCTCTGTTGTTACAATTAGTTCTAGAAGGTGAAAGGTCACGGAGGCAGAGATGGCCGACAGTTTTCAGTGGGACTGTTTGGTTTAACACAAATGCTACAACTGCATTTATTACACAGAACACTTGGTTAACTTTAAAATTAGGCTAAAACACTAAAATGCTCGTATTCATTTTGCATGGCTTTGCAGACAACAGGGCATCTTTCATTTAAATTACAGTTGACTGGAGCAACCTGCTAGCAGGTAAGAAAACTGCAAGGAGGAGGTTTTCGGAGCTGCACCTCTTTGCAACCAGTTTCACCTACAGCAGCTGCCAGCAACCACTCACCAACCAGACGTGGATACACGCTTCTCCCAGGTAACTGCCCGCCACGTGCTCAGTGACCTGTTTCTCTATAACGCTGTGTGCAGTGATTGCATCAGTATGATTAATGCATGCAGCTTGATAACCAAGCTTGCTAATATTAGCTGCTAACTTTAGCCCTTCCAAGAATGCCCAAGAAAGAGGAAACTCCTCAAAGCAGACGCAAAAGTTACTGGAAAGGTTTTACATCTTGTCTGGAGGAAAACCACTGAGGCGAAGGATGTCCGCTGTCACCACGACTCAACTTCAGATAAATGGAAGACAATGGATAGATTGCGACGGAAAGCCACTTAGTAATGACTCTGCTTCCAAGAAGTACTTCTTGCTACTTTATAAAGAATCTAGCATGATTGTAACCATGGAACATTTTCTGTTACAAACATGCAACATGGACAGAAGCAGGACAAAAGTCTGACATCTTATAAAGAAATGGATCTGAGCCCCCTGATTAAGTTCTCTCAGGTTCAGGTGAAGCATCTATACTCCAAAGAATGAAAGGAAGACTTTAACCAGAGTAAATGGTCTGTATTTATATAGCGCCTTTCTAGTCCCTAAGGACCTCAAAGCGCTTTATACAACCAGTCATCCACCCATTCACACACTGGTGAGGGCAGCTACAATGTAGCCACAGCCACCCTGGGGCGCACTGACAGAGGCGAGGACACTGGCGACCACCACCCATTGCCTACTGGTGGTGGTCAGAGGGCCTGGTGGCACATCAATACTTGCCATTGCCAGAAGGTTTGCTGTGTCTTTTAGAACCACCACCAGTAGGCAATGGGTGGTGGTCAGAGGGCCTGGTGGCGCCAGTGCTGAGCGCCAATGCTCGCCTCTGGGCCCTCTTTCGCCACCCGTTGCCCACTGGTGGTGGTCAGAGGGCCCAAGGACACAACGCCCGAGACTGTCCAAGCCGGGGCTCGAACCGGCAACCTTCCGATTACAAGACGAACTCCCAACTCTTGATGCTATCGGGGGCACGATCGCCCCGATAGCATCAAGCTGGATATTGAGCTGGTCAGTTAAGTAGCAGAGGGGACTGTTTACCAGTTTCAGATGCTTTGGTGTCAATGAAATCAAGTGCACTCGAGGGGCAACGATGAGACAACCACCAAAATAGGAATGATTCCTGCCTGGTCTTTTCTGACTGTTTTTTTTTTTTGTTTTGTTTGTTTTTTTTTAAACTAGTTTTGCGTTTGGTTAGTATCGGTGTTACTATTGGTAGCATGAGGCGATACCTAGACCCTACAGAGGTTGCACAGATCTCTCCAACTCATCCAGGATGGCACATCAATACTTGCCATTGGTAGAAGGTTTGCTGTGTCTTTTAGCACAGTCTCAAGGAGGAACAAGGTGAGCAGTGCCAGAGCTACAAAATGACCTCCAGCAGGACACCAGTATGAACGTGTCTGACCAAATGATCAGAAACAGACTTCATGATGGTGGCCTCAGGTCCGAGCATCCACTAGTGCACTAGACACTCTGGTGTGTTTGAATTCAGCCCTCTGTAGGTTGATCATTTTCATTTCCATCAAACAAACTGGCATCCTTTCATCCCCAACACATTACCCAGTCCATATAAGTATCAAACGTGATTTCTTTTTTCTCCATTGAGATCTGATTTGTTTTCAAACTGCTCCTTTAATGTTTTAAGCAACATATAATTGTTGATTTGTGTAGGTGGGCACATTTAAAGCTCTGCTCGAGAGCACTTTAGCATTTTTTGTCTTAGAAAGTAGGCACGCGACTACTCTGAAAGCAAGCCCAAACCCTTGATACTAATTCATCCTTTGTTGTGGTTTTGTGATACATCTCATCAGTAGAAGAGCGATGAGGATGCAAAGGAGCTGATGTAAATGTGCATCAGTGTAAAACAGGGGTCTCATACTTAAATGAGCTGTGGGCCACCGCTGGCACTGTCATTTCATTGGAGGGCCACTTTTCTGTCCAAGCAGTACACAACAAACAACAAGAAAACATCCACAAATATTTCCAAAAATGTAGCTTTTTGTAACAAGACAACAACTGCAAACATGAATGCAAACGTTTCTTTTCTCACTCTTAACTAACTGAAGCCTTTGATTGAACCACCAGATAAATAAATTGTTGCTCTCTTTGTGGCCAGACACGTGTCAGCACTTCTGCTATCATTGTGTTTGTATTTAGCAAAATAAAAATGCAGACATGAGTGTACACATTAGTTTTGACCCTCTCACTGAGCTAACACAGCCAGTCCCTCAGCATGTTTGTGCTCTCTGCTCATATTACCTTCACGTTAAATCACTTTTTGCTTTTTAAAGAACTTATTTTAACTCAACAACAAACAAAAAAAGGAACTTCAAGGGCAAAATTGCGTTATACTTCTTCACTTCGATATGCAGTCTGCGAGTAGGGCCGACGTGGGCCGCGAGTTTGAGACCCCTGGCGTAACCGAACAGGAGCAGGGTGGAGAGAGACAGCAGAGAACGTTTTTTTGTCCTGCCTCTGGCCGCGCTTCTGCTAAATGGAGTTTAGTATTTAGTTTGATTAGTTTAGGGATCAAGTGATCATTCCTCTTAAATGAACCAAATTGTGAAGTTGGAGAGTTGTCGTTATACTTGTTTTTTGAACCCATTTGTTAGACACTTTTGAAAAGGGTGAAAGAAAAGTTGTTTTTTGTTTGAAGACAGTTTGAAGCTCGTCAGCAATGGCAGGGATTCTGAGAATAGTGAAGTATCTGATTTTAAAGGGGCTTCCACAATAAATGTGTACTTTGATTTTCTAATCTACTGCAGGTCTGTAAACTGATTTAAATTTGGCTGCGGACGTCTTCAGGATGGTCTTCTTGTTCAGCTTTACAACACTTTCAGTTACACATGGAGCTCCTCTAGTATAGGACCCTTCGACGGGAATTGAATTTTGAAGAAGACGACAAAGTCGTATTGAGCCAAATCTGCTGAGTAGCGTGGCTGATGAGAGATATTTAAAACCACAAGATGCTCTGACATGTAAAATCAAGAAAGATTTCCTATTCTGCTCTATTTCTAGATCACAAATTGAATTGAAGCACATTAGTGGCACTGACCACGTTAACTCCACTGGACAAGAGGTCATATTCGCCTGAGTTGTATCCTTCTATTGATGCAGCGTTCAGATGATGCTCAGGCGGATCTGATCTACTCATCAGCGGCGTATTAGTATCGCATTGTGATATAGTTGAAAACATGGCAACTAAGTTTAAGTGTTAGTTTGTTATATGGAGCAAACGGGGGGTTTATGAGCATCGGATCATTGCTAAGCTGAAGGTTTCTATAGGGACAATGCTTGGACTGCTAAAGGCTTTATCGGATCAGCTAAATCAAATGCATGACCAGAGTGTCAGTACGTCAAGCTTTATTCACTGAGAAATAGAAAAAAGGACTTCATTGGGGATTACGGAAGAAAAGTTCCGCCAAAAGAAGGCAGGAATCAAGGCTCGAGGTTCTCAGACACCACCGACATACCAGTTCATAATGGAAAAAATGTCCTATTTACTCATGAATTCTAGTTTGAGTTTAGTGACCACAATAAAAATGGAGCAAGCCCACATTGAAACACGGTGGTAGCTTCTATCTCGATTTGGACATCTGGGCTGGAATTACGGACATTTCCTTTTTACGATTCCTCATAAATTCCTCATAAATGTGATCTGATCTTTGTCTAACCCTGAATTACAGACAGACACTCTCTCAATAAATTACATACGAACAGTTGTACTTTGCATATCTTGATTCGCTGTCCAGCCTGAGCTACAAATTCTTCAAAAGCGTCTTAGAGTCAGATGTTACAAATGAAATTCACATTAATTCACCGGTTCAAAACAACAGTCACCTGTAGTATACTTTTGTAAAGTAAAGACCCTACAATAAGGGAGAGGAAATCCCAATATCAGATAACGGCCTATGAGCAAACACTTGGTGACAGCAGGAAGGAAAAACTCTTTTCACAGGAAGAAACCTGATCCTAACTACATGCTTTATCAAAAGCAGAGAAGATGTCTGTGCTGAATCCAAGCTTGAAGCTGGATCCACAGAATAGGGCCTGAAAGCTGAAGGCTCTGCCTCCCATTCTTCTTTTAAATACTCTACAAGTAAGCAGTCTGAGAGCAAGGTGCTCTAATGGGGTGATACGGCACTATGAGGTGATGGATGAGATGTGTGAGTTACTGAAGTGTCCCTCCCATAACTAAAGATCTTTAGACCAGTGGTCTCCAACCTTTTTTGCGCCACGGACTGGTTTATTCCCGACAATATTTTCACGGACTGGCCTTTAAGGTGTTGCGGATAAATACAACAAAATAAAACTAGTACCGGTACCGAAAAAAAGAAAATTTATTCATAACACAAGTGAAAAGACCCAAGAAAACTGAGTAAACGATAAAAACGATAACAAAATAACGCTGAAAACCAATAAAAACCCTGAAAACTATACATTTCACACCTGAGCCTCAACTCTCGCGGCCTGGTACCACACGACTCACGGACCGGTACCGGTCCGAGGCCCGGGGGTTGGGGACCACTGCTTTAGAAGATTTGTTAGAGATGCATCAAAATCCCTAAGAGGCATCTCTTTAGATCGGGTCGTTCAGCCATACACAATAAGACAAACTCTCTACAAATAATGTAGTTTTGTCATAAAGATCACACTGAGATCAAAACATGTAATCCAGAAAAAGATAAAAATAAATGAATAAATAAAAAACACCTCTAGAAGTCTTACCATAGCTTTCATGTGTACACTCTTAAACAGTGAATAGCACTGATGTTAATGGAAGGACACCACAAAGGAAACCAGCTGTTTAGCACACCAACATGGAAACCTCATTCATTAACCTCACACAAACCTTCCATTCCTCTGAAGCACGGACGTCAAGGTTTAGGCCCACATCAGCACCTAAAAGCAATATGTTTACTTGGGAACTAATATATTAAAAAAGGTGATAAAAGCCGTCAAGGACCTGATGTTAAACAAGCAGTTTATTGTCACACTTTCAATAATTGCAAACAGTGGGATCTGGCACTGCCTCGATCCGTGGAGCACGTCCCAGTTTTTGTAACCAGCAGATTTGGAGGTAAAAGTGTGTGAAGAACAATTCAGTACTTGAATCCAGGTGCTTTTGTGGAACCTGAAGTGAGCTGTTCAATCATCCGAGAAATGTTGATGAACGGAAGCAGTTTTTTTGGAGGAACATTCAGATCCATAGCACTGGGTAACACTGCACATGTTGAATTGGCACAATTTAAGAAACAAGATGTTCAAGAGGCGATCCATCCACAGGAGACCGTCCTTTGTTTATTGATTTAATAGCTCCCAGAACTCTTCTAAAGTACTAGAAACACAAGTGAGAATCGGACTCAGAGGTAAAATGAAAAGCACAGAGTTGTTGCTGTTAAACAGTTTCAAATTTTAATTCCTTTTTTCAGTCTTGATTAGAGTTTACACAGAACTGAACATCTACCATAAAATATGTTGGGTTAGGGGTGTGTTCAGATTTGTTATAGCCAAAAGCTCAAAAAATGAGAAGATGTTACAATTTAAGTTTCAATCATTTTGTCAAACATAAAGCCAGAATGGGCCTGACGCAAACTCTAATCCCGCCCCTGGACAACTTTTTCATACTGGTACAGATCTCTCCCACAGCCACTCATACTACAGCAAATTTTTTCTGCTATTTTTACATTTATTTCTGACAATTTGAGCCCAAGACTCATACTGACAGATTGCTTTCTGCATTACATACTAGAGGTGGGAATCACCATACATCCCACGATACGATATTATCACAATACTTAACGCACGATACGATATTATTGCAATTTTTAAAAAATATTTTGCGATATTCAGATTCTGTACATAAAGGTAAACTTTATCAATATTCATTTTATCTAATATCAAAGTCTCACACTCAGTCTTTCTCTCATGTCAGTTTTATTGTTGACAAACTGAACGGTTTGTATTACAGTGTAGTCCAACTTGCAGCCCCTTCAGCAACTGAAGAATTTGAAAGTAAATTAAAACAAAATATATTTTTACATTAAATAAAAACGTTTTAAACTTAATTAAAATAAAACATGTCTTAAATTAAAATAAGTAAACTGTCATGTTTATTGCTGCCAAAAAAAAAGTTAAACACATTTGGACAGTGAAGGAATGTCAGGATTCTTGCTCAGAAAAAGGATCAACATGCTCTGAAGTCAGAGCACAAAAACCTTTTTTGTAACAAAATATCGATTTCTGCTGTCCCTGTATCGATACATTATTAGCAAACAAAATATCACCATGCTACACAGTATCCATTTTTCCCCCACCCCTATTACATACATGTAGAAACATTACAACATACTGTCTAAATGTTTACACTTTCATCACTGTGCAGCTGAACTACTTAACATTAATAAAATGGGGGTTTTGAGTTGGCTTTCCAGCTTCCTTTAAAGATCATGTTTGTCTGTAAATGTGATTTAAGTAAAAAACAAAACATATTTTCTAAGGTATAAATGAAGAAGTAATTGGTCACTCGTAGTACTTCTCAAATCTATTTTTAAAAGACTAAACATCACAGCAGACTTGCTTTCTTATCTTTCTTTCCTTTGATTGGCCTCCTGCGACCGATGTGTTTGTATAGTAAAAAGTCACGTAGTGCAGCAGCTCCAAAGCGCTGCGCTTCAGTCAGGGCTGGGAACTGGACCCGTTGAACTTCCCCGCGTGTACAGTGTGAGGATATGCTGCGCAACGAAAACAATAATAATAAAAAATAAAAACACAGAATCTCCTGAATACCCTGAAAAACATGGAGCTGGATGAGAGCGCGAGGGGTTACGAAAGCAAAACAAAGAAGCTAAACAGAGAGCTGAGAGATGGCTGGACGGGAGAGCGAGGAGGCCCACGACAATGTGAACCACCTGCTCCTGCATACTGCCTGTTTTGACGCACATCCCCCCCCCCCCCACGCCCACTCGTCCACTTTAATGTTGGGAAGACGAGTGTATTTTAAGCTTCATTCTGCATCACACAACATCTTCCTTCCTGCCGCGACCATCTCTTTGCCCCTGGAGACCAAAGTTCAGCCTACAGTTTGGAAACCCCCCCATCCTGCATTCGTAGAAACTAAAATAAAGCCTCAAACATGCGCCAATTTTATGTTTATTGTTCAGTAAACGTCACCACATTGTTTTTTTTATTTTCATCAACAGTTTTTTTCTTTGTTTAGTTTTTAATGCCCCATTAATGAGTTTTATCCTTGAATCACGTCATCTGAGCTTCCTCTTTACCTCAGTGTGTTTACTGTGTCACTGTTACACAACACTTTGATTTATGTATTACAGAGGTATTCAGATTTATTGTTCATTCACACAGCAGGTGGAAGCTTTTGTGTTTGCAACCACAAAACGCCGCTGATTGGACTGAGCTTTGGATGGATGTGCAGGTGCTAAAATAAGAATTTGCATGCGGTGTGTTACTGTAAACTTCTTCTGAACAAATGCCCCACGTAGGCCCTGACAGCCTTCTTTTATACCCCATAGCCCCTCCCACTAGGCATAATAGTCATCTCTTTATTATTTCTTTTACCAAACACTCTTTTCCCCTCAGCTTATTTCCAGCTGTATTCCTACAATACATATATATGTATATACAGACATTTATGGCCAACTCCAGGCAGCCTACAGTGTTTCACAATAACAAAAAAACAAACAAAAAAAATGCAGCTCACGTGACCTTTCAAGCGCGCGCGAACCCACTATTTGAACCCCGGAACACCATACCATCGGCTTGCATAACCACTCATGTAATCGGCGATCACAGCGAGTCTACGCGACCGGCTTTATTAAAGGTAAGTGGAAAATATGTTGGCCGCTCAAAATATACCCCTCACCCCTTTTTGTTTATCTGCCCGGTCGACGAAAAGACGCGCAGCCACGGTAATTGTAGAAACTAATGGTGGTGGTGCGTGTACGCGCCCAGATCAGCTGTCTGCGGCCCGGGACGGTAACTCCGTCACCAATGGATGAAAGGTTTTCTGTTTGGCAGCTGACGCACACGTGCTTTTAATATGGTTGGAAACATTTTGGATGTAAACAAAATTGAAATCCCAACATAAGAAAATATTTCCTGAAGCCTCCCGAGCACTATCTCATCATCGCTAACTTAAAACATAAAAAACAAAACTTCCAGAAGTCAAAGCATTCATTAGAAATATGGCAGCAGTTGTCTATAAATAATTGCAAATTACAAATAATTACATCTATATTAAATTAACTTTAATGTGTTAGTGAACAGCTTCTGGTTTTCATTGTTTAACAGCAAGTTAATGCACATAACTTACAGACATTAGTTTGGTAAAATTTTAAATGATATTTAATGTCAACCATGTAAATGTAAAGATCTAAAGTATCTGTATAACAGCAAAACTTTGGCACAACTGGGTCATCCAGTAGGACACTGATCCCAAACAGCAAATCTGCGACAGAAAGGCTGAAAAAGAAAACCTCAGTCAAAGCGCAGACACCAACCCAGCTGAAATGCTTTGACGGGACCTTAGGAGATGCTGTGCATGAAAGCAGGACAGCGAAATTCAATGATCATGAAAATCATTCTTATGCTCACCAAAGGGAACCCAACATGTTCGTAACTGGCTCAAACGGAAGTTTCAGCCTTCAAAATAAATAATAAAACAAAAAATAATCTTTAGTCTCCTATGAGGAACAACAACTAACAAATTCAGAGCCTGTGATTAAAGACAGCGCCACCTAGTGGCAGGTCTGTACGAGCAAAGAAGTCACATGTTTGACAGCAAGAAGGTTGGAAGAATCATTTACAAGGTAAAAGACAATAACAAAATATTCAGGAAGTTAAATTCCAGAAGACGATTGCTCATAGGTGTGACTGTAAGTGTGAGCTGCTGTCTGTGAGCCAGACTGGCGACCAGTCCTGGGCAGTGTCGGTCAAGTTACTTGAAAAAGTAATCAGTAACTAATTACTGATTACCTCCCCCTAAAAGTAATCCAGTTACTTTATTGATTACTTATTTTCAAAAGTAAAGGGTTACTTAGTTACTTTTTAAAAACACGATTTACAACCTGAATAGGTGATAAAGTGATAGATCTTTCAGCCCAATTCTACTTTTTCTACATAATCCATCATACAAAATGTAATCAAATGGAAAAGTCTCTTTTTAAAACTTGTTTTATTAGTTTTAATCTTTTAACTTTATGCATCAAGCAAAAATTAAATTATATGCAACATTTTCTGACTGGAAGAAATTTGTTTAACATTTAAACCTATTTTCTGCACATTCCAGCACATAAAATAAAATAGGTTTTTGTGTTAACATTCACTCTTTCATATAGATGCAAGTAAAACACAGCAGAAAATAAATAAAATCAAAGACTCAGTGGTCCTTTTTCTCTGTATCTATGAAGCGCCTTCAGGCGACATTTGTTGTGATTTGGCGCTATATAAATAAAATTGAATTGAATTGAATTGAATTGAATCCTGTTGCTCTATTTTCACCCGTTTAGCAGGAACTTCGCGTTACTGTTACAAGTAACGCGTTCCTGCCCATCTCCGGTCCCCCCACACACTCTGGTAGCTAGTACAGATGGACGGATGAAGTATGTGCACGTAAACAGACTTGTTTAAAACACAGTATCTCTGAACCAAGAATCTCACCCCGAATGATGCAGTGTTTTTACAAGATTTTGAAGTAACACAAATGTGTTTCTTTCCCTGCCTTTCCAGGCTGATTTTAATACAATATTTAGATGAATTAACCAAACTTTTAAATCCACAAACTGGATGTGGGCTAATAAGCACAAGAAATGTAAAATAGTGTTTCTATATCTGTTCATTATTGATCAAATCCAAACTCCACACCAAAACTGTAATGTTCCCAGTTTGGGGCATTTACGAGTAAAACAGCCGCCTCAGCTGTTAATTTGATTAACGATCAGTGTGGATGTGTCACTTTCCTGATGCCACGACTTCCTTTTTCAATTCTTGCACTAAAGACCTCTCAGCTCTCCTCTCTTGTGTCTCTACACTAGGGAAAGGCAAACAGGGGCCTTCCACTGAAATGTTTGTGTTCCAGATTTTTCCCTAATACCTTACAGTATGTTGCAGTGCAATTAAAGCTTATCCAAAGAAATACGACCAAAATAATAAGTAAATGAAACCACCCACTATCATTGTTTTTGTGTGCTCGTTTTACCAAATGAGCATTAAATAAGCCCCTCTAGCTCTGTTAGCCATCATATGGAATCTCAAATGACATGAAATACTATATAACCCAAAAATGTTCAGCGGAGATGGAAAAAACTGGCCCCTGGATGAACCTAATTGCTGACCCCGGATGCACAGCGTTCGTGCTGCAGGATCTGAGCCACCAATTATACGTAGAGCCCAGCAGGAGATTCCTCGCCGCACGCCTGCCATCCTGCTGCTGCTGCGTGCACTGGTTTGAATTTCTGAATATAAGCGACTGGCTTCCCATACCGACAGCTGATGATGTCATGGAAACTCTTCTGAGCAGCGCACTTAAAAAACTGGAGAATGATTTATAATGAAATGCAGCCCCTGAGACTTTTTTCAGGGAGGTTTGGGTTCGGCGCTGGACTCTGAGGGGGGAAAGGTTTTTTAATGTTCATTAAATTTATGCTTTTAGGTAACGAAAAGCAGCTTTTACATCCTGCCATGTCCAGCCTGCAGACATGTGCGGCCTTAAAGGAGCCCCCACAGCTTCTAACTGTAGATGTAGCTCATCAAAGACTCACTCGGCTCTCTCTTTCTGCTCTGAAATGAGCTTAAATGCAGTTTTTGGAATATTTTCAGTCTTCTCAAGGTGAGAAAAGATCAAAAATCCTAGATCCTTAATCTCCTCAGGCTGCTAATAGACCAGGCGTGCCAAAAAACTCTTTGTGAGGAGAAGAGCTGACACAAAGGAGGGGAAGAACTGGACTTATTTGGAAGGAGGATGAGGGCCGGCCCTGGAGGTGGTGGTGAAGTTGGAGGTGGTGCAGAGGGGGAGTGCGGCCCATGCACCTGCATTAGTGTAGCTTCTTGGGAAAGAAAACAGGATCTGGAAGTCAAACAACATCCTGCAACCCCCCCACCTCTTCCTTTCCTTCTCCTCAACTTATCCCAGAAATGTTTATGCGGGTTTTCCTGCTCCTCAGTGTAGACGGAGAAAGAGATGAATCAGAGTTAGACTTGTGTAAGGGTGGGATGGGTAAGGGGGAACTTCCATCTGCCCCTGACATGTTCATTCATCTTTTTTATTCAAATAGTCCCTCTGGGAACAAGCGCCTGTCTGATCCTGACACAATAACACATCATCACTCTGCTCTAATCTTAAAATACGACTGCTGACTGTGACGCAGCTTCTTTTATAGTAAAACTGCTCCCTGCTCTGGGAAAAACAACATTTCCAACAACCAAATACTGTAACACTTGTGAATCACATCCAGCCGTGCACACGCTTCCTGGTTCAGGTATTACTTCCTTGATGTATTTTTTTTGGAGTAGAAAAACAGTGACTAAGGAGATTTTGAAAAGGCACTAAAAAAAGCAAAAACGAGGAAACCCGCTGCAGTGATACGTGCCCAAAGTCAGTCCATGTTTTACTCACTTAGCCCGTAAGTCAAGATAGAAGTCAAACAGTGAAAAACAGGAAAATGAAATTGGACGCGCTGCTACAAAAAACAACTACAAAGAAAACAAAACACAGTAAACATTTTTTTTACGTGTCTTATTTTACGCGTTCCATATAAATCTCCTCAATAATATTAAATCCTTGCAATCGTAGACTTAGTACCTGTAAAGATTCCCCATTATTGGAAGCTGGATTTGAAAGCTTTGAACTGTTACATCACATGTGTGGAAATATACAAAAACATTTATTACTGTAAAAACAGAACAGTACAGAATATACAAGCTGTTCAGTATAATATCATTAATCATTATGCACCAAAAATATCCATTGTAACATTTTTAAATGATTAATTTAGAATTAGACAGTTTACATTTCAATTCAATTCAGTTTTATTTATACGGCGCCAAATCACAACAACAGTGGCCTCAAGGTGCTTTATATTGTAAGGTAGACCCTACAATAATACATACAGAGAAAACCCAACAATCATATGACCCCCTATGAACAAGCACTTTGGCGACAGTGGGAAGGAAAAACTCCCTTTAAACAGGAAGAAACCTCCAGCAGAACCAGGCTCAGGGAGGGGCGGGGCCATCTGCTGTGATTGGTTGGGGTGAGAGAAGGAAAACGGGATAAAGACATGCTGTGGAAGAGAGACAGAGGTTAATAACAGTGTGATGGACCGAGCAGTGAAGGAAACTTAGACACAGGTTAAAGTCCAAAAAAATGATTTTTTTATTTAACCTAAAAAACATAATTGGTTAAATCCTGCAAAAAGAATCAAAATCTTGGGCCCATAAAAGAGGTCAAAATAACAAAACTCTACTCAAAGTTGACAACACTACCGATAACTCAAACAAACTGACCTAACTTAACGAGACAAAGGGGAAACTTAAATAGTGGCTGATCAGCCCACAAAAACAGGAGAAGGGGTAAAACACACTAAACCAAACATAATGAACTCCAATTCCCCCCCATGGTCCCGAGTTATGGCATGAACCAATTTGTAGTCTTTCTTTAAAGCTCGCTCCGCCCCTTTTCCACCTCTTGGCTCCTTAATCAAGGGACTGGAACAGCTGCAACTAAGGTAACTCAGAAAACAAAAGATTAATCATACATAACAGTGTAAACTAAAATGTGCGCACTTATTTTAGAATGCAGTGTTATGTGGATATGTGAATTAACTCTAAACCAAAACCAGTTATTTATTGTCCTGTAAATTAATTCCTATATTTAAAGAAAGAAATGTGAATGCAATGTTACTTATAAGCCTCTACACTAACATGGTGGGTATTACCACTGTGTGGTTGTAAGTGCAGCCATCACAAACAGATATGATTCAGTGCAGAGAGTCTGTTAACACATAGTGAGTGAGAAAGGTGACTGGAAAGGAAAAACTCAATGCATCATGGGAATCCCCCGGCAGTCTGTACCTATTGCAGCATAACTAAGGGAGGATTCAGGGTCACCTGATCCAGCCCTAACTATATGCTTTAGCAAAAAGGAAAGTTTGAAGCCTAATCTTAAAAGTAGAGATAGTGTCTGTCTCCTGAATCCAAACTGGAAGCTGGTTCCACAGAAGAGGGGCCTGAAAACTGAAGGCTCTGCCTCCCATTCTACTTTTAAATACTCTAGGAACAACAAGTAGGCCTGCAGTGCGAGAGCGAAGTGCTCTAATAGGGTGATATGGTACTACAAGGTCATTAAGATAAGATGGGGCCTGATTATTCAGTCCACAAGTCTCTCCCAGCTGGAATTTGCGTGGAACTGTCCATAATCTGAGCCACTTTTTAATTTCCTTTAGAATTTACTGAGCTGACCCAGCCACGTGGAGCCATAAAGCAGGGTAAACACAATGCCAAGCCTGGGTAAATGGGTAGGGTTGCATCAGGAAGGGCATCCGGTGTAAAATCATTGCATCATTGATGGAGATGAGTTTTCCATACCAGATCAGTCAGGAACTTGGTTAACTTGGTTGTTAACCAAGTTGGCCAACGGGGCACTGGTGGAAATGGTGCTACTGTTGGCTGAAGATAAAGGAAGAGGAAAGAAGGAAAGAAGAGCAGGAGTTTGGAGGTGAGAGTAAGGCCTTTAGATGTAAAGTGAGAGAGCTGACTGATATAATCGAGGCAAAAGAAGGAATCAAGATCTGTCTGTGTGCTTCCATGGTGCAGAAAGGAGAGAAGAAGAATCAAAGTCAGTAGAAGCAAGAAATACATGTGTGTGAATGAGAAGGAGACGGGTGTAACAGAGGTAGAGAAGGTAGATGAGTTGAAATACCTGGTGTATAACATCAATGCAACAGACAGGCAGGAGTGACAGAAGAGAGAAGAACGAGCTGAAGATGAGCACATCAGCTCAGGGTGAGCGTTTTAGAGACAAAGTTAGAGGCGAGGCTGAGCTGGTTTGGACGTGTGCAGACGAGAGATAGTTGATATATTACAAAGGATGCAAAGGATGGAGTTTCCAGGCAGGAGGAAACGAGGAATACCACAGAGAAGATTTATGGATATAGTGCCGTGATGTGGTGCTCCAACATGCTTGGAAATATCATCAAATTGCTCCTGGCTTTTACAGTAGCTCATTGTTTTTCCTCCAAATCATCAGCATTTATAGTAAACCACAAAATGCCTTTGATGTATGTAAGTTATACCCTATATGCTGCATGAAAAAATGTAGATATCAGGGTCATGGGAATGTTGTTTAACTGTTTTTTTATTATCAGAAAAATAAAACCTCTTCTCTTTATTGGCTTTAAATATAATAACTTTCTCTCAAAACCTTAAATTTTATTAGATTATTTAAAGTAAAAGTCTTTAATAGTGAAAAACCCTAAAAAGGCCCACAGCTTCGGCCCAGCAGCACTGCCTGCTGTAATTCATCAGCATATTGATTCATTTGCAAAGACTGAGTTGCACAGCTGATGCAATGCATTGAAAAAACTTGCATAAAGTATTGTTATACTTTACTGAACTAACCACACATGCACAGAGTGCTCCTCATGCCTGTGGACCACAGAGGAAGCAACTGCCCAAGGAGGAAGTGAGCATGTAACTTGTATGTGGGGCCAAGGGGAAGAAGAAGTGTTAAAGTTATTAGCCGAGTGGGAACGGTGCATTTAGGGGGCATCCTGTGCACAACAAATGCTTCCTGATCCTGCCCACAACCTCGCAAAACAAGCAGAGAAGGACGGGCAGCGGAGAGCAGACGTGAACCTGCTAACAACGACACACAGGTGGAAACTATACAGCACCCACGGGAAATTACAGCCAGCTTCTATAGAGGTCCTCACACTCCCGAATGGAAAGTCTATGTTTTTCATTTTAGCAGGCACATTCCTGAACACACACACACACACACCTCCTGACTTGCAGCACGGATAGCTTATTAAACTGCAGAGAACATCAAATTACTGGACATTATGAAATTATTGAATAAAATCTGTGATGCAACAGAGCAGCGGGATTGACAAAGCCATGTTCCTGGCTCTCCGCCTGCCCTTATCAGCCACAGGTTGTGCAGCGCTGTACCTGAAGCCGACAGTGATCTGACGAGGCTCATCGGAATCGACATAATAGGTGCAGGATGTTTTCATCCCTGGATCTGGACATTCGCGCCTCTCTTCAGTCGGGGTTTTCTGTTTCTGGCTTAGGAACTGTTTTCATCAAGGGCTTTAGGCTTAAACTGAAAAATGTGAAATAAGCTGGAGAGCGGGAGAAAAAGAGGATGTTTGCAGTCATCGGTGAAGTTTAGGAGTAGATCATATGGTTAATGGGAGAGGGGTACTTTACATAAGTTGAAGAAATCCCCTTTATTCAGAGGGACATGAAATCATTCCAAAAAAATAAGAGACCATGAATAGAAGTAAAAATGGACACATAAGTTCGGAGTCCTAAACGTGCTGCAACCAAAAATAAAATAACAGCTGCAGCTGGGACACACCTGCATGAGCAGGAAGTAACTTAAAAGTAAAAGCTTTCCCGAGACGATCAACTCAGTGAGCAGCAAATACTTTCTTCTTCTCGGGAATCTTGCTTCCTGTCTGTTTCTGGACAGTAATGTCAGCTGTGCAGGAAAGGCAGAAAAATCTGACGTGCAAAAATAAAAATGTCACGTTCACCCTCCTGTTGTGTGCACCCCCACACTCCTAACTGTAGTGTTCACAATTGACCAGTTAGTTTTCCAGTTACCCGGAACACTACGGATGTAACAAATTTGATTAAAACACTCAAAATTCAACGAAAGAGGTGCTTATCACTTTTATGTGTTCAAGTGCACAGTGTGGAGGATGTGATAAGGCCTCGAGGGAATCGGATGTAAAACACAATATTTATGACTAGGGATGGGTATCGTTTAGGTTTTATCTGATACCGGTGCCAAACCGGTACTTTTGAAACGGTGCCGGTGCTTAAACGGTGCTCAAACCGGTGCTTAAAGAATGGAGAACACAAAAAAACACAAAAACCTCTCATGTTCAGCTGTTTTTTTTTTTTTTTAAAAGATAACAATGTTAGCCTTTTCTGCAGCTATAGGGCATATATGGTATCACTCTTGGCTGGAAGCAGCTTAAACAATGGAAAAAACACAAACTTTGTCCAAAAACCTCTCATGTTTAGCTGTTTTCCACTTTTTCTTTGGTCATTTTTGCCTTTTTGGCCAGGGTGAAGGGAGTATCTGCCATCAAACAAGAAGACAGCCGCATGTAGCTATGATGATGTTTGCTAGTTCACCTTACATGCATTAATGTAATAACGTGGTTAGCCTACTCAACGTAAATTACACACGAACAACATTAAGCTACTCACGCAGAGAAGAACGGCTGCTGCTGCATCATCATCCTCATCATTTCTGCTACACTGGCAGGGCTATAGGGGCCAGGACTCTCCTCTTCGGGTTTTTGGGGGATGTTGCTAACTCCAGGTCCGATAACAGGCACCACACCCACAGTAGATGTGCTCGGTGTGAGGTCTCGCAGCAAGCTATCAAATACGACGCATTTTTCGGCTTTTAAAAAAAAAAACACTATGTGTCGCCAGGTGTTTCATCAGATTTGAGGTGTTACCTCCTTTGACAGTATCACAGTATCAGCTTAAAGCACTTGTTGCAGCTGCTGAGTTTGCATCTTTTGCTGTGAAGTACAGCCAGACTTTTGACCGCTTCGCCTTGGGCGTTTTTAATCTGTAGCTCTGCTCTAAAAGAACGTACGTACCTGGACCCGCCTACTATCCTCGGAAACGTAAAATGATTGGCTAGAATCCAAAGTGTATCACATCTCAGGAAAAATAAAGCACCAAAATATGCGCTGCTTTTCGGTCTGGTTACTACCGTTTATGTCAGAACCGGTGCCATCATGGCACCAGATACCGGTACCCATCCCTATTTATGAGTTTTTAAAATGTGTAAATCTGTCAGATTTGAACTGAACACGACAGGAAGGTTAAGAAAAAGAAAAGCCTGTTTAGTTGCACCAAAACAAAAACAAAGGTGTTTTCTAATATTTGCATTTGCAAAATAAAAGGAGAGTTTTTCCATTTTGCATTCAACTGTAAATTGTTTATAATGACAAAGATTTTATGGAAAAGTCATCATCTGAAGATGTGCGCCTACCTTAAATATATTACTGCATGCAGATTTAATACAATTTAAAAAAAAATAAACTGAGCTCTGCATCACCTGAGTTAGCTAATCTGCTACAAATCTGCAGCTAGGCCGCTATCTGATGATAGTAAAAAAATGATGAGCTTGCCAAGTTTGCAAAGTCTGGTCGTCTCTTATTAGACTGGATGGAGATAGTTTGAAATGTCTCCATTTCAGCTAATGTGAGGCAGAAGAAAAGGCTGGATTTAGCTCAACGCCTTCCTGATTCAATGCAAACAGAGCAGCGGAGAGAGGGAGATGTAGAGATGAAGGTGGATCCAGGAGCAGAATCTTTAACGGTAGCAGCAGGAAGAGCCAAACATGGCTGTAGCTAATGCTAGCAGGCTCTGGAACAAGAAAGTTGATTTGAGGTTGACTTGGCCCTGAAGAAACTGGAAATGGAGCGTTGTTAACCAGAGTGCAGGCTGAGCAGCAGTGAGAAGAAGAGGAGCGGGACCTTTGAGGTGCTGGATAGCAGAGAAGATGAGGAGCTGGCAGGCTGAGCAGCCATGACCACTAGTGATGGGATTTCCGGCTCTTTTTAGAGATCCGGCTCTTTCGGCTCGGCTCACTAAAAAGAGCCGGCTCTTTCGGCTCCGAACCGGCTCTTCAGGTTGTTTTGTTGCTTTAATTATTTAATCATTAACAATAATGTAAAATCATGCAGAAAAGGAATTACTAAAGTAAAAAAAAGTGGTTTTATTTATATATGTTTATATATGGCCCCTAGAGACAAAGCACGTACAAACTCTAAAGCATATACAAACTCCAAAAAGCACATACAAACTCCAAAACACATTTCTAGCGTTAACTGAACTTCCAAAACAGAGCTACCCAGATCACTTAAATTACACAATTGAAAGAATGTGCGTATTGTTTGTGTATTTATAGACAAGCACTCATATTTATTCAAATAATTAAAAATAAAATTCATTTACCTGTTATTACCACACACCAAATCCGGTTGTTGATACTTCCTGGCTTGTGTAGCCACTAGGTAACAAAAGCTCAACACTGCGCCCTAGCATCCTGGAGCACTTCTGTTGTCTTTTGTACGTGATTCTGAGTTTGTACGTGCTTCTTAGTTTTTACGTGTTTTGGAGTTTGTACGTGATTCTGAGTTTGTACGTGCTTCTTAGTTTTTACGTGTTTTGGAGTTTGTACGTGCTTCTGAGTTTTTACGTGTTTTGGAGTTTGTACGTGCTTCTGAGTTTTTACGTGTTTTGGAGTTTGTACATGCTTCGGGGTTTGTAAGTGCGTCTGAGTTTTTACGCGTTTTGGAGTTTTTACGTGTTTTGGAGTTTGTACGTGCTTTGTCTCTAAGGGCCACCATAAATATACTTTATTTATTCACTCCACATAAAATGTAATAAATAAATCATATAATACAAAGAACAACTATTTACATTTTAAACTTTTAACTATTTAAATTTTCAGCTTTTTCCTTTTAAACAAATTTAACGTGAAACAACACAAAACACTGCAAACCACAACACAATTAAATATATATTAAAATATTAAAACAAAAAGAAGATGCACATTCTCTGTCATATGGGCCTGCATGATTTCTGAATCCTTTATCATCTGCAACTGAAAATAGTGGATGATTACTATACCTTTCTAATGTGACGTTGTTGTCCCTCGCTCTCTTTCTCTCTGGCTCTGTTCCTGTGCTACTGCGAGTGTAACTAACGCCCCTCCCCCCTCTGCCCAGCGCAAGGTACAGGCCGCGCGTGCGGAGTTTAGCGGAAAAAAGGGCGAGAGAGACGGTGAGAGAAAGAGAAAAAAAAAAAAACAAAAAACCTCACGGCTCCCAATAAGGAGCCGGCTCGCGTCGTTCACTTCAAAGAGCCGGCTCTAAGAGCCATTTCGTTCGCGAACGACCCATCACTAATGACCACAGCTAGGGTAGCCACGTTTTAAGGGGTTTAACTGCTCAAGAAAAGTTTTTATTTTTGAGTATGAAAGCCATACAGAGGTGGGAAGACAAGAAGCAAATAAGGAGAAGCAGTGAAGCAGACATAGTCAAAGCAGAGTTTTTGTTTTGCTAGTTAATGTTAAAAACTTTGGCGAGTACGTGTTTAAGCTTCCCTGCCATCTGATTCCCAAAGCCGGTCTATTCCCGTGTGTCCGGTCAGACACGTATGAGCCTGCCTGTCTGGTCAAGAGGGGCTGTAGGTGCCCCTGCTGTGCCTACGTGATGTGACCCAGTGCCAAAACATGCGTACCACCCCTGCCAAAGGCCACCCCTCTGGCTTTTGTTTGGTCGGCTGGCACTGACAGGTTCAGCTGTTATCAGAACTCTTGCAGCAATCACACCTCACACGCCCTGGAAAGAGAGGATGATGCACGCATACCAGGACCACCCTGCTGCTGCTTTCGCCCTCGCTCTTTCATCAGTTACTTGTGTTCGTGTTAACAATCCGAGTGGAGCTTAATGCTGCAGTTGTCTGAAATCAACAATGAAGCCAACGTGAACTCGGTCGCAACCGATTCACAGCGACCACGGAAGAATCCTGATAACGGATGATCGTTAGGACAAAGTGAGCTGCAGCCTGTCCCTGTGCTGAGAACAACTTGCACATGACATGTGATCAAAGGCCACACACACCACACCATAACACACCTGGATTTGATCCATGTGCTAACCTGCAATGAAAAGCATTGGCAAAGTCTCTTTACTGGGAACTTACAGCACTAATTACTTTAGGTTTGAAGAGGACAATGCGTCACTCTAGGCTTCAGATTCTAACAGATATATGCAGTGTTGGGGTGTAACGGAATACATGTACCACCGTTACGTATTTAAAATACAAAATATGAGTAACTGTATTCTACGGAAGCGTAGAGCTGCCACCCAGGCAAAAGAAAAATACAAGTGTATCACGTTATAACGTGAAAAGTTTATTGTTCTAACAAGATACTTTTCCTGTTTGTACAATATACTATCATGTTTGTACAATATACTATCATGTTTGTACAATATACCTTTCACGTTTGAACAACATAATATCACGTTATTACAATATAAATATCACGTTCGTACAATATAAATATTATATTGTAATAACGTGATATTATGTTGTTCAAACGTGAAAAGTATATTGTACAAACATGATAGTATATTGTTAGAACAATAAACTTTTCACGTTATAACGTGATACACTTGTATTTTTCTTTTGCCTGGGTGGCAGCTCTACGCTTCCGTAGTATTCTGTTACAGTTACCGTTTAAAAAGGTGGTATTTAGAATACAGTTACTTTGTTGAAATAAATGGATTACACGGCGGTACTTCCCTGTTTCATATTGTGGCGGGTCAGGACTGTTTGGGTTTTGTTTGACAGCTACGTTCTGTTGTTCCAGGTGGCAGCGTTACGGTTGCCATGGTTACAGGGTGCTCTCTCTCTCTCTGCGTGTTTCCTGGGTGAGAGAGCGCCTGTTGTTGTGCTAAGCTAACAGGCAGAATGCTACAGGTATAGCTCTAAAGAATGTAGCATCATGGGCAGTGTAGTCCGTGCTGCAGGGAGAATGGACTGCCATACCCGTTATGTGTCTGTGAGCGAGGGAGGGAGACAAAGGAAAAGTACGAGCTGTCATCGAGCAGAAACGGGAGCTGGAAGCATGTAAATATAATAATAACCACTGCAGCCAAGAAGAGAGCCTGACGAGCCCAGTTGTAAGTAAGCTATTAAGACTCGACTGTACACCGTGTTCGTGTTTTCCTCCAAAAACAATAAAACCCGTTGCAGCAGCCTTTCAACGCCTCTCTCTGTCTCTCGCTAGCAAAGTTGACCCAGACAACAAAGTAAAGCTAGTTTTCAGCTATTAGCCCGACACAGAACCCACCGTATTAGCCAGAGGTCCCTTTACTACAGTTCGGAGCCGCGGACCTTCAGTAACAGTAATAAATCACAGCAATAGTACATTCATGTAGTTGTAAACAGCATGATAATATATTAAGTAATCCAAAGTATTCAGAATACGTTACTCTCATTGAGTAACGTAACGGAATACGTTACAGAATACATTTTGGGGCATGTAATCTGTAATCTGTAATGGAATACATTTTAAAAGTAACCTTCCCAACACTGGATATATGTGACTTAAATCTAGATGACACTAGTGGGAATTACAAGCTATATGCACGGTGTATGTTGTGTGTATAATAAACTTCCAGAATAAGACCAAGGCCAGCAAAAAATATTTTATCATTATTATCCAACATTATCCAAAGGATGCATTATGATTATATCCACAGTTTAGAAATGAGCCCACAGGATGCAATACTTTACCATCCATCCAGACACTGGCAACAAGCATTTCATACATTAATTTCCCCCCCTAATGCTCAAAGGTTCCTGGGCCACTCAAGAAAAGCTCAAAGAATACATATCACACATAAATTATGTATAAGAGAACAGATAAATGTTCTGAATGCCAAAAAATGCCTCTAAAAGTGGTAGAACTCCAGTTTCAAAAAGTTGGGCTTGTTGGTTCTAAATGTAAATAAAAACAGAATGCAATGGTTTTTAAATCTCATAAACAAAAATGCACAACTTTAATCTCAATATGAGCTCATTTTGAGTTTGATAGTAGCAACATGTCTCATAAAGTTGGGATAGGGCCGTGTTTACCACTGAGCAGCATCCCCTCTTCTTTTAACAACACTCTGGAAACATGAGGAGACCAGCTGCCGGACCTTTGGGAGGAATGTTGTCAGAGGATTCAACTAATCTACAGTCTTCTGTCCTCTTTATCACCATATCATTTATTTTTTGATGTTGCTCTAAAACCTGTATGTACCTTTCAGCACTGATGGTGTTTGGATGTTTCAGCTACCAGCACGACAGCAAAGAATGATGAAAGATCTGAGTCCATAATGTTGTGCTCCAAGTGTTGACGGTAATCATGTGCTCTATTTGTGTATCACAGATATAATTAATGCGCTTTGATATGGCCTCCATCAACGTTGACCTTCACACGGACGATTTGCAGACCGCCGAGTGTGACCAACCTGATATCGTCCGCTGAGCCTCGCTCGCACGTCTCACAGCGGCCGCTCCGAGGTCGCACAAGTTCAGGGCCGCCGAAGTAGAAACTGAGGATTATCTCCGCTCTCCCACATTTCAGCGCGAGGCGGCCGTGCTATGCCACGAACGCGAAACTCTACCCGGTAACAACAACGCACCTCCGTGCTTGAAGGGACAAAGTGGAGGTGACGGTGAAAGAGCTGCCAGAGGATCCGGCTACAGCGTCGCTGCACGGACGGGGTCAACAGCCTCGGTAAGTCTTCTCAAGCTCCTCGAGCTAAACAACCTCTGGAGTCACAAGCTAACATGGCCTTCACGTGTATGAAGGCAGCTCCTCGTTACAGAAGCACGACACCAAAACGCGGCATCTTCACTACAACCAAAGGTTTACTTTCTAATTTTAAAGAAACCTCTAAATAGCAAAGAATATCACGTACACAGAGAGGTGCTATTTATTACTGTTACAAAACAATATTTAAAACATTCAGAGTTTATTAACAAGACTAAAGATAATTCTTGTCCAGGGTTGTGATTGGGTTTGGAAATAGGTTTATTTTCAGAAACTAGACGATGTCACCTTTAAATGAATCCTCAGTTCACATTAGGGATGCACCGATACCGATACTGGTATCGGGTATCGGGGCCGATACTGTAAAATGTGTGTGTACCCATACTCGTAAAAGTTAACCGATACCATGAACTGATACTAACTTATTTCATTAATCAGAGGGTGGCTTGTCATTTCTGTTGTAGTTTTTTAGATTGGCCACTAGGATGACTGGCAGCTCCAGATAAAAAAGAGAAACTGGAGGCTGCTGTAGGTAGGCTAAACAAAATGTCAGCAGTGTGGAACAGCCAACTTTAACTCAGAAAAATGTCAAGAGAAAATCCACAGGCAGTTAAAATAACAGAGGCTCTGACTCATTTTATCGCTCTGGATGACCAGCCAATGCCGGTCGTGGAAAATCAGGGAGATAATGGTGCCAAAACTTTCTGAAGAGGTAAAGACAAGCAGTGTGTGCGCGATGTCAGTCCTCGGTTTAACGGCACAGTGGACTGATGATCCACGGGCAGATGAGGAGTTTATTCGTCAATGCCGAATACTTAAGTTATTTTGTTTGTTTGTTTACAATATGGACACTCTGCAATAATTTAAAAGTTTATTTTATTCTCAAACCTAATTTGTATTTATTTTATTCCAAACAGAAGTGTTTATTTATTATTCTGAAAGCTCGAGACAGTGCCAATAGTTCAGTGATATTTTGTTAAATTACAATGTGGAGACTCTGCAATAATTTAACAGAAGTGCTTATTTTTCACTTGAAATTTTTTTGTGGTCATTTTTATTAAGATTTTATTTTTTATAAGAGAATAAAATAAAACCTGTCTTCCAATTCATTGCATTTGTGTGTGTGTGGTAGAAGTATCGGTTTTTGTACTCTGTATCGGCAAGTACTCAGATCCAAGTATCGGTATCGTTTCGGTTTGAAAAAATTGGTATCGTTGCATCCCTAGTTCACATCATGCTGGTATTTCAGTTTTTCTGTTGAGCTTTCAAACCGTAACTCTAAACTTTGCCTCTAATCTAACAGTCTAAGCAAAGAGCTCAGACCTCCATCTTCTGGTCAAATAGTCATTCACAAACCAGCTGAGAGCTGTAATTTCCTCAGAGTGTCCTGGGTCTGCCCCTCCTGCAAGGACATCTCTGACACACCTCACACCTGCTAAGATCCCTGGACCAATCACATAGCCCCGGCTCGTGGCTTGACCCAAAGGAGCCACATGGGCCAGCACTCCAGTGGACCCACCGCCCACTGCCGGCGGCGTAAAGATCCCAAAAAAACATGAGAGGGTGAATTTCTGACTTTACCTTTTTATACAAATATAAACGTATTTTTAAAGGGTTTAAATGAATCTATCCAGACAAACGTAGGTCTATTTTGTCTTGTTGCCGTTCTTTGATCTTACATAAATAAATCAGTTTTATGTTCTTGTTAACACCCTTGCAGTGGAAACTATATAAATATATGATGTTAGGTTGAGTTTACAAAAAGCACAAGCTGCAGGGAGAATGGCACGATGGCAGGTGTTTTCCACCTGGATCCTCCGTGCGAATAACACGTACCACATGTAATGGTAGAGATAAATAAAGTGATAAAGTTGGATCAACAGCTCTGAAACAGTTTAATCAAAAACTGATTATGGTCCTCATGAAGTCAGCTTTACTGCGCGGCTGTTTATTAGGCTAATTAGTTTCAGCCAGGTGTGCCAGTACATTGCCAGTAACGGACACAAATGCTATAAGAACAGCAGTACAGCGAGTAGATGGACTGCACGATCTGATATCCTCGTGTTGGTGTTGTTCCCAGATCATCATACTAAAGGTTGTTCCAGGATCAACATTGCAAGTGACCAATCAGAATGTTGTGATGTCATACTTTTGCGACTTCGGGAAAAACCGGCGTAAAACAAAAAACTGTACTTAAGCTGCGAGAAACCGCCTTTGTCCGCCGATCAACGGACCCTGACCTTAACCCTTTAATAAACGCTAAGCAGAATTGATATTGTCCTTGCAACATTGGAATTTCATAAATGCACGAATGGGTTGGTGCGCAAAAGAATAACGTCACAATAATGTGATTGGTCACTTGCAATGTTGAACCTGGAACAACATTTTCATGATGATCTGGGAACAACACCAACACGACGATATCAGATCATCCTAGATAGACTACACAGACGGTCTGTAAATGCACGGTCAAGTGTATAAACTTAAATAAGTGAAATCTGCAAACTCTTTAGGAAACTCTTCAATAGCCATAAGTTAATAAGTCCAGAAAGACCTCGTGTGATTAAATATGAAGACTACAGAAAGGGCAATAACTCTGAACAACAGCATTTTCCATCAACCGAAAACATCATGTCAGCAAAATCTAAAATAAGAGCCCCACACTGCGCACAAGTCATGGAATTGTTTCACATGGTAGACCGCAGGGAGGATTTGATCCCCAAAGTGTAAACTTCCCAGACAAATCCACGCAAAGGTTAGCAGAAAGCAGAGCTGCAGAGATGTTTGGCAGCCACACACAACTTCTCCCCTTTTGCGTCCATTGTATGCTCCTCTCTATTTCCACTCACTCTTCCTCTGTGTAATTTAAGACCCCCAACACTGTCTCAGGGTAAAAGCAGAACATCAAAGGAGTTATTCTTTCTTCTGCTGCTGCTTTGACTCGTTACATTTTTTCCATCTGAAAAGCCTGATCAGGTTCCCCGATTGCGGCTTCTTTCCCTTGTTAAATAGAAAGAGTTAAATTTAGATTTGCTGAATATCTACCCGGAAACTTCTGCATCTGCTGTAATGGCTCACTACATCTGTCTGCCTGTCTTTATATGCATCCCTTCAAATAGCAAGTGTGAAAAGCTGGGTTGATCTTGATTGATGGGTCTGAGCAACCATGAAGCGACAGTACTGCTGCACAGCGTTTAACTGAAAGCTCCAAAACAACAGATATTATATACATCAAGTCTGTCTGGATGCAGAGTTTTCCAGGTGTGCCAAGGCTGTGGCTGCACAATCAAAGTTTTTTTTTTTTTTATTAATCAGATGGATGCAGATGGATTTGTGCATTTTTATGATGCACATTATAGCCGGTGTGCACAGCAGACGAGAGTCAGGCCTTGTACATGGATTCAGAAGAGTCTGTAACATCAGCGGGCAAGAAGTTCACAGCAGGCCAAAACAACCATCAGCACACGGGGAAATGTCCTAATGGCCAGTTTACTAAACCAGTACATATATTAATGTCTCAGAACTTTTCACCTTTAATCAGAAATTTTCATCACTTTTTTTTTTTTGTCATCAACAATTTTTATTTATTTCATTTTAAACTTCAATAACAGAACTTAAGGATAACTACATAAATAAATAGTTTAAAAAACAAAAAAACAAAAACAAAAAACAAAACAACAACAAAACAAAAAACAAAACAACAACAAAACAAAAAACAAAACAACAACAAAACAAAAAACAAAACAACAACAAAACAAAACAAAAAACAAACAAAGAAAAACAAAACAAAAAACAAAACAACAACAAAACAAAACAAACAAACAAACAAAAACAAAACAACAACCAACCAAACAAACAAAAACAAAACACAAACAAACAAAAACAAAACAACAAAACCACAAACAAACAAACAAACAAAAACAAAACAACAACAAAACCACAAACAAACAACCAAACAAAAACAAAACAACAACAAAACCACAAACAAACAACCAAACAAAAACAAAACAACAACAAAACCACAAACAAACAAACAAACAAAAACAAAACAACAACAAAACCAAAAACAAACAAACAAAAACAACAACAAAACCAAAACCAAAACAAAACAAAAAACAAAAACAAAACAACAACAAAAACAAAAATAAAACAACAACAAAACCAAAACCAAAACAACAAAAAACAAAAACAAAACAACAACAAAAACAAAAACAAAACAACAACAAAACCAAAAACAAAACAACAACAAAACCAAAAACAAAACAACAACAAAACCAAAAACAAAACAACAACAAAACCAAAAACAAACAAACAAAACAAAACAAAACAAAAAACCAAAACAGAGGGAAGTTATCCTATTCTTTCTTCGCACACCTCCTGTTCTTCAAGTTACAGAAAGCCAGCTTGTAAAGGACCAAATACAATCATATTGATGCAATTTGTCTAATAAACCATAAGTCACTTTTTCGTAAGACGCCAACTTAGCCATTGTCTTTTGCCACCCTTCATAGGGAGGGGGGCTCTTTTTCCGCCAATGTCTTAGCAGGACCCGTTTGGCCGTAGTAAGAGCCAGAATAATCCATCTTTTTGTATAACTGGAAAAATCTCCATCAGAAGGTTCTGTGGTTTCACCAAGTATGGACAGTTTTGGTGAGAACCAAATCTCCTTTTTAGAACACTGAAAATTACCTCCATTATATTTTCCCACCAATCCCGAAGTGCCGAACAGCTCCATGAGATATGTAAAATCGAAGCATTTTGACCATCACATCTCCAACATTCGTCCGTAGGGGCCAGGTTCCATTTATACAATTGTTGCGGTGTTCGATGCCACCTATGGATTATCTTAAGTTGAATAAATCTACTGCCTGTTTCTTTATACATAGTATTAACATTTTGAAAACATGAATCCCATTCAACTGAAGATATGTCCAATGCCATGTCCTGGGCCCAGTAGCCCTTAACTTTCAGGAGAGGGTCAGCTGACCGTTCTTACAATAAGTGATAAATTATTATTTTTTCATCACTTTTTGACAAAAATGGATTTATGGGTGCGTGATTTGTCCTTTACACTCTTATTGGTTCATGTTAATACGACAGCACTTTAGGTCCATTAAAGACGAAGAAAAAGTAAATGAAAATAAAATAAATACATTTTTTCCTTATTTGCTTTGCGGTGTACGAGGACACACGTCTGCACAGGAAACTGAAAATCGTGCTCATATGAATTTTTTTCTGAAACAATTATTTCACGTCCACATCTTTTGTCGAGGACTTTGCATGAAAGGCGAATGTTTAAACGTCTCTACAGGGCGGGGACAGTTTGTGCTTCCTTTCAGCGACTTCATCGCTTTAATTAATCAGGAACAACTTAACTGCTTCGTAATGTTTGCTGTCAAATGGACAACAACACCAGCTGATTGTGGCCGCTCTGAGTCACGCTGTGATCATCATATTATCATCTTTGTTTGTTGCGTTGTCTTACTGACTATACATCAAGATACGCATCAAACTCTGTGAGTAGGACGGATGTGCAGATAGCTAATTAATGCTAAAAATAAGCCTAATTTGCTGCCCTCTCTCTCTTTCCTCACCCTCCTTCCATCCACCTCGCTCTATTGGCACAGCAATGACTCAGCAGGCTTTGTTTGGAGGCTGCACACAGCTTGTTTCCAGGTCATAATCACTCCACTGTGACTGACATGGCACATTTAAACCCAACCCTCCCCTAATATTTACACAGCGAGATTCGGAAAAAACAATATGATACCATGCAGGTGTTTCTTTTTGTAGCTGTGGAAAACTGGGCAACAGGAGGTGCAAATACTCTGTTATTCCCACTTGAGATCTTTAATGGGAATCATTCTGTTAATAGGAAAGGTGGGAAACACCAACAGAGTAACTCAAGCCTGGGTATCTCTGACACGTGCTCATAAGGAACTATTTTTGAATGAAGCCTTAAGGAGAAAGGCAGCACTCATAATTTAGCTGTCAGTAAAGGGGCACAGCTGCCAGTCCACGAGGTCAGAGGAGGCAACAGTGGCTGCAAGTACTTCCTTAAAGAGATGCATTTCTAGGAAGCTGCGTCAGCTCTTACTTTACCAAGATTGAGTAAGATTTTACTAAAACTTCTCTTTGGGGAAATTACCACAGAGGAAGAGCACTGATGTGCAGCCCAGCAGCGCTGCCCTTCAATTCAAACTCTATTAGCTTTCACTTTTCTAATACAGCCAATCAGAAAACAGCGCTTAACGTGGAGCACGAATATTGTGTCACTCAGACTGATGCGTGGGATTAGCTTTCAAGATGATGAGGTTAACATCCAGCAGGTCAGCCCAGCTGTTCACATCACATGAAGCCTAAAGTGGAACTTTACTGTCGCCAAATTTAATCAAAACTAAACTAAAACTAACAAAAGGGAGAAGTGCAATGGATGAAAGTTATAAATTCCATCATTTTGGACTTTTCAAGTTTAGAAAACACTTATTCATTTGTTTCCAAGACAGTTTATTTGAGTTTTAGTGCACAAAAAGTCACGGTGGAAAAGCAGGTGTGCTGAAAAAACCTGGTTTAGTGATTAAAGTCTGACTGAGGAGGCTGAAATGTGTCAGTGGATGCAGCGCTGCAGGGCCGAGCTGCGATAAACTTTTAGTAGAGGTGACGTCGGCCAACGTCCGGCCTGAGCCGAGCGGCCGGCTTGCTTGTAAACAGCTCCCCCACTGTGTCACGCCGACTCCCGCAGCAGCTGGTTCCGCCTATTGTTCCCGGCTCCCGGTGAAAGCGTCACGCTGACACCTCTCAAGGGTGTCCCCAGAGCGACCCAAAGCTCCTCGTTCACACAATTCATCTCAATCTGTCAGATAAAACCGAGGCCTGTAACGGAGCGCTCCAAAAGAAGCGCAGAGACTGAAACTCGGACGAATGAGAACGTAAATAATGGCAAAATCGCCTCAACAATTCAAGGCAATACTTTTTTGTAAAGACTTGACTTTTCTGTGAAATCTATTAATAAATTATCATTGTTTTTATACCACTACTCCATTGTTTTGTCTTGGCTGCTTTCCCTTACCTGCAGCCATTCTCCTAAACCAGGGGTCTGCAACCTTTAACACCCAAAGAGCCACTTGGACCTGGTTTCCACGCAAAAGAAAACACTGGGAGCCGCAAATACTTTTTGAAATCTAAAATGAAGATAACACTGTATATATTGTTTTATATATTGTTACTTTTATGCTTTGTGTGAACAACTAAAGTAAGTAAGTAAAGTTTATTTATTAAGCGCTTTTCACAGACAGGCAGTCACAAAGCGCTGTACACAAATATTAAAATAAACAATACAATCAATAGACATTAAACACAATGTAAAAGATCAAATGTAAATAATGTAAAGAATATAAAATACGTAGATCAACAAAAGGCTTGTTTGAACAGAAAAGTTTTTAACTGCTTTTTAAAAGAATCCACAGAGCAACTGAGGTGTGTTGCTGAAATCCATGAAGTTACAGAGAAAATTACATTTTATTTATGTAATTGACACATTTTGAACTCTTAAAGAAATATAACAAAAGGAAAGACACCCAGCTGAACTAAAATGATCCAGCAAACAAAAACTGTTGTGAGCCGCCAGCCTCATATCGCCTTTGGGCTTTTGGAGCCTTGACCTGACTTTTAAAAAATAATTGGAAAAAAACACTATGCTGCTAAAAAAATAGATATTTGCAAAATTCTGCCTAAATATGTATTTTACCTGGTTAATGT
Organism: Neolamprologus multifasciatus; assembly: GCF_963576455.1. Classification (NCBI taxonomy): domain Eukaryota; kingdom Metazoa; phylum Chordata; class Actinopteri; order Cichliformes; family Cichlidae; genus Neolamprologus; species Neolamprologus multifasciatus. The sequence continues at coordinate 3,216,080 of NC_140446.1, forward strand.
GTGTGGTGGGGCGTGGTCTGCAGCGCCGCTGCAGGGGAGGCGGACACACCTGAGCGGCACCCGCAATCACGCCTCGCCGCCTTAAAGTCTGTGCTCTCTCTGCTGTTGTGTTGGTGTGTGTCGGGCTGTGAGCTGAAAAGCTACAGCCGGCTGTATGCGTACAGCAACCGTGTGTGAAAAGGGGTCAGTAAAGAGATGCTGAAAAACATGTTCATGCAAACATCGTCGGGTCTGTCGTGATATGTTTACAATAAGACTTATGGTCCCGAACCTCTGCGCACAGCATCTGCAAATCGGGGCTGTACGAAGTCACTTTCATCTTTACGCAGGACTGTAAGCTGTCATCTGTGAGGCGTGAGCGGTGTTTGTTTTAACATAGTTCACAGTGGAGCTGCTGACATAATGTGGATCCGAAGATCCATAATTGGCCTACCTGGGGTTGAAAGTCTCGATAAATGCACGGCGTTTCGGCGGGTACACCGGCTTCCGCGAGTGTGACGCTTATTTTGAGCATGAAAAATAATAAGATATAATTTTATTTTTATATTTCAAAATCACAATAATCTTCCAATTTAGAACTACAAGTTAAAAAAAAGAACTAAACACAAATAAAATACACTTCAGCTAAATACTTCAAATTTATTTTCCCAAACCACCGGGAGCCGCAGTATAAGGACAAAAGAGCCGCATGCGGCTCCAGAGCCGCAGGTTGCCGACCCCTGCCCTAAACGCACACATGCCGTGAACAACACAATTACACTAAACTGTAACTGTATATGATACATTTTTGTGCATTAAAATTCAATTCAATTCAATTCAATTTTATTTATATAGCGCCAAATCACAACAAATGTCGCCTCAAGGCGCTTCATAGATACAGAGAAAAGCCCAACAATCATATGACCCCCTATGAGCAAGCACTTTGGCGACAGTGGGAAGGAAAAACTCCCTTTTAACAGGAAGAAACCTCCGGCAGAACCAGGCTCAGGGAGGGGCGGCCATCTGCTGCGACCGGTTGGGGTGAGAGAAGGAAGACAGGATAAAGACATGCTGTGGAAGAGAGACAGAGATTAATAACAGATACGATTCAATACAGAGAGGTCTGTTAATACATAGTGAGTGAGAAAGGTGACTGGAAAGGAAAAACTCAATGCATCATGGGAATCCCCCGGCAGCCTACATCTATTGCAGCATAACTAAGGGAGGATTCAGGGTCACCTGGTCCAGCCCTAACTATATGCTTTAGCAAAAAGGAAGGTTTTAAGCCTAATCTTAAAAGTAGAGATAGTGTCTGTCTCCTGAATCCAAACTGGAAGCTGGTTCCACAGAAGAGGGGCCTGAAAACTGAAGGCTCTCCCTCCCATTCTACTTTTAAATACTCTAGGAACAACAAGTAGGCCTGCAGAGCGGGAGCGAAGTGCTCTAATAGGGTGATATGGTACTACAAGGTCATTAAGATAAGATGGGGCCTGATTATTTAAGACCTTGTATGTGAGGAGCAGGATTTTGAATTCAATTCTGGATTTAACAGGAAGCCAATGAAGGGAAGCCAAAACAGGAGAAATATGCTCTCTCCTTCTAGTCCCTGTCAGTACTCTTGCTGCAGCATTTTGGATTAACTGAAGGCTTTTCAGTGAGTTTTTTGGACATCCTGATAATAATGAATTGCAGTAGTCCAGCCTGGAAGTAATAAATGCATGAACTAGTTTTTCAGCGTCACTCTGAGACAGGATATTTCTAATTTTAGAGATGTTGCGCAAATGGAAGAACGCAGTCTTACATATTTGTTTAATATGTGCGTTGAAGGACATATCCTGGTCAAAAATGACTCCAAGGTTCCTCACAGTGTTACTGGAGGCCAAGGTAATGCCATCCAGAGTAAGAATCTGGTTAGATACCATATTTCTAAGCTTTTCAGCGCCGAGTACAATGACCTCAGTTTTATCTGAGTTAAGAAGCAGAAAGTTAGTGGCCATCCAAGTCTTTATGTCTTTAAGACATTCCTGCAGTTTAACTAATTGGTGTGTGTTATCTGGCTTCATGGACAGATAGAGCTGGGTGTCATCTGCATAGCAGTGAAAATGTATGCTATGTCTTCTAATGATGCTGCCTAGGGGAAGCATGTATAATGTAAACAGAATTGGTCCTAGCACCGAACCCTGTGGAACTCCATAATTAACCTCAGTGTGTGAAGAGGACTCTCCATTTACATGCACAAATTGGAGTCTATTAGATAGATATGATACAAACCACTGCAGTGCAATACCTGTAATACCTACAGCATGTTCTAATCGCTCTAATAGAATATTATGGTCAACAGTATCGAATGCTGCACTAAGGTCAAGAAGGACAAGCACAGAGATGAGTCCACTGTCAGAGGCCATAAGAAGATCATTTGTAACCTTCAATAAAGCTGTTTCTGTGCTGTGATGAACTCTGAAACCTGACTGAAACTCTTCAAATAAACCATTCCTCTGCAGATGATCTGTTAGCTGTTTGACAACTACTCTTTCAAGGATTTTTGATATGAAAGGAAGGTTGGAGATTGGCCTATAATTAGCTAAGACTGCTGGGTCTAGAGATGGCTTTTTGAGTAAAGGTTTAACTGCAGCCACCTTGAAGGCCTGTGGTACATAGCCGATTATTAGAGATAGGTTGATCATATATAAGATCGAAGAATTAATCAATGGCAGGACTTCTTTGAGCAGTTTTGTAGGAATGGGGTCTAAAAGACACGTTGATGGTTTGGAGGAAGTAATTATTGAAGTTAACTCAGAAAGATCGATTGGAAAAAAAGAGTCTAACTTAACATCAATGGAACTAAGAGTAGCTGTAGATAATATTACATCTGTGGGATGATTATTGGTAATTTTTTCTCTAATGATAAAAATTTTATTTGTGAAGAAGTTCATGAAGTCATCACTAGTTAACGTTAAAGGGATGGTTGGCTCAACAGAGCTCTGACTTTTTGTCAGCCTGGCTACAGTGCTGAAGAGAAACCTGGGGTTGTTCTTATTTTCTTCAATCAGTGATGAGTAGTAAGCTGTTCTGGCTTCGCGGAGGGCTTTCTTATAAAGCAACAAACTATTTCTCCAGGCTAAATGATGATCCTCTAAATTTGTGACACGCCATTTCCTCTCCAGATTACGAGTCATCTGCTTTAGGGTACGTGTTTGAGAATTATACCACGGGGTCAGGTACTTCTGATTAGAGACCTTAGTTTTCACTGGAGCTACAGTATCCAGAGTCGTACGTAGTGAGGAGGTGAAATTATTAACAAGATAATCGACCTCTGTTGGGGTAGCGTTCAGATAGCTGCTCTGCTCTGTGTTGGTACAGGGCATTGACGATGATAACAGTGGCTGGATTATATTCTTAAACTTAGTTACAGCGCTTTCAGAAAGACATCTACTTTGATAAAGTCCACTCTCCACTGCTGCGTAATCAATTATTGTAAATGTAAATGTTATCAAGAAATGATCAGACAGGAGAGGGTTTTCAGGAAACACTGTTAAATGTTCAGTTTCTATGCCATATGTTAAAACAAGATCTAGAGTGTGATTAAAGTGGTGGGTGGGTTCTTTTACATTTTGAGAGAAACCAATTGAGTCTAACAACAGATTAAATGCCATGTTGAGGCTGTCATTTTTAGCATCTACATGGATGTTAAAATCACCCACAATAATTATTTTATCTGAGCTCAGAACTAAATTAGATATAAAGTCTGAGAAATCAGACAGAAACTCTGTGTAAGGCCCAGGTGGACGATAGATGATAACAAGTAAGACTGGTTTCTGAGTTTCACAGCTGGGGTGGACAATGCTAAGCATCAGGCTTTCAAATGAATTAAAAGTCTGTCTTGGTCTATCATTAATTAATAGACTGGTGTGAAAAATTGCTGCCACACCGCCCCCTCGACCTGTGCTTCGAGATTTCTGGTAGTTAGAATGACTCGGGGGTGTTGATTCATTTAAACTAACATAATCATCCTGCTGCAACCAGGTTTCTGTAAGGCAGAGTAAATCAATTTGTTGATCAATTATTAAGTCATGTACTAACAGAGACTTGGAGGAGAGAGACCTAATATTTAATAATCCACATTTCACTGTTTTACTCTTTGGTTCAGATGTGGATACTGTATTGTTCTTTCTTTGTGATTGTTTAAGTTGTTTGTTTTTTGTCTTTTTGGAAGCAGACACAGTCTCTATGGAGATGGGTTTTTGGGGGGGTAGCAGGAGGAGAGAAGCTGCAGAGAGGCGTGTAAGACTGCAACTCTGCTTCCTGGTCCCAACTCTGGATAGTCATGTTTTGAGGGGTTTAATAAATTTGTCGATATTTCTAGAAATGAGAGCTGCTCCATCCAAAGTGGGATGGATGCCATCTCTCCTAACAAGACCAGGTTTCCTCCAGAAGGTTTGCCAATTATCTATGAAGCCCACATCGTTTCTGGGACACCACTCAGACAGCCAGCAATTTAAGGAGAACATGCGGCTAAACATGTCACTCCTGGTCTGATTGGGGAGGGGACCAGAGAAAACTACAGAGTCCGACATTGTTTTGGCAAAGTTACACACCGATTCAATATTGATTTTAGTGACCTCCGATTGGCGTAACCGGGTGTCATTACTGCCGACGTGAATTATGATTTTATTGAATTTACGTTTACCCTTAGCCAGCAGTTTTAAATTTCCTTCAATGTCGCCTGCTCTGGCCCCTGGAAGACAATTGACTATGGTTGCCGGTGTCTCTAGCTTCACATGTCTGAGAACAGAGTCACCAATTACCAGAGTTTGACCCCCGGCGGGTGTGTCACCGAGTGGGGAAAAACGGTTAGACACATGAACGGGTTGGTGGTGTACCTGGGGCTTCTGTTTAGGACTACGCTTCCTTCTCACCGTTACCCAGCCTTTCCCCAGCTGCTTGGGGTCTGCCGGGGAACAGCTAGCGGGGCCTACGCTATCTTCGGCTGCACCAGCTACAGGGGCCTGGCTAGCTAAGGGTGAGAGCAGGGTGCAAAGCCGAGTCTCCAATTCAGTAATCCTGGCCTCCAGAGCTGCAAATATGCTACATTTGTTACAGATATCATTACTGCTAAAGGAGGCCGAGGAGTAACTAAACATCTGACACAATGAGCAAGAAAGTGCAGAAGGGACAGGTGAAGTAGCCATGGTGCTAACGGGTCGGCTACGAGCTAAGCTAGCGAAACAGTACAGAGACAGTGAGTGAATACTATAAATTAGGTAGTGAGTACACAGAAAGTGTGCTTCGGATGAAGCACGTGAAGATTATACTGTGAAAAAAAGAATGTATTTAAAAGTTGTTAATTAAACTGCTAAGCAAATAAGCTACTCAGAAACACCACTGTGTTTGAGCAGGAACAGGAAGCGATACTATACCACAGAGCGAGCGAGCGAACACCAAGTGACAGCGCCACCGACAGGAGACAGGAGGACGTCTCCAGTCGTCCAGTTAATTGTTATTAAATTCCAAGAGAGATAATGAACTGAATTCAGAATTCAACATGAGAGCATGTACTTATGTTATACAACAGTAATAACAGTTTATGGACATTACAGTGCTGCAAACATCAGAAAATGTTACCATGTTAAACTTATATTGACTTATATTCAGTCATTTCACAAGTATGATAACATATTTTACACTAAGAAACTGTTACTGTATAGTATACTGTAAAATGACATTTCAGTACTAGCAAATCTAGCAAAGTATTTTACTGTATGTGCCGTACAAACAGGTCATATAATGCACAAATACTTATATAAACTACAGTAATAGAAGTATAAACTGTATAACTGTATGAAGTTACATTCCTGCTGCTCATCTGTTTTTCTTACTTGTCACAACAACTCAGAGAAATCTATAAATATATAAAAAAGTTGCAAAATGCAATAATTTTATCTTCCACAAATGGAAAAATGAACAGTAAGAGTTTAAAGTAAATCTTACTGTTTCCTCAAAGTGAAAAGATTACAAACCTACTGACAAACTTCATTTTTGACTTTTATATTTGACTTTTATTCGTGTTTCTGGCCACAGTATTAAAATATCTGCCCACGGAGTAACGCATTCAGATCAGCCTTTCTGCTGCTGAAGGACGCGTCCGCGTCGCATACTTGTGCTAAAGCCTCGGCTCAGTCCTGCATCGGATTAGCAGCGGCAATGGTGAAATGTTGCGTTTGAGCCACAGCCCACATTTGTGGGTGTGTCTGTGAGCCTGCAGCAGCTCGGACGGGCTGTCAGTTGTTCGTGCACAAATGTCAGTCCGACAGGTGCACCACGCCGCCACTACAGCGCTGCGCGTCGAACACGCCTGCGAGCTGCTGCGGGGCAAACACAGACTATCGCTCTGGGGTTGAAAGCTGTGAGCAAACTGGTGGGTAAAACACCCCCAAAGCTACCAGGCTGTGACCTCTCTGACCCTGACATCTGCCTGTTGCCAGTATGTTTACCGCGTGTTTTTCTTTGGTCACCGAGGGACAAGATTACAGGAAATTTGCCGGAGGACCTGAATCCGGCCCTTCCTTCTATCTTTTTCCTGAAGTTAGGAAGTCCCTCGGTATATTTAGATCACAGCTGTCCGCCATGGAAATATCCAAGGCTCCCAAATGACTAATGGAGGGCGAGAGCAAAGAAGTTAAAAGGTAAAGTCACGCCAGAGCCAAACAAGGTCGAAGAGGCGGCGTTAATTCAGAAACACTGACGACACAAATCAAACTCGTGTTTCTTCTTGTCTTTTGTTTGTTGGTTTGAAGTTTGTGACACAAAAGCATCTGAGTGAGGGGAGGTTACAGTTTCACCATAATGCTAATAAACAAAACACCGAAGCTGCTTATGGAGCCACGTGTTTAAATGTCTGCCTCTCATACAGCATTTTTCTTCTCTACATGTGGACTCAAAGCACTTTTGACAACATGCATCACTCACCTATCACACACATGCAAGCATTTATTTCTATCACTAAACACATGCAGGGTTCTTGCACACTTTGCCATGCAGGGCAGCCAGGGATCAAACCACCAACCTTCCAGTTGACCTGCTGTGACTTCCTGAGCCACAGAGGCAGATAAAGTATCGTCAACAGGAAGTTCCAGTCGATACAACTAGAAAAGCGCCATGTAAATGCTCCTCTATTCCCGTGGTTATCTACAAGCTCTAAAGTGGTGGGAGATGTGTGTGGTTGTTGGTCTGTGATTTTAAGTAGGGATACCCTGGGACAGGTCACTGCATGGATTGGGTCAGGAGCCAACTGTAGTGCCCGTCAAGGTTATTATCGTTAATGAAAACTAACGAAATAACGAAAACTAGAAGTGAAAAAACATTTTCGTTAACGGAAATAAAAAATAAAAAACAAAAAAAGGAAAACTAACTAAAACTATAATGAGTGTTCACAAAACTAACTAAAATTAACTGAATTTATAGCAAAAATGTGTTTAGTTTTCATTGATGTGTGCGTGTCATACAAGAGTCAAGGGTGAAAATGAAGTTTAGTTTCCAGATTTTTTTCTTGCTGTGTCTCATTATGCCAGCAGGTGGCAGCACGTTAGTCGAGTCGTCTGTGTCGCTGCTCCGTCCACGCGCAGAATCATGTCAGGAAAAGTCGGAAGAAAGCACCAGAGTCCAATTTGGGATTACTTTGAATATGACTGTGTTTTGGATAAAGCAAGTGTCTTGTAGTGGAAACAGACAAATTATGAGGGACATTTCTAAAGGGAAAAAAATCCCACAAACCTTAAAGTGCACTTGAAAAGCTCACACAAGAAGGCTAACCTAGCTTAGCTTGAGAAGGTAAGGGAGCACACTCAACCCTCATCCCCAGAAACAGAAGCTAACCCCAGGCAAGGCAGCGTGATGCATCCCGAGACAACAGGACGGGGATATCTACACAACTGTGTGAGTCAATTACCTTCAAAAAGTTTATCAATTCACTTGAACCAAAATTACGAACACCCGGTGCTGCGAGAGTTAATAGTCTCATTGGGGCCAAGATATACATTTTATAGTTGCCTGGTATCAATGGTTGTTCATCTGCCTTTATTTATTTATTTATTTATTTAAAGAACCCATAGGTGGGAATGTGAGTTGTCTGTCTCTGCGTGTTAGCCCTGCGACAGACAGGCGACTTGTCCAGGGTGCAGTATGGTAGCTGGAATAGCAACATACCCAAGGATGAGCAGAATGACTGATATGATGAAACTGGGATTTTGTTACACTTAATTATTGCAAACACAACTAAAACTAAACTGAAACTAATCAAAACTAAACTGAAACTAGCAAACAATTGGTAAAAACTAATTAAAACTGATATAAAATTGAAAATCTGAAGTCAAAACTAAATAAAAATAAAAACTAATGAAAATTGCAAAACTATTAAAACCCTGGTGCCCGTACAGCGCTGTCACCGTTTATTCCATCACTGACGATGTTGTCCTTAATGATAGGTGTCGCCACACAGACAAAACTTCCACCCTAGTGCTGGTGTAGCAATAGAAGAAGTTTCCTTTTGCATAATCTGGGATCCCCTGTGCTTCTGTGCTAACATATCATTCAAATGGTTGTAAAAACTCCCACAGGGACACACTCTTGTCACTAGGTGCACCCAAAACTAGACTGTGGCTGACTTGATGAGCAGCTGAGAAAGTGGACAGACTGAGAAGTCATGCCCTCGATGATGGGAAGACCGAGAAATAAAAACTGATTGTGCCGAATAGCCTGAAAAAGAAAGTGAAATAAAAAGTGAATCGTCGTTCATCTTTATTGGTTTTGACCGTTAGCTGCTCTCAGAACCTCCCGCCCGAGGATTTCCCACAGTTCGGTGTGGTTCCTAACCATGCTGACCTCGGTAATGTGCGCATTCCCTGCAACCAGCTGTCATGTTGCTTCTGTGAGAGAGCAGCGTGTGAGAAGGGAAAAAGGGTGTGATGGACAGGAGACAATAACTGTCGGAGGGTTTGCGTCCATTTTTAGACTCCGCTGACCCGTTTCCAGTGTCATCCAAAGATTCCAGAGGATCTGGGAGTGTTTCAGCCACTGCTGCAGGAAGGGCAGTGCAACTGCTCTGCAACTTGACACTCCATCAAAGAGCCTCTGAAAATAAGGATTTCATCCTCTTGTAATAGAGGGGGTTTTATGTGGAGGTTAGCGAGGCTGCGTGCCCTCGCCTTCCTGTAATTGTCCCAGTCATGCTCCCGTTTCCATGACTGAGCAGAAACTGAGCGTGAGTGCGATCTGATTTACAGCAGCCACATGTGAACTAGGGGCTTATAAAGCTCCCCGGCCAACATGTGGAAACTGAAAACTAAAATTTGTTTGCTGATGAATTTCTCAAATAAAGCGATTTGGTCATCACACATCGCTTTGTAGCCGGCGGTGGGTCACTAGGGGGTATTCCAGGCTCCCTGTCATATGCCAGGATGGTAAATACATACACAGTGTTGGGGAGTAACGGATTACATGTACCGCCGTTACGTATTTAAATTACAAAATATGAGTAACTGTATTCCGTTACAGTTACCGTTTAAAAAGGTGGTATTTAGAATACAGTTACTTTGTTGAAATAAATGGATTACACGGCGGTACTTCCCTGTTTCATATTGTGGCGGGTCAGGACTGTTTGGGTTTTGTTTGACAGCTACGTTCTGTTGTTCCAGGTGGCAGCGTTACGGTTGCCATGGTTACAGGGTGACGCTCTCTCTCTGCGTGTTTCCTGGGTGAGAGAGGCCTTTTTTGTTGTTGTTGTGCTAAGCTAATAGGCAGAATGCTACAGGTATAGCTCTAAAGAATGTAGCATCATAGGCAGTGTAGTCCGTGCTGCAGGGAGAATGGACTGCTATACACGTTATGTGTCTGTGAGCGAGGGAGGGAGAAAAAGGAAAAGTACGAGCTGTCATCGAGCAGAAACGGGAGCTGGAAGCATGTAAATATAATAATAACCACTGCAGCCAAGAAGAGAGCCTGACGAGCCCAGTTGTAAGTAAGCTATTAAGACTCGACTGTACACCGTGTTCGTGTTTTCCTCCAAAAACAATAAGTTCTGTTGGAGCAGCCTTTCAACGCCTCTCTCTGTCTCTGCTAGCAAAGTGACCCAGACAACAAAGTAAAGCTAGTTTTCAGCTACGAGCCGACACAGAACCCACCGTATTAGCCAGAGGTCCCTTTACTACGGTTCGGAGCCGCGGACCTTCAGTAACAGTAATAAATCACAGCAATAGTACATTCATGTAGTTGTAAACAGCATGATAATATATTAAGTAATCCAAAGTATTCAGAATACGTTACTCTCATTGAGTAACGTAACGGAATACGTTACAGAATACATTTTGGGGCATGTATTCTGTAATCTGTAATGGAATACATTTTAAAAGTAACCTTCCCAACACTGTACATATGATAGCAGGGTTACGTGGTTCCCTCACAACATGCTCATCATGCTTGTTCAGGTTAGTGTGGAAGCTCTGCTTTCTTCAGCTCTAAAAATGATAAGTAAAAATTTACAAAGCAGCAAACTGTTTTTCCAGGCTAGAAGATGATCTTCTAAATTAATGAGACGCCATTTCCTCTCCAGCTCACGAGTTGTTTCCTTTAAGGTGAGTGTTTGACAATGAAGGAGTTACAGTATCACACGCGGTAATTAACTAATTATTGGGAACATCCTTCAGGTAACTGCTATGAATAAAAAAAACCAACATCCAAAGAAAAACTTTGCAAGCCTGAAGAACTATTGTTCAAGCCCACTTCAAAAATACGTTTTGGCTCCCTGGAAGCAAAATCAAATGAGGGCTCAAGAGTTTTGCACAGTTCTATACTTCATTCATTCAGTTTTGTCACACTGGGAGTTTGTCGGAGATGGTGAGTCTAAAGTTGGCTCTGAGGGGTCAGCCCTGGCCCAGTTAGGGTTAGGCAGCTAAAACAGATGGTCAGCTTTGTAGCTCACACTAACCTCCAACTGCCTACTCGAAGTTTTCCCCTTGATGCTCCCTCCATTGTCTCTCAGTGAACTTTACACTGGACGCAGCTGCAATTTTGTGATTGTGATTACGATTGGTCAAAGAAGAAGCGCGGCCCTACTTTCTGAGCCACCCTGCACACCCTTTTCTCATTTACTCACCAGTGCTCAGGTTGAAAGGCCAGCTAAAACCTCTGCTCTTTGCCAGACCGTTGTCACCGTTGTGGTGGTATCAGGCTTGCAAACCTGTGGCTCTCTTTACTGAGTGCTTCCTAGTTTTCTGACCTTGTTCTCTGCTCCTCCTTTTTTGTGCTCTTTACCTTGGCTGGATCTTCTTCCTAACTTACCTGCAAACAAAGAGCTGGCAATTCTTCGTCTATTCACTTGCACAGTCCTCTGCAACTGCCTCCCTCACCTGCACTCAAAAAAAGCAAGAACTTAAACCACCGATTTTTCTAATTTCATTTCATTCCTCAGACCTCCTGAAAAAGGACAAGAGAAGATTTTTCCAATTAAACGAAGAGCAACAAAGACTGTGGCGAGGAAAGAAGGATTCAGAGACGCTGGTAACAGCAATAAAACCATAAAGCTATAACTCAGCCCTTGCCAGGGACAAATAAAATAATAAAATGCTAAAAATATATTTTCAAAATTTACAACAGTGGAGCTAACCAGAACGATAAAATCTTCACCGCCAAGAGTCCCCAGAGCCTCCTGAAACAGCCCTAAAAGTCCAGTAAAGGTTTGCAGGGCAGTGGAGCGTTCACCCTCATCTTCCATCCCAGACTCTGACCTCCTGTGCCGAGAGAAATGGCAACAGTCACTTGGCCAAGCCAACACCAGTCTGGTGTAAATAATGAAGGAGGCTTGGACAGAGGTCTGAGCTCTGGACGCCCAGGACGCTATCCTTGCCTTTCTGCTCCACCTGCAGCGTCTCCACAGCCTCCGTACGATAGTCCAGACAGATAAATTCAAACTTGTTGCCGCCCGTGTTTGCTTGAGCTGTAAATGAGCTGAAGTTGTGGGTAGGAAGTAATTATACTTTCAAAATAAAAGCATGCAAATACATTAAATATTAAAAAAGAATTATAATAAAGCTACAATATAAAGCATCCAGAATATACAATAAACATTACTATAATACCGTAACTAAAACACCATTAAGCTAGTCTCTGATAGGTTAATGGTGACTTTACTTACCTGCATGGGTTAAAGTGGGCTGGAACGGCATTTTCCATCAGTAAACAAGGTATTAAATCTGATAGGCAGGCTAATGCATGTCACAAATTAAGGACTATAACTAACATCAGCCTACACACAAACGGTCACAAAATAAGTTTTTTAGTTGAGTGTAGACTCGCCATATAAACAAAGAGTGAACAAGAGTGGTTATTGGAGCAGCAGCACAGGTTAGCAGATTATAGCCTCGCAAAACAAATCATTATGTCTATTGAAGCCAGGAAACATCTTCTCTCCATGTTGCACACACTTCAACCCTGCTTTCATGTAAATTCTGTTAACCCTTTAAAACCGATCGGAGCAGCACGCTCTGTTTTGCGTAACTATTTTTAAATCCCGGTAGCTCTGCAACCACGTGAGCTAGCGCAATAATTTTTTTTGCATATCTTATGCCATCAGCTTGTCCTCGGTCACAGTTTCCTTCCACATACAGCTTTGCAAAAACTGCATAAAAACCACTTGCAGCAACAAAAACATAATATTCCAGAAACACCCTTTGCCGATCCGATCAGCTGTTCATAACACTTCCTACGTTGGAATAGACGTCAGCGCGAACTATCGCATGTCCGCCATGACCTGCCCGAAACCGGAAGTGACGTCATTTTCGCGGAAATGTAGTTTTTTACCATCAGGGCCTCATGAGCCTATATTTGTGTTTTTAAAAGTTATCTTTGACTTTATGACTTTCTGTGTCGTTTCTGGGATGCTTAGGACTCATATTGCACTGCTGGAAATAGTTTATTTTAATGCATATGCTGCTTTTTTGCAAATTTGCATTATAATATTTATTTTCGTTTTTCCTGCAGTGTATAAAAATTGGTGTATTTCAAAAATAAAACTATGAAGACACTCAAAATAAATTTCCTGTGGTGGGAAACTATTTTGTGCAACTTTTTTGTATTTACAGTTTTGAGAGATAAGCCTCTTAAATTTCTCTAACTAGAAATATATGTTAAAAAAGCAAAAACGATTTTCTTTTTTTTTGTAGTTTATTGCACTTTTTTGCAATTTATGTAATTACTATGCACTTAATGCAGACATATTATTAAAACCTTGGCTATAATGGTTGTATTGATGTATAGCAACTTGAAATGCTCCCAAAAATGGCTCCACAGCATGTAAAAATATAATATAAGCTCTGGCGGACTTGGTTCTATGGTAGGTCTTAAAGGGTTAATGATAAGCGTTAAACTTGCATCGCTCTGCTCGGTTCTTGCTCTTGAGGCCACTTGTTCTTACAATTATGACAGAAACTAGTAGGGAAGCACCGATACCGGTATCGGTACATTCCTAGAAACTAGGCGTCTAATCCAAACATACTCAATTTGGAGAAAATTGGCAAATAAAATGCAAATTAATAACACTTTCCAGTTCAGGTGGACAGCCACAAATCCTTAGAAATAAAAAGATTCAATCTGGGAGTAATTTTCAAAATGTTCCCAGGGCATGCGTTTACATAATTAAATAAAAGCTGTGTTCTCGTTCTTTTGACTAATGATTTCTTCACATTAACTTGTACACTTATCAGTGGAATTCACAAATGCCTTGTTTGCCTTTTAACAGCTCTGACACAGCAGGATTGATCACAGTGTGTTATCCCCAAAAATCCCTTTCTTTTAATTACGTTGTCATGATGTTAACTAAACGTGTACCACACGCAATCATGCACAGCTCATTAGCTGCAAACCAAATGTTTGATGCGAGTAAAAGATTACTTCCTTTACCACTTTAAAGACGTGAAAACAGGTCTGATCGTATAAAAACTCTTAAATAAGCACAATTACTAATTACTAATCTTTTTATTTAAGAAACCACACTGTTGCTGAATTCTGTGATAAACATGTGCATCGTGTGCATGAAACAGCTCCGCATTTTTGTTTCTGTCAATCGATTGCATTTATCGGCGAAGGTTTTCTGATCAGCAGCTTCGTGAGGAAATAGCAGGTTTATATTTTTCATAAAGATCTAAAGCAGCAAATTGAGAAACTTCCTGGGAAATGCAGACAAAGCTTTGCTTTGATTCTCTTTGGACTCTCACGATCACAAAAAACACAACACAAAGGAGGTCAGGGGGGCTGAAACAGGTGAAGCGACTCCAGGTCAAAGGTCAGCTGTCCTGGGCAAGTTCAAAACTACTCGATTGACGCCGCAGTCTGCTCACATTTCCACACGAGAATCATTATATCGTCTCGGCCAGCAATTTGCTCGTTTGTCTTTCACCTGATTCTCATATATTCTCACTTTAGATTGTGATCTTTCCTAAATGCAAATATTTAATGAATTAACTGACTGTAAGTGAAACCAAGCTTTAGAAATAAATGCATGTATATGGAGATACTAAAATAATACCTTTTAAGTTAATTCTTGCGCATTGACCAACTCCTACCCACAGGCTCAGGCAACAAAATCAATCTCCCTTCAAATCTTCCAGAGACTGGATTTCCAAATAGACCTTTCGTGCTGAAAGCTTGGCCCTGCCTCTGTTGTCAGCACTAAACAAAGTGTATGCACAATGTGAACTATGAGCCAAACTGCTGAGAGTGCAGGCAGCTACATGTCTCCGTGGACATCATCGTCGTTACCGATAATTTTATTGAGCCCAGGTAAAAGCAGACTTAGATCATAATGATTGGTGGAAAGAAATGAGAGAAGCTGATAGTTGGTTTGACAGCAGATGGTTGTTTTTTGTCAGGCCTCTGGATTTTACCCAGCTCCACCCTCATCCTCCTCTTTTGTTAAACCAGGAAGGAGCAGAGCTGCTGTGTATTATGTAAAACACACTGTTCTGTCATAAAATGGCAATGGAAAGTGGCCACTTTCATGAGTAAATTATATAAGTTTTTACTATTTCTTTTCCATATTGGTCAGCTGCTTCTGCTGGAAGTTTCTTCCTGTTAAAAGGGAGTTTTTCCTTCCCACTGTCGCCAAAGTGCTTGTTCATAGGGGTCATCTGATTCTCTGTATTATTGTAGGGTCTTTACCTTAAAGCAGCGATCCCCAACCTCTGTTGCCCTACAGACCGGTTTATTTTCACAGACTGGCCTTTAAGGTGTTGCGGATAAATACAACAAAATGAAACCAGTACCGGTACCAAAAAAGGAAGATTTATTCATAATACACGGGAAAAGACCCAGGGAAACCAAATGTAAAAAAAAACCAACCAAAAAACGATAAAAACCAATGAAAACATGGCCCGGTACCAAACGACGGTTTCCGGGGTTGAGGACCGTTGCGGACCTTGAGCTGACTGCTGTGATTTTTCCTGTAAAAGTAAAATTTGAAATGAGCTGAATTCCTGGTTAGAAGGTTCATTAAAAATGACGTAGTCGTGAATATATAACTGTACAAGCGCCTTGAAACAACTGCTGTTTTATGTGCGTCTATATAAATAAAACTGAATCTAATTGAATTAGTTGAATTTTAATGTCTTAATGAACACATGATGTTCTTCATTGATATCATTGATAAAGATAAGGGGGTTCCTTTGGGGGCCATTAGGTAAGTGGTGAGTCTTGTCAGTGTCCTCGCTTTATTAATCAGGTGTGCTTTCAGTCTTATTTGAGCTTTCTCTTTAACCAATCGGTGACAGTGTTCATCTTTTTTATCCAGTTTTTGGTGCTGACTCGTGACTACAAGGAGTTGCTGGCTTTTGTTTTTTTACAGGTGTAGTTTTGGGTAAATCTGTATGTGTCCTTAGCAGAGATGGGCTGTAATCCGATTACTTTTTTCAAGTAACGAGTAAAGTAAGGGATTACTATTGCAAAAACGGTAATTAGATTACCGTTACTTTCCCGTAGGAACGCTGCGTTACTGCGTTACTAAAACCGTGATTTTTTTTTTTTGCGAGAATGTGAGAAAGCGAGTGCGACGTTCGTGCCAACAGCTGTGTGCAGATCAACAATGGATCATATATCGAGTGCAGAGAGAGTATGAGCATGCAGCGTTTAAAGCGTGGAAGTACTGACCTTACTTTGAGTTTGATTCCATAAAAAGTGACAAAAACATTAGTGTCCGTTGTGCGTGGGAAGAAAACTTCTTTTTACAGAGAAAAAAACCCCCTAAACTTCCAAACAAGCACCGAGTAGCTACGACGTAATGGGAAACTCACAGAGAAACTCGCGGATTCTTCCACTGACCGCGGCACACCTGCACCAGGGTAAACCTCCGCCTACCCCACTCCTGCTTTACAGGTGAAAATAGAGCAACAGGCCCGCTAGTCTTTGACTTTGTTTATATTCTGCTGTGTTTTACTTGCATCTATTTGAAAGACTGAGTGTAAACACAAAAAAATATATATTTTATGTGCTGGAATGTGCAGAAAATAAGTTTAAATATTAAACACATTTCTTCCAGTCAGTGAATGTTGCAGATAATTACATTTTTACTTGATGCATAAAGTTAAAAGATTAAAACTAACAAAACAAGTTTTAAAAAGAGACTTTTCCATTTGATTACATTTTGTATGATGATTATGCAGAAAAAGTAGAATTGGGCTGAAAGATCTATCACTTTATCACCTATTCAGGTTGTAAATCGTGTTTTTAAAAAGTAACTAAGTAACTAAGTAATTAATTACTTTTGAATAAGTAATCAATAAAGTAACGGGATTACTTTTTGGGGGAAGTAATCAGTAATTAGTTACTGATTACTTTTTTCAAGTAACTTGACCAACACTGGTCCTTAGTGTCCTATATTTTTACATAATTCACTAAACAAGTGATTTTCCCAGTAAATCTGCTGGGACAGGCCTTTTTAGTTTCAGCCTTCAGCGATCGCGCTCCGATGCTTCCGAGCTGAGTATTGAACGAGGCTCGTAAACACAAACTAAACAGCTTTTCGCTTTTAAGAAAGAATGCTGCTAAGGAAACACAAGACATTGTGTTTCCTTAGCAGCATTCTTTCTTAATGGGGAGAGATTTGTACTGAATAACCTTATGACCAATTCTAAGCATTCACATCAAGCTGGTCATTGTGGAGCATTTTTAAAAATGATATAATCTCAGTTTTACAAAGAGTGGACTCTCCAGGCGCTGTGGTCCCCAGTGTGTTAAAAGCACCTTGAAGGGGACTCTGAGCTGATGAAACAAACAGCCTATTGATGATCAAATAAAAGGAGCTTCTCTTTCCTCCCCTCTTTATCTCAGGATGCATCTCATGCCTCCCCTAATACCTGCCATCCTGATTAGATGTGGAAACAAAGCTCTGTGCCATCCTTCCTCCTCCTTAATTGCATCATTAAGACGGATCGTCTTGAGATTAAATTAGATACTTTTAAATAGATCAGCGGTAAGAAATTGAAGTTTTAAGGAAGCCGAGGCACAAGCCTGTGGTTCTTTGTGCATCTGCAACAAGTTTTCCTCGTGTAATGCTTTGTTGGCAAGTTAAACATCGACTTCTTACTTTTTGACCTTTTTTAACTTTGCCAGGCCTCCTGCACTTTTTTAGCAGTTTCTCTGCACATGGACCACAGTGTTAAAACAAACAGAAAAAGGCTTCTTGGCAACACTTCTGTGCTTGAGGTTTTACTGGTTTGGAGAACTAAGTAAACGAAGAGGATGTAATTAGTTCAGGAAAGTTTGTGTATAGCAAATTCATCGATTTGACTCCAAACACATTGGAGAATAATCGCTAAAAATGTGGAAAGTCTATGAACTATGTAGCACATTCCTAAAAACAAAAACAGGAATGTGCTGAGAAAGTGGTCCTCTGATCACCGTCAATATGTGCATGTGCAGTGACGAGACATTTCACAACCTTCAGACTCACACATAATCAGATCACCATCACTAGTCAACAGGGACAAACTGAATGTTTTCTTAACACCATCCAACATATGGCAGGGCCATTTCTCTGTGGAGTTTGGATGTCGCCCCCCGTCATGTCCAGGATCTCTCTGGTACTTCGGCTTCCTCGTACAGTCCAAAGATAGGCAGTTTTGTTAACTGGTGATTTTAAACTGGCCTTGAGTCGATGGATAGCATCCTAGTTTCATTTCCATGTGACATCAGCTAATGTGTATATAATATTTTATTAGGACCAATAACTGCTAATCATCTGGTCTTTGACCCAGGAGACTCAATACTGTGTCAGTTCAGTTTGTATACCTGTGCTTAGGAACAGATAAAAGTGGTTTTGAATGTGATTGGGTGAAGGAGACTGAGCAGACAGGTGCTGCATAAATACGTCCACAGCACTCTTGGGCCTGTTTGTGCTGTTGTGCTCATTGTGATTTAATCACAATGAGAGTTAAAAACAAAAAAAATGAGGGGTGTAGATGCTGTTTATGTGATAAGAACGGAGCATTTTACCCTGATGCTAGACGGTTGCTAGGCAATATAATAGTATGTCATTCATAATTCAACTTTTGATCTTATGATAATAATGGATTGGATTTATATATAGCGCTTTTCAAGGCACCCAAAGCGCTTTACAATGCCACTATTCATTCACACACTGGTGGAGGCAGCTACAGTTGTAGCCACAGCTGCCCTGGAGCAGACTGACAGAAGCGAGGCTGCCATATCGCGCCATCGGCCCCTCTGGGCAACACTAGTAGGCGGTAGGTGAAGTGTCTTGCCCAAGGACACAACGACCAGGACAGAGAGCCCGGGGATCAAACCGGCGACCTTCCGGTTACAGATAAGCTTCCCAACCCCCTGAGCCACGGTCGCCCCAATTATTCAATTCAATTCAATTTTATTTATATAGCCCCAAATCACAACAAAAGTCGCCTCAAGGCGCTTCATAGATACAGAGAAAAACCCAACAATCATATGACCCCCTATGAGCAGCACTTTGGCGACAGTGGGAAGGAAAAACTCCCTTTTAACAGGAAGAAACCTCCAGCAGAACCAGGCTCAGGGAGGGGCGGGGCCATCTGCTGTGATTGGTTGGGGTGAGAGAAGGAAGGCAGGATAAAGACATGCTGTGGAAGAGAGACAGAGATTAATAACAGATATGATTCAATGCAGAGAGGTCTGTTAACACATAGTGAGTGAGAAAGGTGACTGGAAAGGAAAAACTCAATGCATCATGGGAATCCCCGGCAGCCTACGTCTATTGCAGCATAACTAAGGGAGGATTCAGGGTCACCTGGTCCAGCCCTAACTATATGCTTCAGCAAAAAGGAAAGTTTGAAGCCTGATCTTGAAAGTAGAGATAGTGTCTGTCTCCTGAATCCAAACTGGAAGCTGGTTCCACAGAAGAGGGGCCTGAAAACTGAAGGCTCTCCCTCCCATTCTACTTTTAAATACTCTAGGAACAACAAGTAGGCCTGCAGAGCGAGAGCGAAGTGCTCTAATAGGGTGATATGGTACTACAAGGTCATTAAGATAAGATGGGGCCTGATTATTTAAGACCTTGTATGTGAGGAGCAGGATTTTGAATTCAATTCTGGATTATGTCATAGTCCTACATGGGTTTGCTTGTGTTGTGGTCTCCTAACTGTCCCTGAGTCTAGGCTGGGTTGGGCAAGTGAGGGCCCACCTCTGAGTGGAGTTTTGGTTTCACCTGTTGCTCATCAGTGTCATCAACAGTCAGTACTTAAAGACCAGCTCTGACACCCACGAGGGATGTGATCAGGATCCTTTGTGGAGCTCCTGCATTACTGTGGTCTCATATTCTTGCTTTCCCGTGCGGTTCACTTCTCAATTCCACTTGGCTCCATTGAGCTGGTTTGTTGCATCATCAGCGCTTCACTGGAACACTCACAGCTGTCTGCTTTGGGTCTCTCATTAACCTGACATCTTATTGTTGGGAAGTTAAAACAGTAGGATGCTTTCATGGGATGTTACTGGTGCATAAATACTACAAACAAGACATCAGCTAATATAGACGACAACCTTCAGGTGAGTAAGCTGTACCCGAGTGCCAGGTTTAGTTGCTCAGCTCCTGATGGTGGAGGACAAACACAGACTTTGTGTATTATACACTGCTCAATAGGATTAACCCTTTAAAACCAATTGGAGCGGGCACGCTCTGTTTTGCCTAACTATTTTTAAATCCCGGTAGCTCTGCAACCACGTGAGCTCATAAGCTGTTCATAACACTTCCTATGTTGGAATAGACGTCAGCGCGAACTTTCACATGTCTGCCATGACCTGCCCGAAACCGGAAGTGACGTCATTTTTGCGAAAATGTAGTTTTTTACCATCAGGGCCTCATGGGCCTATACTGGTGTTTTTAAAAGTTATGTTTGACTTTATGACTTTCTGTGTGGTTTCTGGGACGCTTAGGACTCATATTGCACTGCTGGAAATAGTTTATTTTGATGCATATGCTGCTTTTTTGTAAATTTGCACTATTATATTTATTTTAGTTTTTCCTGCAGTGTATAAAAATTGGTGTATTTCAAAAATAAAACTATGAAGACACTCAAAATAAATTTCCTGTGGTGGGAAACTATTTTGTGCAACTTTTTTGTATTTACAGTTTTGAGGGATAAGCCTCTTAAATTTCTCTAACTAGAAATATATGTTAAAAAAACAAAAACGATTTTCAATTTTTTTGTAGTTTATTGCACTTTTTTGCAATTTATGTAATTACTATGCACTTAATGCAGACATATTATTAAAATCTGGGTTATAATGGTTGTATTGATGTACAGCAACTTGAAATGCTCCCAAAAATGGCTCCACAGCATGTAAACATATAATATAAGCTCTGGCGGACTTGGTTCTATGGTAGGTCTTAAAGGGTTAATCAAACTTCTTTTTAATCAGAGTAAAGAATCAAGTCTATTAAACATCTGAGTTATTGATCTGGTCAGTTAAGTAGTAGAGAGGGTTGTTAATCAGTCTCAGCTGCTTTGGTGTTAATGAGCGCCCTGACTACTTGCTGTGGATTATAAAGTCTAGTCTAAGATTCATTCATTTAAACACTGAGGTCCAAGGTGTCATTAAAGAAATAACATCTTAGTGGAATGATTACATCATATAGGTAAGAGAGAGAGAGAGACAGACACGGCTGGGTGAGCTATGCTGACTTGCATTGAGAATGAAAGAGGGTAAAGATGATACAACACTGTGCTGTAAATGTATCAACTTATTCAATTCAATTCAGTTTTATTTATATAGCCCCAAATCACAACAAAAGTCGCCTCAAGGCGCTTCATAGATACAGAGAAAAACCCAACAATCATATGACCCCCTATGAGCAGCACTTTGGCGACAGTGGGAAGGAAAAACTCCCTTTTAACAGGAAGAAACCTCCAGCAGAACCAGGCTCAGGGAGGGGCGGGGCCATCTGCTGTGATTGGTTGGGGTGAGAGAAGGAAGACAGGATAAAGACATGCTGTGGAAGAGAGACAGAGGTTAACTTATCTCACCTACGCTTTCAAGGAGAGACACTTACTCCGATTTATCAGGTATAAATGGCCTTTTGAGACACATCAGGATTTGCCATGGCGATGATGGCTTACTAACTAGTTTAGTTGTCTACTTGCCATGCAATGAAAGCTTCACGGTTAAGTGATGCTGTTCATGCAGATTTTTCAACCAGGTGACATTTAACCTACATATAGCATCATCACAGTCGGGCTGTTTGCACAGGTCTACAGTAATGCTCTCTCTTCACAGCCAAACTGACACCTGCAAGGAAGCTCAGTGAGAAATTATATTCTAAATATAATCTGTGAACATTAAGTTCAACAGTTCATTTTGAGGCTGAGGTATTCCAGTGTCATCATCTTTTTATGGCATTCTTCTTTTACAATACGCATCAAACCCTTTGTAACCTTGTGGAGACGGGAGGAATATGGGTGTCATAAAGTCATATCATCTGTAAATACATGGAATACTCTGCAGTCTGATGAACGACCACTTACCTGTACTTAAGGTCCGTGTTCCAGAGGGACGAGCCACAGTAAACACTGTGGTCTTAAGCACAACTGTTGATTGTACGTGCTTTCAAATCTTTTTTTCCCCCTTAAATTAAGGCACATAAATATATATAACAGGGCATCAATCATTTTGTGTAAGAGAAGAGCAAAGCAGAGATAATGTGGTTAAAATCTAACACCAATATCAAAGCTCTGTTTACCTGGTTTCTATGGAGAGGCGAGAGCTGCAAAACGGCGAGTCTCTAACTAAGGAGTCAGGCAGCGGGAACAGCTGGGGCATCAGACCAGGTGACTGTGGCAAACGCACACGTATGCACGCCAACCTACACACACAGCACCATTAGCATCCATAAAAAGCCAGGTCTTGTCAGCATTAATCACCCCTGCTGTGTTTTTGCGAACTCTTTAGCAGAGCTGTACATGGACTCCTGAGCAGGTTTTTCCCCAGCATCATGTGTGCACAGCTCATGTTACCCAAAGGACAGCAGCGTTCCTGAAATCTGTTGTGATCTCTTGCAAGAAACTGTGTGAGCGCGACAACGTTCTGGTTTTAACTGCCCCAAACCTGTGCAGGTCTTTTTATTTAAGTCTCATTTTCCAGTTTTTTTCAGAATCTGAAACGTCGTTATTTGCGCACACGAACGAGGAACTTAAATCCAGTTTTTAAAGACGGACGTGCCGATTTGTGATTTCTCAGTCACAAAACAACTTTTACAGTGAATGGACCAACAAACAACACAGTGACTGTTTCATTTAAAAAAGATGGATGGGGCTATTTTCACTGGTGTGATGTAGCAATAAAGCCTCATAAAACGCTGAGAGTACAGATTTTGTCATTGCCATGATATAATTGTCATCTTGACTGTTATGATATTGTGTATTTTTAGTGGTTGTGCCCCAAAGCTCCTCTCCTTGGCACATTTTTTTGTGTGACTTTTGCATATAAATGCGGCAGCTTAAAAAAACGCAATCTCTGACGATTTTCTGTCCTTTACATGGTTTTAAATGACACTGGGAGTGTTTCTAAAGTGATTAGTCTGCACAACAGACTTTTATTTTAAGTAGATTCGGGTCAATTTTAATTTTGAATTTACAAAATGTTCATTTTAACTGGAATCACAAACTGCAGGACTTTATTTGCTATGTGTAATGCCACGAGCTCTATATAACATGTTGTGCGACGTTGGCGTGACCCTTTTTCCATTAAACTACTGTCGAAAAGGATCCTACCTGATTATTAGCTAATACTAGAGGTGGGAATCACCATACATCCCACGATATGATATTATCACAATACTTAGCGCACGATATGATATTATTGCAATTTTTAAAAATATTTTGCGATATTCAGATTCTGTACATAAAGGTAAACTTTATCAATATTCATTTTCTCTAATATCAAAGTCTCACACTCAGTCTTTCTCTCATTTCAGTTTTATTGTTGACAAACTGAACGGTTTGTATTACAGTCTAGTCCAACTTAACTGAATCAACCATCTGGTACAATTATAGCTATTCTGAACTATGCAGTTTATGAAAACTATGCAGCCCCTTCAGCAACTGAAGAATTTGAAAGTAAATTAAAACAAAATATAATTTTACATGAAATAAAAAAGTTTTAAACTTAATTAAAATAAAACATGTCTTAAATTAAAATAAGTAAACTGTCATGTTTATTGCTGCAAAAAAACAAGTTAAACACATTTGGACAGTGAAGGAATGTCAGGATTCTTGCTCAGAAAAAGGATCAACATGCTCTGAAGTCAGAGCACAAAAACCTTTTTGTAACAAAATATCGATTTCTGCTGTCCCTGTATCGATACATTATTACCAAACAAAATATCACGATGCTACACAGTATCCATTTTCCCCCCCACCCCTAGCTAATACGGCTTTCAGAGAAATGCCCCTCTGATCATGACTGTTTAAATGAAGGCTCTTTGTTGGTTGCCTTGGTGCCGTCGGGACTGAATTGAGCCTCTGATGCTTCAGCGCAAGAACAACACACTACTTAGGCTATTAATAAGACTATTGAAGATGGAGTGTAGCCCAGCTGCACAAAGCTGCCACTCTGTAGTATAAGTGAACAATTTTGTGTCTTGAAAAGATTTGCCATATGTGAGCAGTGGAAATCATCTTCAGCTAAAGCGCTTTCTACCTCGTTTTAAAGTAAAATTCGAGACTTCATTTACTTTAAGAACATCCGTTCTGGGCAAAGAGCAATTCTCATAATCACAGTTTTTGCTATTATATTGCAAACAATTAAAAAAGTGCTCACACAGAGTTTGAAGAGCCAAAGATCGATGTCTTATTCAACTTATCCAAAGTCTGAAACTCAAAGATGTTTGATCTCTAACTGTAAAAAAACACAAAAGCGACTAAAAGCTACATCTGAGAAGCTGCAGGTGGTGAATATTTATTTTTGCTTATAGGACGACTGAACGTCAGATCAGTTCAGCTTTATAACTAATCCAAAAGCAACGCTGGAACTCTCCTTTAAACTCAACAGCTGGGAAAGTAAGGAGACTAGACACCAGTATTTCATGTTTCTGGATAAAGTGAAATCAAATAAATGCCAGAAAGTCATAAAATTAAGCCTTGTGGCAAAACGCTTAAAAGATCTTTTGATCTTCAGTGTTTATCACTGGAAGTAAGTAGGTTTTCAGGCATAATTGCGATGACATAATCTTGTTGGGCACAGAGCCAGTCCTGGCATGGCAGTGAAGCCAACTTCACCAAGTCATGCAGGAATCAACGATTGCGTAAAACATTTGTCTCCTGTACTTTATTTTAATTTGAACCACATTCTTTGTCCACATTGTTGATATAAGACGAGCTCTGTTTGCACCCCTGTGGGAGCTAAATCTTCGGGAAGGTGCAGAGTTTCCACCTGGTGTTGTCAAACTACAGGACGCAGATGAGCCTTTCTGTCAGTCAGTTACAAGCTGCAGATCAAGAATCAGCCAAAAAGTTGTACGCAACTCTTTGACTTTGTTCTTTTTTAGCTGATGTCCTTGTATGGTACCTGCTCTGTCTTCACCTGGCTTTCCCTCAGGAGAGTCAACACAGAGCTGACGTGGTTGGCTCTCAGCGTTATCCCACTCCAGGCTGTGTGTGTCCATAGCAACCACTGGGCACAGCAGGGAGGGTGTTATATCTCTAGTGCATACAAGAAAAAAGTGCATGATGTACTCCTGTGCAGACACGGTGTGCAGCTGGGACTCCAAGACGCTTTTAGGAAAACTTCATGTGGAAGTATTCTGCTCATTTTCAGCTCTATATTTTCATTAATTAATTTTTCAAAAATCCTAATTTATCTTATGCCGGGCCTTATTGCATTAACTCAGTTCATCCGCTGTCTGAACGACACGACACTTGACTGTCAACCATGTTACTTTAGTCAACTTTGATCAGAGTAGGGAGTGAATAAAAGTCGCTTATAAGAGTCGATTTTACTACAGTGAGCATTTTTTTTAAAGCTGCAGCTCTTTGATGTCCTAATAAAAACTCCGAACAAGGCCGGCATGTTGTGCAGGCAGCTGGAACGGTGTCAAGTAAAAAAAAATAATTCCTGAATTTTGTAAATTTCATTTTCCAATCCAGTTTTTAGTAGCAGCAATAAAACTGCACGCGCTGTGGCAAATGTCTCAAAGCCAAAACACATAAAATCAAAAGCATCAGTAACCTCATTACGCAAGTCACAGCCTGAGTGGATGTTTTGTAATTTGGGTGAACCGACTCTTGAGTGCACCTTTTTACCTCTTTGATTGGATATCATTTCCTGACTGTTATGTTTGGAGGTCAGGCACAAGTTGCAACGATGTATCCAGGATGTGGCTGCTCTCAGAAAAGGGCGAGAGAAGCAAAGTGCTTGCCAGACTTCTGCCAGCGCAAGGCTCGCTCTCTAAAACAGTCCTGTCCGTTCCACAGCTGTTGTTTTCTCCCCTCTCTGACCCCCCCCCCCCACCCCCACCCCGACCAGTGAATATACCCCCCTCCCCTCCTCTCTCTCTCTGAATAGTTAATCCCTCTCTCTGTTTGTCTGTAGATATCTGGCGCACGCAGCAATGCGGCCTTATCCCGAGCTTCTGTGGTGTCCATTTAATCATTGACAATGTCTTTGTGTATCTTGCATCCTGTGCGATAAAATCACCATGTTAACAAAGCCATCACCCCTCCTGGCAAAATGAAAATGAGTGGCACTGTATATGTAGCTTTGGAGTTACCAATTTCAATGCTAATTGTTGACTTTGCGTGCCCGCTGCAGAGGTGAACGCACTCTAAATGCGTCATGTGTTGGCACAGTAAAGCTCAGTTTTAATTAATCTTTTCAACATCAAGGCTGATTCCACACTCGGGCTCCAGCTAAAGATCACATTTCTATTGCTGATTGGTCCAAAAAATGATAGTTTATAGTTTAAATGACACAATAAAAGCACAGAAAATTTATTTTTGTGATATAAGGTCAGCGAATTGTCAAATTTAAAAATATGAAAATATTTTCTGCATTTCTACATCATAAATCATCTTAGCAGTTTGTTATTAATCAAAATTGTTTTGGAATTCTTTGGAAAACTTGCTCATTTTATCCTCCACAGTTTTATTCTTGGGTTCATCCAAAGGAGCTTTTCATTACTCGTAATTAAAACTCTTATTTTTCTTATAATGGGCTTCAGGTCATCCAATATCTCAAATAAGACATATAAGGGCGCTCTCTGTAAAACCCTGCTTTGTTCTGATTGATTGTGCCTCACCAGACTTCCACAAACAGATCTCTGGTTTGTGAGCTCAACCTCTTTGGCTCTGCACGCAAACAAAAATAATATAATTTATTGTGATGTTGCTGTGAAGCTGCTGCTGCTGTGAAGCTAATTAAATTAACCTGACACTTTACTCTTTCCAGCTTAGTATCAACCTCTCGCTTCATTAATGGCTCAGTCACACCAGAGTAAAACAAGGAAAAGGACATCTACCTCCGTGCGACTAAGAGGACACTCGGTGGCTGTCCTTTTCCTTTTGGTGGGAATAATCCTGAGACTAACTGGAATCAGTCTAGGACAGCTCAGCGAGGGTTTGAAAATACGTTTGAGTTGATGTATGAATACAGACACGTCCCAATGAGAGCTAATCGTCTTTTTAGCAGGTGATTCAGTTCACCTGGTTACCTACTGCTTGTATTCTGATCACATTTCTATATAAAAACATGGCTGCCAAGCACCATATTGCAGCTAAACTCCTGTCCTGCAGCAACTACGTCACTATTTATAAAGTATTTTCTTACTTGACTCTGAATGTAAGCAGTTAATGTAAATTAGTCAGTTTCTGTGTATGTGGACACACATAAAGTCTGTCACAGCCAATCCCTGTATTATCACAATCAGTTTACATGTTAATTGCCTACTTTACCCCATTCAGTCAATGTCAGCTGTCACTGTCTTATTGCTGTTTTATTGGTGTCTTGAAGCACCAAAGTCACTTAAAGCAGCGGTGCCCAACATTTTTGTGCCGCGAACCGGTTTATATCCGACAATATTTTCATGGACCGGCCTTTAAGGTGTTGCGGATAAATACAACAAAATAAGTTATTGTATTTATCCGCCAAGTTAACAATAAAACACGATACAAAATAACGATAAAAACCAATAAAAACCTTGAAAAACATACATTTCACACCCGAGCCTCAACTCCCGCTGACTTAAAGGGCAGTGAGAAACTGTGAGTGGTCTTTGAGTCAGTCATTTCAAAGGTAACAAGATGGCAATAATTGTGGTCATGTTGCTGTTTCCAACAACAACTGTGCTGTAACACTGCCCCTGTTAGTGCTGCCAACCATGACAGTAAAATCTAAAATCACTGCCGGCTGCCAGTGCTTCCTCTCAGCCTCTTAGAAGTTGCACTTATGGTTTTAATTTGAAAATCCCAAGTTTTCAGAAAACTTGACCTCTGACCTTGAGCATGAAGTCGAGGTCACTGAAATTTAGTCTCGTTTTAGTCGATTTTTTCTACATCGCCTCATTCACACAATTGGGTGTCCATGCCACCTGCCCGGCAGGGCGCTGAGAACACCCCGTCTTACTTTTATGGCTGAGGGGTGAAAATGAGAGCAAGATTCAAATAATATGACACAACCTCAGGTAGTCTCCATGTTTAAAAAGATCAAAACAACTAGATTTCTAGATTTGTACTCCTTAAAGGGCGATCGTGGCTCAAGAGTTGGGAGTTCGCCTTGTAATCGGAAGGTTGCTGGTTCGAGTCCCGGCTCTGACAGTCTCGGTCGTTGTGTCCTTGGGCAAGACACTTCACCCGTTGCCTACTGGTGGTGGTCAGAGGGCCTGGTGGCGCCAGTGTCCGGCAGCCTCGCCTCTGTCAGTGCGCCCCAGGGTGGCTGTGGCTACAATGTAGCTGCCATCACCAGTGTGTGAATCTGTGGATGACTGGATATGTAAAGCGCTTTGGGGTCCTTGGGGACTAGTAAAGCGCTATATAAATACAGACCATTTACCATTTAAATCATCAAACAGATCTGTCCACTCAGCTACTGTTTCTATTTCTGACAGTGATATATGTCCTGAAGTCATTTACAGTGTTATGGTTTGTTCTCCAAATAAAAATAAAAATGTCAGAACGAGCCCATCAGGAATAAAAACAAACTGCGGGATGGCTCTCTGCAGTTAAGCTGTCACAAACTAAACCTATGGGTTTACCCTGGTCTTCAGGGGTAAACCCATAAGAACTGAGTAACACCAGCCTGTGAAAAGTCAAAGTAGCCTAGATCTGTGAATTAAAATATATTCTTAGGTAAGACGATTATCGCTCTTACGTTTTCACTCCTTTCTTCAGACTCTGGTCGTAGTTAAAGCAGTCGTCCTGCGTTCGATCATCCCAAAGAGCCAGGGTGACATACTAAGGCTACTAAAGCCTGAGCAAACAGTCAGCAGATTAACAGTCTCCCGCAGTGATGCCACTCATTACTGCAACCGGAGTCACTAACACCTCAGAGTGAAGAAGGAGCTGGTGTAAAAGTGTTAAAAATACAGATATGGGACAGCAGGTTGGCACATAATGGTGAGAAATGACTGTGAGCCTCGTCCAGATTCTGACAGGTTAAAGTTTCTTCCTCGTGGTCAGATCTGTTTGACAACATCTGAGTCACGGCTTACTGAAACACTGCTTTGCCAAGATATTGCTTATGACAGTAACTTAAAGTAACTTCTGACATTGAGCTGCAGTAATTTCAGGTGTATTTTAATCTGCTATGCTCTTTGTTTACTCTTAGACACTAATAGAGTACATTTGCAAGATTTATACTTTTAAATATCCTCCTCTTAAGAAAATAAAAAGTGCTTAAAAATCTATCAGGGAATTTAACTTCAGTCATTGGCCTCTTGCTTAGTCATTCTCCAGTTTAGCTTCCTGCCTCACATCCTCTTCAGTCTGTTCACTTTAGCCACAATGCCAGACTGAGACCAGGCAATCTGGCTTCTTCTTATAGATTTTTGCAGCACTAAAGTTTAATATCACACTCATTCAACCCCTGTTACAAAATGCAAGAACAGGCGTCACACAGTGGGAATGAAAGAGGCAGCCATCTTTCACCGTTCTGTCCTTATGTGCTTATCTTAAAATAGGTTCATAATGTTGCAAAAACAAAGCATGGAAGGTCTTGAAAAAGGAAAGAAAAAAGAATTCTTAGCAGTTCTTAGATTTTTGCCAGAAGCTAGCAACTCTGTTAGCTAAATGCTAATAGTAGCATGCTAATATGTGCTGAAGCTGAGCTTAATCGGCCTCACCAGCAGACTTTATGACGAAGCAGAGTATGACAGTATCGCTTTATCGTGACTGCTTGAGTGGTTAGGGGGATATTTCATGGATCAGGTTCTCACCTTGACCTGATATGTATTTAATGCTCTTTTTCTTTACATGTTGTTACCCATATCTGCTGCAGTTATCTAGTAAAGGCAAACTTTTACTACTTAAAAAATCCTTTAGAAAACAAAAAATAAGGTGAGGAATTTATTAAATTTGTTCCCAGCAGCCCTGCAGAGTTTCTTTTTTCTTTTCGTTTTAATATTTAGCACCAAACCAGACTACCTACCAGGCCTATTTTGTAATTTGTAACAGCTAATGTGTATTTATTGCTCCTCTGGCCTTGTCTTTAATACCTATAATCATCTATATTCTATTTGTGATGTGATTTAAAAGCTAAAAACAGAAAAGAAACAAACTTTGCTCTCTGTATTTTTGCTAATACCTCCCTAGCTTTGACCAGCAGTGAGACCAAAGTAACTGGATTGGGAAATGGCATCAGTTAGTTGAGAACAATCCAGGCCAGAGGTACAAAAACAAAACCTACCTTATTCAACTTATTCAATGTTGAACCAGCACTATGGTCTCCACCGACAGCAAGAAATCAAAAACCAGCCGCCTCAGATGACCCAGCAGGGTTATGAGCTCCTGTGTATTGTGTCACTGAACTAATGTCACTAAACTATGATGGCAGCGGATGCCACAGGCAGTGCAGTTATGAAAGGCTGCGTCTCCTGCGTTCAGTAGATCTACAGCTATCCAACATTACACAACATGATTTGGCTGCTCAGCAGCTGTTGCCCAGAATACAGACCGAGCCCAAATTTAGGAGGAGCACAGAGCAGAGACAATGAATGCTATTTTGCACACATGCCGTCCTACGAGATTATCCTAGATAAAGTGCCATTGATAAATCATGTAAATGTCATTGTGATAGTTTAAATCATTGAAGCGTTTTTAAAGCTGTTTATACCTTTAACTTTGAGGATGTTGCATTTAATGCTTCTGTATTAAATTTTCCATTAGAAATACTAATGGTTGGATATACCATACATATAAATGTGATATACATCTCTGCTATCATCATAGTGTAACAGATTCTGGCTCTTGCACTCTATGTAACAGCTTGATTTTGACACATAACCCATGAGGATGGGTCGGTTGGCGGTGTCACCTCACAGCAAGAAGGTCCTCAGTTCGACTCCAGGCTGGAGCCTTTCTGTGTGGAGTTCCCCATGTCTGCACGGCTTTCCCCTGGATACTCCAGCTTCCTCTCATACCCCACAGACATGCATGGGGTTAGGTTATGAGTTTAAATTGGATGTAGATGTGAGTGTAAGGATGAATGGTTGGTGACCCATCTCTTCTGTTGGCTCTGCAATAGACTGGCATCCAGTCCAGGGCTGACCTGCCTCTTGCTGGTATAGGCACCAGCCCACCGTGAACCCCAGTTGGGTTTGCAGAAGAGAATGGATGCGTGGATTTACCAGAATCAACCTGTAACCTGATGCTATTTCTTATTCCTGATGCTGTGGCACAAAAGATGACTTTACAAAAACAGACATTCACTTTGTGCAACATTATTTTTGCTGCTTTAAATTTAGTAGAGTTGCAGTTAAAAGGCTTTAGTACAGTTTTGATTTGTTAGACGTAAACGCTGTGAAGTCTCTAACCAGTCCACTGTCTGCAGGGTTTATTTTGGCCTCAGGGTTACGAGTCGGAATGCTTTTGTTGCAGACCGGGTTTGGGATGTCATACCTGATCTCTGGCATGAGACTTGTGTGCTTGCTTTGTATACCCACTATTGACCCCAACCTCCTCCTACTGACCCACATTCTAGTCTTAAATGTGTCTTAACATAATTAATTTAGAACTGGATATCCATCCATCCATCCATCTTCATCCGCTTTATCCGAGGCCGGGTCGTGGGGGCAGCAGCCTAAGCAAAGAGGCCCAGACCTCCCTCTCCCCAGCCACCTCCTCCAGCTTATCCAGGGGAACACCAAGGCGTTCCCAGGCCAGCCGAGAGATATAATCTCTCCAGCGTGTCCTGGGTCTGCCCCGGGGCCTCCACCCGGTGGGACATGCCCGGAACACCTCACCCAGGAGGCGCCCAGGGGGCATCCTCGTCAGATGCCCGAACCACCTCAGCTGCCTCCTTTCGATGTGGAGCAGCAGCGGCTCTACTCTGAGCCCCTCCCGGATCGCCGAACTTCTCACCCCTATCAATTCATCTAAATTAGAGTAAACCTCCTCTCATGCTGTTTCAGTTAGGATAGGCTTCAGACGAAGAAAATATTTTAGGATCTCGGTCAGAAGTGAAAATAAAACCATCTCTAGTTTGTTTGACAACATGTCCAAACACCCATATATTCAGTCAGCAATGATAGATGAAGAATCAATGCATCAAATCTTCTTCGAGAGTCTGCAAATATTAGCCACCCATAACTTAAAAAATGGCGAGTTAGCCGATCAAATTACTTTTTGTTTTTACCACACATCACTTTCTATAACTGTAATCAGGCAGCACATTTAAGACGTAGCAACTGCAGTTGAATCCGATTACGCAGAGGCTTGATCCTCATGTCACTGTTTACTGTATGCGTTCAGGTTGGTGCCTGCTCATGGCGGCTGCAGTCGGCTCTCTTTCCCAGCAGCAGACCCGAGAGGGAAAAGCTCGTCTCTGATGTGATTTGTTCAGCGTTGCTTGCCCACTGATGTTTGCAGTGTCCGTGTCATGTTCTATAAAAAGAACAAGTGAGGCTGGATTGAATTAACGAAACGATGCAGCCTCGTAATGATGATGGTGATGATGACGGGAACGCTTCCTAATTGGCCGTTACTCAGCGCATGTATGTGTGTGTTTGTGCGGTCGTCAGTGAAATGAAGCAGCTGAGGTTTGTTTCATACCACAAGGTGTATTAACCCGTGCGGTGCATTGTTACCCCGTTGTGATCCGCAACAAAAAGACTGAATGACTCCGGTGTTACGCAACCACATCACACCGCCTCTCACATCATTCGCATTCTTTGGCCTTTTTGCCAACCTGACATTCTCATGCTCGTTTGATAGACGAATAATAGGAGGATCAGAACTGGAATTTGTTGAACAAACTGCGATGCTTTGACTCGGAAACCTTTATTGTGTGTCCGTAATGCTGCATTCCCCAGAGAGATAATGCTTCCTTAACGTGTTCATCATCGTTCTGCACGCATGATTAGGAAAATGAGCTGTGTTGGAAAAAGTTATGGAAAAAGTTGCTAAACGATTTTCCGAGAGTCTTTGTTGCATTTTGTTCTAATACATAAAATTAGAAAACTTTGAAGCCTCAGTGTCGTAAAACAAAGCCGCTGGTTCTTGCCAGAGTTTCAAGGTGATGTTCTGGTATCCACATCCAAACAAGCTGGACACCACTCATCCTAGCCCTGGGTTCCTTCCTAGCTTATAATACACTTTCTTGATTCTGTGCCATACCTCTTCTGAAGTGAGCAAAGTGTCTTGATCCTTTGCAGAGTGTGTCAAGATGTTAAGGTAAGCACAGGAATGGGGTCATGTGAAAAAAGCATCATCTGGTCCTGTTCTACAGTTAAATCTACGTGCACGCCACCATTTAATAGTTTGTGGAACCACTTTTGACAGCAATAACTTGAAGTAATGGTTTTCAGTTTGACTTTATCAGTTTCTCACATCGTTGTAGAAGAACTTACACGATTGCTTTAGTACACTGAGATTTGCAGGCATGCATAAGGTCCCACCATAATAAATCAGTTGGGTTGAGGTCTGGATTATGGCTGGGCAATTGCACGAGAGAACATCTCCACACGACTTCATCCATCCAAACGACATTGTTCCAGAAGTGTTGGTGAACCCGAGTTGTTCTTTTTAAGGAGAGGAGTCTTTCTCTTTGCAAGCCTTCAAAGTTAAGCATACTTGTTCAGTCTTTTGAATACATTTTAACATGTGCTAACTGATGTAGCTCTCTTGGTTTTTTGCTGTTTCTCTGAGCATTACACATTCTGACTTTGGGGTGAATTTGCAGGGACATCAACTCCTCACAAGTCTGATAACTGTCCTGAATGTTTTTCTCATTGTAAAATGATCAACTTAAATTCATTTGGACATGACCCATGCTTCTCTATAATCATTGATGTCTTTCCACCTCAGCGTCTTGTTAACATACAGCTGAATGCTCCAGGCCTTATAACTGAAAGAGGGTAAACTTTCTTCATCACATGACTGTGCATGAAAAAAAGAAAATAAGAAGCCGAGTAAATATGGCGAGGCAGATAAGAGAGCCTTTTAGATCTGGCATAAGACCTGAATCCTGACGCAAAACGGACGATGCATTCTTGTTTTCTTTTTGTTTTTTTGTTTGTTTTTTAATGTTATACGTCCTACAAAAAAAAAAAAAAAACCTATTTAGTTTATCTTTTTACCAAGCCAGCAATTTATGAGATGATCAGATCAACTTCTCTTCATAGTCTTGGCTCAATACAGAAGCTGTCTGTCTCACACTTCTGTGCGATCTATTATTGAACATTTTTTACATAACAGTTGTTCCATTTTATAAATAGCCCTTTAAAGAAATCCATAGCCATAACAAACGTACATCAACCTTTTGTAAAAAGCAAGGAACCAAAGTTCATTCATTTAGGACTTTACACAAACTCTAATATCGCTGTTATGAGTTGGTTTTCTAATAAAAAAAATAAGATTAACCTTCACACAAATGCAGCATTCAAAGCAGTGTGACTATAGCATTGTTACTCAAATAAACAGAAAGGAATGAAAGGTTCTTCTAAGGCCAGTCAGGATTCTCAGTACAGAAAGGAGTAGATTCATACAAATGTATGTATAGTTAGGGCTGGATCAGGTGACCCTGAATCCTCCCTTAGTTATGCTACAATAGGCTGCTTTGGATTCCCATGATGCATTGAGTATTTCTTCTTCAGTCACCTTTCTCACTCACTATGTTAACAGACCTCTCTGCATTGAATCATATCTGTTATTAACCTCTGTCTCTCTTCCACAGCATGTCTTTATCCTGTCTTCCTTCTCTCACCCCAACCAATCACAGCAGATGGCCCCGCCCCTCCCTGAGCCTGGTTCTGTCTGAGGTTTCTTCCTGTTAAAAGGGAGTTTTTCCTTCCCACTGTCGCCAAAGTGCTGCTCATAGGGGGTCATATGATTGTTGGGTTTTTCCCTGTATGCATTATTGTAAGGTCTACCTTACAATATAAAGCATCTTGAGGCGACTGTTGTTGTGATTTGGCGCTGTATAAATAAAATTGAATTATTTGGTGTTCTCGCTAAAGCCAGAACTATGATGTTGGATGTATCTTATAAGTCCTCATACTTGACCAACAAACACAAAGACAGTATCTTGAAATACACGTCTGGTAATGTTGTAGCACAAAAGTAACACATTGATGTTTATTAAAGGGTTTTTTCTTTGGTTAAAATAGAAAACCTCTGACATTGTTATTGCAACAATTATTATTGCAATGTGATTTAATGGGAAAAAAAGATTGACGTGACTTTTCTGGCCTTGGAGCGTCTCGGGATCCCTCAGGAAGGATGCATGAATACCTTGTTTAGCCATGCAGCCATTGGTAAAACTTCAAAAACCTTCCACACGTCTATGACGAGGCTACGTCTGTCATCTCTGCAGCTTCTCAAACGTGAGCATTTCACGATTTTCTTTCATAAGGGTTTCTTTCTTTAATCGTTTGCTCCAGCCCTGTTTTTCATTTCTGTTCAGCTCGGGGAGAAACATGGCATCCAGCTGCAGAAAAACAAAGCGTTAAATGTTTTCCCGTTCCCTGTTGTACCTGTTTTGTTTTCCCTCTGTAAAGTGTGAAATTCTCTAGTATCTCTTTGGGGTAGCTGCCTGTGAGCAGATGCAGGAAATGGAGACACCTCTTTGGGGGATATGATTCATCTGGTCAGCTGCATAGTGAGATCTAATTTTGCTTCCAAAGAAGGCCATAAACAAGGCAGAAATGTGCTGGAAATGCTAATAAATTATTCAAGATGTGACATAACAGCGACATATTGCTTACTAACCTGCAGTTTCACCTGTGTAAAACTAGACAGGTGGATCCCACCCCACAGTCTGCTGTCATTTTCTTTCTGTGACCGAGGAAAAGAGGACACAGTGTCCTTACCGTTGTGCTGCTACTGATACTTCACTGAGCTTTCTTTGTCGTTGACTGCAGCCTGTCTGTCAACAACACTGAGCAGAGAAACAACAAAGCACCTATCGGTCAAGCCCACTGCTCTCAGTTTTGCCAAATAATGCCACCAATGCCAGCAGACCTCTACAGCAGGCCAGTCGCCCAGAAACCCGAGGCAGGCGGTGGCTTCCCACTAAACGCCACTATGACAAGGCATTTATAAAGAATCGAAAGCTGATTAAAGTCCATTTATTTACAGGATGATGGCAGAGTTTTGTCTGCAATAGTGACGCCATTTGGCATCGCACCAAATGAGGGTCAACTACAGCTGGCGGGGCTTCAAAGCAAAGCTGCAGTGAGGCGTTTAGAGTTGGATTGCCAGCTCCTCGGAAAATTCCACTGGGTCTCTGCAGGCCTGCGCGTTTAGGATTCGCCGTTATCACCTGCGCTATTGTTAATATTCCAGTAACTGCAAATGTTTCTGTAACACATAATTACTTCCAGTCGGATATTTGTGGTTTTGCATTAGTTCTTTGAAAAGGAAATCAAACACTATAATATATGTTTGCTGATTGTAAAAGCACTTAGGTGGTCTATACATCCATACATGCTCAGGCAGCCTCTAAATTTCATGTTTAAATGTTATAAAATACTGAAAAGGAACCTGAGCACCAGGTTACTGCAGTAATAGAACCGTTTTTTTGTAGGGGGAAACCC
This sequence comes from Neolamprologus multifasciatus, assembly GCF_963576455.1. Classification (NCBI taxonomy): domain Eukaryota; kingdom Metazoa; phylum Chordata; class Actinopteri; order Cichliformes; family Cichlidae; genus Neolamprologus; species Neolamprologus multifasciatus. The sequence continues at coordinate 3,252,819 of NC_140446.1, forward strand.
TAGGGCAGCACGGTGGTTAGCAAGAAGGTCCTGAGTTCAATTCCATCACGCCGGGGTCTTTCTGTCTGGAGGTTCCATGTTCCCCCCGTGTCTGCGTGGGTTCTCCCCGGGTACTCTGGCTTCCTCCCACAGTCCAAAGACATGCAGTTAGTGGGGATAGGTTAATTGGGAACACTAAATTGCTCATAGGTGTGAATGTGAGCTCGAATGGTTACCTCTGTATATGTGTTGGCCCCGCGACAGACTGGCAACCTGTCCAGGGTGTACCCTGCTTCTCGCCCTAAGACAGCTGGGATAGGCGGATGGATGGATGGATGGATGGAAAAAACCCAACAGATACCACTGGGATCAAAATGAGGTTTCAGAAAAGGGTAATTAATCTCAGATAAGTTATTTTCTCTAGAGTTTGTTTCACTGAGTTTGCACTTTTGGAGTAAATAGTTGCATTTATTTATTAATATGACACATTTATAGAGGTGTTAAAGTCTTAATGTACAAAAGTATATACTAATATCTGAAAAATCCAGAAGAGGTGGTGACCACACTGAAGTCCTGTGAAAAACTAGCTACACACTGTGACTCAATAACTTGTAGAACAACCATCATTCATTGTGGAGGAATTCTGACTCTAATCTACAACTTTTCTGCAGTTTTGCTTTGCTTTTGCGCAGCTCTCTTAAGGCCTGACTACAGCGTTTCAGTAAGTTTGAGGTCTGCGCTCAACCAAAGCAGCTTGCTGCTGTGCTTGAGATTGGGCCAGGCTGTAGCCCACTCAGGCTACGTCCACACTAATACGTTTTCGTTTGAAAAGCGTTTTCTCTCAGTTTTGGCCTCTCGTCCAAACTGAGACGGCGTTTTCACTCATGGAAAACGAGGCGTTTTGAAAACGCTGTCGAAAACACATACATTTGAAAACTGTGCTTTTGCGTTGCAGTGTGGACACTCGAAAACGGAGACTTTCTAAAACGATGATGCATGTTAGTCATATGATGCAGTCATGCATTATACAGCAGCTGTTTTGTTATGGTCAGTTTTGACAGCCCTGTTAAAGATTCAGTCTGTATATGCTCCAGGTAGCTTTTCTTCACATTTTTTAAGTTTCACTCGCTTTTGCAACTTTGTATTTTTGTGTTACTCGTAGCAACAACTCATTGTTAGTCCGTTTAAAAAAACTCGCTGCTTTTCCTCGACCTTTTGCCGCAACGTTTCAAAGAGCCGGAAAGTAAATAAACGGCAGACAGAAACGAGGCAGGCCGAATCTTCTATGTGTTTCACGCATGCGCAGGACTGGAACGTAAGCGTTTTGGGCCGTTTCAATGTGGACGCACAACTCTGAAAACGATGGGCTAGTGTGGACGTAGTCTCAGTGAGTGCAAGGTGCTCAAATCATCACCCCTCCACCACCATGCTTGTGCTGATATGCTGTCTTTTAGTGTTTACCCAAAAACATGAATGACAGCCAAACCACTGGTGACCTGTCCGGGGCGTACTTCACCTTTCGCCTCTCTGTGTCTCTTAATTGGATAAGTGGAAGAAAAACTTCTCGTGCTATTTCACCTGGGATAAGTTTCAGAGGCTCTCTGATAATAAATGGGCACTTCACCACTTGTTTGATGAGGCCACTACGGGCCTGCACTACAGCTCTCTGCAGATTTAGGATTTGAATCATAGACTTATTATTTATTCTATGTGTCTCTCTGTCAAATCAGTCTGCAGAGCTTGTTCTCAAACACTACCACTTATTTTTACCACTTCCTACATGCTTTAATTAGCTCACCAGCTACTCCCTGGTGCCGTTTGCCGCTGCCCAGCAGTTAAACAATGGGCGCCACTTCACTGTAAAGCTGAATGGAGCCTCAGATTCAGCTGAATGTTTGATTTAACGCTGCCATTCGATTCCTCCTCCAGCAGCTTTTTCCTAACATGCTCTGTATCAGTGAGTACTGGCCAAGTATGAGCACGGCTTTACACCCTTCAGTTGATTGTATCCGTTCTCCCGTTATTACAGCTCTTCAGCTCTCACTTCCATTGTTTTGGAAAGTATTACGTACACGGGAGGAAAACCATTTTTCAAGCCGACCGCACGAAACAGGCACCGATAACGTCGTCATGAGCAACATTGCGATTCGGCAACAGGAAGCCAGAATTTCCACTCGGTCCAAATGGGTCATGACTCAGACACTCCACTAGCAAGGTCGAGAAGTCTTAATTGACCTAAGACCTCGGTCGTTCCCGCCGTGGAGCATCTGAGCTGCTCCGAGCCCTCCACCTTAAGCGATGGAGGTTTTGTGTCTGACCAGGCGGGGTCCGTGTGAAGCAGGAAGACTCTGGTTGGGCTAAAGACAAAACACAGCGAGGATCACAGGTCTGGGCAACAGCTGGGGCTGTTTGAACGTCAGGTTCCCAGAAGCTTCGATAAAAGCCAGAGGTTCCGGTTATAGTTCAGGAGCACAGATTGTGTTTGTGTTGCAGGTCCAAGCTTTTTACTCCTGCATTGTTGTTTCCAGATTACGGTCGTAGCTCTGAGAGTTTGAACGGGGCTCAACGAGCTGCTGAGCGTGATGTATAAAACACAAATAAATAGTGATAAAAAGTAAACTGTTTGGATATTTGATATCTCAGGCGTTTACACGGGAATAATAGAGTTTGGCCTAACATTTACCTTTGGATGTTTACTCCACTGATACACAGTGTTATTGTTTTCATAAACAGGGCGCGAGTAGAGCCGCACAATAGAAACACAGAAGTGAGAGCACCTACAGCAGTAAGAGCGTTCAACAATGTGCCACGATTCTTCCTTTCAGGCAGGAAGTAAGCCTCAATGTGGCTTTCCTGGTCACAACTTTAAATTAATAATCCAATAAATAAAAGCAATATGAAACGGTGTGACCGGAAAGTAACTCCTTACTTTCCCACCAGTGTCGCCCTTCAGGGGTAAACTGGTGCCAAGTTCTGTGTTCAGAGGAACCCAAAACAAAACGCATAAATGAGGAGGATTTCTGGACTTGTATACACTTTTTATTTTAATCTTTTCCTCTTTGTGTTGTCTGCTGTGGATCAAAGCATGAAATTCCATTTAAAATGATGTCTCGTGGAGGAAATATGAAACACAGATCCTGATTTTAATAAGCGACTGAAAGAACTCTGACTCATTTTCTCTGTCTGCCCCTCTCGATGTGATTGAGATGAATCAGATAGCGTAGCTGCTTTATGTAAGATGAATGGAGCACACAGTAACACCGACTATAGTACTGACTCCACAAGTTGACATTCGTGTCAGTCTTCCTTAGCAGTAAAGGAATTTTCCATTGACTCGGGGTGAGTTCCAGCTTTTTTTTTTCCATGTCTGCGCTGTTAAATAAAACCAGCGAAGGTTGTAGAAGCTTCTCATCAGCTCTGAACACACATGTGAAATGTGCAGTGTTTCAGATTCTTATCCATCATGCAACAACATCAGGGAGACATCTGATTGGACAACAAATAGTAAGGTGCCCACATCTTCGGCTTGTAGTGGTTTCCTACTCTTACTGAGACATCAAAGCGCTTTTAAAACGATAAAACACAAACTCGATTATATCTCATGTAACCTCGCACAGCAAATAAAGTCGAGGATCAAACCTTCTTAGCAGACAGCAGCTCGACATCCTAAACCACACCTGCTCACGACAGAGGCGGCCATGCCCGATCCAGGATGAATGGCGTGTTGGTGCGGGACATTCAGACCCTCTTTAATCGTAGTAAGAGATTTGGTCCACATCGCTGGCAGGATGTCAGACCAGCTTGTGGTTGGACTCTGTCAGGCTGCCCTTTGTCACCGATTCTGTTCATAGCGTTTGTGGTCAGAATTTCTTGGCACAGCCGGGAGGGGGTGGGGGTCACTGGTTTAGTGGGTACATTCAGTCCACTTAGACTGCTTCCCACCTTGTGACCGACCTGGATAAGTGGCAGAAAATGGGTGGATGAACATTTAGTGTAAATATGATTGTTCTTTGGCACCTTTTACAAAAGAAATACAATATTTTGGGGCTTTTTTGGATCCATCTATACAAATTTAAGCCGTTAAATGATGTTGGTAAATGAGCAAAGTGAAAACGGAAAAATGTAAACGGAAAAGTGTCTGAAAAGTTTGACCGAGAGGCAAACTTGTTAAAGACTTTATTCCATGATTCTGAGCTGAATTCATGATGACTCATAATGAATAAAAGAAAGAAGAGAGAGCGAGAGAACAGATGTTACACAAAGGACAAAGACAGATGAGAGAAAGTGATGGAAGGCAGGATGAGGGATGGATGAGTCCCAAGTATGCAGAAGCAAGAGAGGAAAAAGAAGGTGTTAATCCCTCTTGGGCTGGTGGGAAGCAGGACAAGGTGGCTGGTTAGTGTCACAGCCACGACTGCCAGCACGATCCCTGAGAGTCGCACGTTTGTTAAGCTTGGGGTTGTGCTACTTTATGAATCGCACCGTTAATCTTAAAAATCCTTTAAGAGGAAACAAACTCAACTTGATGAATCCATGAATAAGAGACGGTGGATCTGGGTTTAATTATGCTGATAATGATCCATTTTCTCTTCTTGTTTCCTTAAGTTAGTCTTTAAGTCTCATTTGTAGAATGTAAATAGATGAATAGATAAATGCATAATATTTAAAAAATGACTTAACTAACTAAGAAAGCAGGTTGATGTGAAAGCTAATTGCACTGACTGCCTGCAGCCACTAACCCTGCCATGCATTATTATAGAAGACATGAAGACATTATTACACAAGGGCACAAAAATTTCTGAATGAAATGTTGATCTACTCTATCAGTTCTTTACGACTACTCATTCCAGTAGACAATAGCCATTTTATGGTCTGTTAGGGGTAGTTGACTAATGCTAACATGGTGCCAACCAGGCTATCGACGCACTTTGAAACCAAACATCCTGCCTGAGATAAACCAAAGTCCTTCTTGAAGCCATTCTCACCGCTTAAAAAGCCTCCGGGCACTTTTTAGGCTTTTTAGTTGGGCGTTTATGTCTTTTATTGCCAAAATGAATAAAAACTGTCAAAAGATGCTGAGAAATTTTACAGACTTTTGCTCAAAATAAGATTTTTCGTACACAGAATGCATATATCCATATTTCGCAGACATCAATATAATCCTACCCTTTTACCCATGTGCCTCAAATGTAAGACAGAAATTGGTACCCTAACTCACAGCTTCTGGTCATGTTTGAAATTGCAAGAATATTGGTCTAATGTGTTATCTGAAATGGAGAAGATTTTCGGTTGTGAATTGGAGATGGACCCTCTGTCTCTTATACTGGGCCTCCCCAGCTGGCGATTAATATCCAAGAATAATAGGAGATTGTGTTCTCACCTATGCTGCGAGGAAGAATATACTACTCCAATGGATTTATGAAAAAGCACCAACTATTAAAGGTTGGCAAAGAGTAGTGTTGGATCTAGTGCCATTGGAATATCTTACATGTATACTGCACTCAAAAACAGATCAATTCTTTAAGGTGTGGGAACCATACTTGAATTATGTGGAACCTGATGTTTCTAATATTATGTTACAAGGATTCTCTTGAGGGTTCAAACTGCAACGTACTACAGGTATTGTACTGTATTGTATTCTCTCTTTATTTATTTATTTATTTTTTAGATGGAACTGATTGTTTTTGTTTTGTTTATTTGTTTTAGTTTTTTGTTTGTTTTTTATTCATTTATTTATTTTTTAGATGGAACTGATTGTTTTTGTTTTGTTTATTTGTTTTAGTTTTTTGTTTGTTTTTTATTTATTTATTTATTTTTTAGATGGAACTGATTGTTTTTGTTTTGTTTATTTGTTTTAGTTTTTTGTTTGTTATTTATTTATTTATTTTTTAGATGGAACTGAATGTTTTTGTTTTGTTTATTTGTTTTAGTTTTTTGTTTGTTTTTTATTTATTTATTTATTTATGGTTCTGAATTGTACACTTTATTATGTTATGTAATTATGTACTATTTGTGAAAACAGAAAAACTAATAAAAATATATTAAAAAAAAGAAAAAGATTTTTTGTAATTTCCTCCAGAAATTAAACACTTTTACAGTACCGCAATAATTGATGTTTCTGAATTCGCTCACATTGTGTTTGCATTTGCAACAATTAATGCAAAATAGTCCTTGCCCCTTTAGAAGATATTTAAACCAGCAACACGAGTTGATTCCGATTGACTTTTTATTGTAAAAGAACAATATAATATCATGTACAATATAATAATAATAATAATAATAATAATAATAATACAAAATCTGTACATTCTGTGGTTTTGCAGTACATTTGGAAGACCGATACAAAACAACTGCAACAGGGAGGGAGGTATTTACACGTGTAGGATCTGCCTATTGAGCCCAGCGGCTTTCTGTCACAAAAGATACAGGATATAAACGTGTATTGATGCAAACTCTTGTGCAGTTACAGTACTTTTGTTTCTTTGAAATCTTACATTCTCAAGTAAAACAAAAGCGTTACAACAGAGAATGAAAACTCCAGTGGTGTCGAGGCCGATTCCTAGTTCAGCACAAAGGGAAACCGGCTTTACGTAGAGATTTGATATTTATGTATTTAAAAAAATTATTTTGGTGTATTGGATTTCTTGACATCAATACACTGACTCATATTTTCAAACCTTAAAAATAAAGGTTTGCCTTGAAATTAACTCTTGTGTTTAAGTTGAAAAATCTGGCCCATCGAAAGAACTCGTCAGTGTTGCTTTTTTACCGCTACGTGACCACCTTCTTCACTACACGGGTCCAGATTACGGCTTGATGAAATGGCTCCAGATACAGATAATCGACATTTTAAAAAAGAAAGAAAAGAAAAGAAACTGTACACATGTTCTTGAAAAACAAACCTTACATTAAACGGCCTAAACTTTCTACTTTTTCTGTACCAAATCTAATTGTTGTTTTTTTCAGAAACATAACTATAATAATAAAAATAATAATAATAATACTCTTTGGCATTGTCATAGTCATTATCAGCCGTAAAAAAAAAAAAGAAGCAACATCATAGCAGCACTTTTAAGAACATTCAGATTCTCATATTACCCCAGTCTCAGTTTAAATTAATGATTTCTGTCAGTTTGATGTCGTTAATACTACCCTGCTCGGATCTCTTGACGCAAGCAGGCATGTTTCTATCAGTCTGACCAGCTCAAACATTTTCTGCAAAAGCACAAAGCTGAGAGAATCAGTGCTATCGAGTCAAAGGAAAGTTCTCTGCAGGTTATTGCAGGCGCATTCAGTGACGTCTGCTATGAGGCCAGCTCATGAACAAACAACGTGTACCTTCTTTGTTCCAGACATCCGATTTCTTAACTCTTTGGTTCTGTGACAGTGTCAAAATGAAAGAGTTTTAAAGGGTTTTTTGTGTAACTTCCACTTTTTCTAGCAGCACTAGAGGACTTAAAAAAAAAAAACACCTTTCTGAAAGAGCGTTATTGTCGCTGGACAGAGCAACTGAGACATGCCTGCAGTTTTCAAGTCATTGCAATAGCCTCCGTCCTCTCTGCAGTCACCGGACACTGAGCACACATTCATGGGGACTTGATGGAGAATTCATTCTGCGATATGCACATGGTTCATAGTGCTGTGTTTTGTCGTGCTGTATGCAAAGTTCAAGCAGACTCATCGGGACAAAGTCTTACACCTCACTTCCCACAGCAGTACCGTTTGGGTTGGCCTCTAACTCTAACCCAGCTTGGCTTGTAGTGCCTTTTCAGAGCAGAGATGCGACTCTCGGAAAATCTCTCACGAGATGTCTTAACAGTCATATTTCGGACTCTCGTCTCAGAGGCCGAGGCTCTAGAGGCACCATGGCTTGGTTGTGTTCGCTCTCTGAGATGTTGTCTGTCTGTGTGCCATCAGGGCCGACGCTGCCCCCGTTCCCCTCGTCTGTGTCCTCTTTGTTGTCCAGAGCCATCTCGTTTTCGTAGCAGAAGGAGTTGGAGTTGGAGAGAATGAATTTTTTCTCTGCCAGGTCTCTGGCGCAGCACAGAGGGGTGCTCGGCACCTCGTATGTCTTATGGAAGCGGGAGTAGTCCACCTTGTAATAGTTCTTTTCCTCGAAGAGCACGGGCTCAAAGCGGTGGCCCCAGAGGATCTCGCTGGCGACGTAGGAGCTTCGGCACTGCGTGGTCATCGCCGTCGCCTCGACCATGCCCTCCAAGATGACTACGATTTCGAACTCCGAGTTCTCCAGGTCCTGTTTGCTCATGTCATAGAAAGGGCTGTCCTCATCGATCTCGTGTACAATGGTGATCGGGGAGACTAGGAAGATGCGGTCGACTCCGCTGTCGAAGCCCACATCTATGTCCATCTGGTCGAGGGGGATGTACTCGCCCTCCGCTGTCGTTCGGGATTTGAGAAGCTGGGCTCTCACGTGTGCCTCGACCAGGTGGCTCTTCCTTAAGTTGCCCACACGCCACATCAGACAGAGCTTGTTGTCCCTCATGGCCACTGTAGCGTTATGGCTGAAAACCAGTGTTTCATTCCTCTTCTTGGGCTTTGCCATTTTTGCCATGACTGCACCGATGATGAAGGCGTCAATGATGCAGCCCACAATGCTCTGGAACACCACCATAAAGACAGCCACCGGGCACTCCTCCGTTACGTATCTGAAGCCGTAACCGATCGTCGTTTGAGTCTCAATGGAGAACAGGAAGGCACCAGTGAAGCTGCTAACATTGGAGACACATGGATGGTCGTTATTTTCCAAGTCCCCGTGAAAGATGGCCACCAGCCAGAAGACGCAGCCAAAGAACAGCCAGGACAGGAGGAAGGCCAGGCAGAAGATGATGAACATCCACCTCCAGCGGATGTCCACACACGTGGTAAAGATGTCAGCCAAGTACCGCTGACCCTTCTCGCTCACGTTGATGAACTGCACGTTGCAGTGACCGTCCTTCTTTACAAATCTGCTCTGCGGCTGGTGCCTCGTGTGCACCTTGCCCTTGCTGTTGCCGTTGGGTACCGCCATTGTGGCAAGCTTCATGCCGTCCTCCTCTGATGACACAATGCTGTAGCGGCTGGCTCGCACGCTTCCCATCACCTCAGTCTGGGAGGGCTGTGCTGCTTCTGCTTTGGAAAACAGTCTAAGTTTCTGGAAAAAGCGTTGGAGAAACAGTTTTGAAACACTTCTGGGACCAACTCAGAGAGGAAATGGTTACAAAATGAGGCGGGCTGAAGGGATCCCTCTTCAGCCTCACTGGCCTCTGGATGCAGTGCAACAAAAGGAGGGTGAAGTGGTCACTCCTCTTTCGTTGGGCGACTGGGCCTCATCAATGTCAAGTGCTACAAGGAAACAGAGACAGAAGGTGTCAATTAGGAAAACTAGCATCCGGATACATAACGGTAACTGAGCCTGCTGAACATGAAATCCCAATAGCTTGTCAGACGTGCAGCCTGAGAAAAACCATCAAGAACTTAATACACGGGGCCAGAAAAGCTCACCTCTGTGCCAACAATATTTCATCCAGTTATGACAAACAACAACAGAGATATTTAACCCTCATCTAACATTTCAGCTTCCACTGAGAGAGGCCACAGAGTAATTGCACTCAGGTCCTGTTATTGGCCATTTACAAAGTGGACTTATTTTTCTTGGCTGTGCCATGCTGACCTGGTCATTTCTTTCTAGACCGCAGGCTGCTGTGTTTCTATGGGATCTCGTGCTGCTGGTCTTGCACTGCTGATGGATTATGTAAACTGTTTACACTGAGAAAGCCCAGATATGCAAACCATTTTCCTTCCTCTCATCCCTCAAACAATATTCAGCAAAATTTGAGCATGCACAACAACCTGCGACTGAAAATACCCCCCCCCCCAAAAAAAAAAAAATTGCAGACGTAGATGCATCTAGGTGCTCAGTGAGGTAAAAGTCACCCGAGCTGTTTAGCTAACGCAACTTAAAGTTCATTTTATTATGTACTACTACCATTATTATGACATTATCTAGCTAGTAAGAAAGACACTAAATGTGTGAAAACATTCAACTTGATTCAGCTTTCACCAGGTCAGTTTCAGGGTGGAAATTTGTCATTTTTCAATAGGTTTTGAGGAAAAAAACGTGTGCATAAGAGACATGCAGCTTGTTGACGTTCAGAAAGCCCTCAGGGGTTTCTCCTCTCTGCTGCGATAACAGCTGCCCCACGAGGATTCTCTCAGCACAACTAAAACACCTCTCATTAATTTTCCTAGCAACCGCCTCCCTGTTATGTTTTTTCTGCGTGTGTTAGGATCGATTTCTCCTTGTGGCATGAGGCTTTAAGATGGGAAAGACGTTGGCAGCAGCAGAAAGTTCTCTGGGACTGGAGGCTATCACATGCACCCTTAAAGCACAGAATATGTTGCCACAGCTGAGTCATACTGAAGTTTCACACCTGCAGGATGTTGAACTGGCTGATGCAATTTGGGCTTTTACTTACTTTGATTTAACTTAAAAAAACGAGAGAAGGCACAGTTGAGTAAAGTTCAGCCCATCAGTACATTATTTAATGTGCATGCTGATTGCAGTGTAAGCTGCACTGTTGACCAGTGTGTGTTGTTTCTTCACATGATGGCTTAAGTGCGCAGCGCATAAATACTGCACGAATACAGCGTGTTTTCCTTTTCTCATTCAAAACGACCGAATTTTAACAATTTTTTAACTATTTTATAAAAAAAACTGTTGTACAACATTTCCTGAATAAGTAAACTCAAAATCAAAACTGTTGTTTTATTATTATTATTATTGCTTTATACACTTTTTAGCCTTTTAAACGTCGCTAATAGAGTATCTAATCGTAAAGAGGCGGGCAGAGCTGCTCTCAGACTGCACCAGATGCCAGCGACAAATGTTAACAGGTGCGAGGGGGAAAAAAGGAGCTGCCTTCTGATGCAATCACCCGCACAGAGACGGACAGACCCTCAGACTGACACAGACCCGCAGGTTTCGCTTCAACCGCAGGCATCACACCTCAGTATGAAGCTTGAAGCGGTTATGACATGATAAAGTCAAACTTTTGGCGGGCCATCTGACTTCTGTGACAACAGAGAAGCCAGGGAGCTTGCGTGTGGAGAATCAAACCATCACACACGCTCCTCAGACACGCGTAAAGCACCTAATAAAGCATAACATCTTCCATTAAAGCGCAAGAGCAGTAGATCTGTACAAGGAACGACTTAAAAGAAAATATCGTCTCATCTACCTGTTGCTCATTTGTAGACCGGTTGGAATCACCTCGGTGAAATAGTAATCCAGACTTCCTCTTGGGTTTTTGGGGGGGCTTTTGCGGGTTCTTTTACAACCAGCGTCGTCTCCGTGCGTCTGCTTATTTTTTAGTTTTGTATTATTATTACTTTGGAATCAACAGGATAAAACCACAAACCTTCTCTCATCTCTCTGGAAGACCGGTCTCTACTATGTGCTTCGCACTGAGTGCCCCCAAAGCGTTTTAAACAGTAGCGCACCGGCACGGCCCGCCCACCGGCTCCGCGCCCGGCCAATGACTGGCAGGAGGGGGGGGGCGAGCGCGCACCGTGGTAGAGCCGTAATAACTCGCTGTTTTTTCTGTCATTTCGAGCGTTTGATCCACGCCAGCGATGAGAACCGGACACAACAAGAAGGAATGGCGAGTAATTACACTGCAACTGATGCAGTGACGCGATGAATATAAAAAACGAGGGCTGAGGGCGAAAAGTTCAAACACGAAGCGGCATAAATATAAATATTATTTTCATGGGTCTAGAAAACAAAACGTCCACGTGGTACATTTGGAGGAAGTTTGTGGCTAAGATAAATGATTCAAAAGTGGTGTGCAACTACTTTATCCTAGTAACACAAACAGAAGAAAATCGAGGAATCTGGGACTTCCACGCCTCTTCCCACCTGCTCCTGACAGTTTGCTTGTCATTCTGTTTTTTTCTGTGATATTCGCTGTTTTCTTAGATCTTCTTTTTTAATGTGAGTATGGAAAATGTGTTCTGTTGGAAAGAATGACTCACTCAATAAAGGCCTACATGCCTGTATTATGATATGACTGTCTTTCTCCACTGAGCTATCGAGTTGCTTCGGATGTTTAGACTGTGCATCTGTTGCCCTATAATTTTAGGTCAGGCTCGTAGCTGTGCTGCCTTAAAGCCATTGACTAAATCATTCTTCCTGCTTACTAATTCATGATAAACATTACCCGCAACTGCGTGCTTTTTCACCAAGCCTTTTGTTAGCTTTATTTTTAGTTCTGGGTATTTATAGCAGCGCATATATTTAGCCCAAACCACCTGTGTCAGTGAGCTGTGCGCCCTATGTGTGTTTGCTTTCCATGCCCAATTTCCAGCAATAAAGGGAGCGACACATGCAGCGGGTCGGTGCTGCATGTGGACCACAAGGTGGAGAGCTGGAGACTGGAATTAACCACACGAGTGCCTCCCACACAGAGAGCTCTGAAATGTGACAGAGGGGAACTCGGGCTGACCTCTTCACGCAGCTTTGTGTCGCGGCAGCACCAATGTCTGGAGAATTCAGATGAAATATGTAAACACGGTAGAGTCTTGATGTTAATTGCAACGTTTTGACATCAGTAAAGACTCGATTTTTCAGCCTTTTGCACTCCAATGCTTGTGTTTTTAGCCTTTTAAACTAATGCAGGACTGAGAAGGCGCTGAGATTTCTGAGCCACTGGCCAATAATGATTGTTGTTGGCCTTTTTAATAGTCTGAGAGGGTGAATGGAGGGCTACAGCCTGGACAGCTCACCAGTTCATCATAAGCAGCCACATGCGGTCACATCTACAGCCAATTTAGACTCACCAGTTATCCTAACGAGCATGAACAGTACCCCGCTTTAAACCATCAAATTGTTTTATGCAGAGAATAAACATGATATAATTCATTGCTAATCTTGGAGCTGCTGGTTTTGGTACCAGTGGACAGTCATGCCAGCTCTCATGAACTCCTTTTTCCAGTTGTGTTCCTGATGTAAGCTAAATGGCTGCTGGCTTCATATTTACTCTGCTCTTTGTGTCTCTATTATAGTCTCTAATCATGTTTCCTAATGTGGACCCACCACAAGTGGGAACAAAAGCTGGAGGGCTGCTAAGGCTACACATCTTCAGAGCTAACATTTGCAAAACTGCTTTTTTGCATCCTTAATGCCAAGAGTAAGTAATGCATGTGTATAAATATAGATCTGAATATATTTATTTCTGTAGGAGTGGTGAGTGCTGTGTTGTTTTGTTTTCCAGTATACTCTGGGTCCAATTTGCTGTCTTAAAGCGATTATACAGAGAGAGACTGACTGTTAGCCTCTGTGCTATAGCTGAGACTTGGTGGGGAGTGTTATGGTCTAGCTTCATTTAGCAGATGTTAGCAAGTCCTCTGTGTCCAAAGACAATTGTTAGCTGCATCTCACCTACTCTTTATAATGCATTTCATCTTTTAATAGTAGATTTATGTTTGTATCACACAGAATACACACATGGAAGCTGAAGGCATCATGACGGGGCTATATGTGACAAAGAAAATGCCCAGTTGGATACAAGTGTCTTCATTCAAGCGGTGGCGGTCCTCCCTGGTTCAGCTAGCACAGATGTGTGGTCTGCTGTCCACCAGAGCGCAAACACACGTTTGAACATATTTTAGAAGGTGCAAACTCTAAAAAACTAAAAGCCATGGGAGCCAGCAGCCTTTAGTGTTAGGTTTAAGATAAAAATAGAGGTAATTAAATTAAAGTGACAATAAAGGCTGGCTATCTAGCTAGCTAGCTAGCTAGCTAGCACCACCCATTTATTTGTTTTTGCTATGGAAATGCATGAAATGATTTATTACAGTGTGCAAGTATACATGGAAATACAGTAAACAGAGTTTTCTACAAGTCTAATGACCTTGAAAGTCAACATTTGGTATGAGTAACTTCATTCTTCAACACAGTCTGAACTTACTGAGACGGCTTTCTGTTGGCAACAAAGCAGGAGCAAATTGGTTCTTTGCTAAGTTGTCCCTTATGGGTATAACACTGGTTAAGCCCAGGGACATAAACAACTTTGAAAGACTTTCAGAAAGCCTGGAAAACTATTGCCCAAGATCGTTTTTAAACATTAAAAGAAAGCCTGGATGCTCGGAAGCAAAATATAAAGAAATGAAGCGTGGCTCAAGATTTTTGCACAGTACTGTACGTACTTTCTTCTCATATACGTTTACTTTGACAGCGCTGATTTTTACCACATAATGTCAGTTACTTTTAAATGGTATGTTTTAATATTGGCTGTAAAAAATGAATGTATTTAATTCCGCAGCACTGGATGGAAAGTCTGTGTATAAAAGTCGCTAGAGTTAAGATTTTTTATAGCATTCATAAAAGTATAGCATTGAGGCAGGAAGAATAAAATGCGTATCTGTTACATTACATTGATTTAACGGGACACTGAGTCAAAGTCCGATTTTAACTTGTTTCAAAAAACTTCCCAAATGGAGCGAGTGAAATTCTACATGTGGTGATTTTGACAAACTCAGCATTTTTCTACAGTTGCTCACAAACTGTGTTCATGTTATTCAGTTCTGATTCCGATACTGGAAACAGCCAGCTTGACTTTACCAACATTTTGTTGCTCTGAGGTGTTTGACTGATGCTGAGTAAATTAATATAAAATGTTGGATTTATTGAAGCCAAATATATTGATTTAATAAATCAAAACTACATCATTTAACTGACAAATGTGTGGCGGAGGAGACTCATTAATCCTTTAATAGTTGCTGCTGTTGTATTTTAAAAGCTATCAGCTGATTTAGAATCAAATTACACACATTTTCAAAGCACAAAGTGTTAGGTTTTGTAATGTTGATTGTCATTTATGCTTAGAAATATCTACTTGTATATGCTTTGAGTTTTATAATTAGTCTTAGATTGGTAGAGGTGTTTAAATAATTGTGTAGTGATAGGATGTGTGATCCTTAATAGTCTGCAAAGGCTTGGTGTGGATTCCAGAGTGTTCTGGAATCCACACCTACATCCTGGGAGCATGGGAAGAGGTCGTACCTTGTTTTATTGTTTTATGGTAGGATAAACGTGGCTATATCTGTTTTAGGCTAAGTGCTAGACTTTCCAGACCAGTAGGTTTAGGGAAGTCATTTATGGGGTCACACTCTGACCACACACACACACACACACACACACACACACACACACACAGGCAAGGTACTCTTTGTTTGTATATAGGCGGCGTATGTTAATGAACCTATGCATATTCATGTAACCTCAATAAAAGAGCAGTGTTACGGGGGAGCGGACAAGAGCAACTGGGGTCAAGCGAAGGAACGGCGTTTGTCCGGTTCTCTCCCGTGCACGAGAAACATGAAGATCTTTGCCTACTTCGTGTCTTGCTTTGCTGTGTAATTATATTGTCTTCAACGTTCCAGCGAATAGGTTTAAGCTACAAACCTATCACAAAGCCTTAAACTCAGACACATTTATCAGACTGGCAGCTGTTCTGTGATGGAGAGTAATACACATGTTGTATCTATTTCACTGTCATCTGTTAGTTTCACATCATTTTCACAGTAAGAGTCCAAACACTGGGTAAACATTAAGGAGGTAACTCACATTTGAGTCTTTTGCTCTCTTCCACAGGCCGTCTTTGTCCAGTCTTCTTCCCTCCATCCCCAGCCAGTTGTGGTTGGGGACGAGGGGCCTGATGCTGCCAGACATGCTCCCTCTTGGCCATATGTTCCGAAATTATAATATTTAATTGTTATGCTGATGACACCCAGCTCTACATTTCCTCCAAACCTAATTCATCCCTTCCACCTACCTTCCTCTCGAACTGCCTTATGGAGATTAGATCATGGTTCTCCTACAAGCTTAACAGTAATAGAACAGAAGTTTTACTCGTTGGCACAGCCTCTATCTTAACCAAATTTCGCAGTTTCTCCATTAATATTGACAATCCCCCACCCTTCCTTCCCCACAGGTAAAGAGTTTGGGTGTCATACTTGACAGTACTCTCTCGTTTCAGTCTCACATTAATTACATAACCCGGTCTGCATACTTTCACGTGCGTAACATTAACCGACTTCGTCCCTTCCTTACTCCCCATGCTGCTGCCATCCTCATCCACAGTCTTATTACTTCCTGGATCGATTATTGCAGCTCCCTCTTGTTTGCTCTCCCCAATAAGTCCATAAACTTCAACTTCTTCAGAATTCTGCAGCTCGGGTCATAACTCGTACTCCCTTAAGAGACCATATTACCAATTCTTCAACAGCTTCACTGGTTGCCCGTAGAAGCCAGGATAAGCTTTAAAATCGTAGTTCTCACGTTTAAGTGCATTCATAACCTTGACCCTCCTTATCTCTGTGATCTGCTTCATATCACCACAGTTTCCCGCTCTCTCAGATCTTCATCTGCCTCTCATCTTGTTGTTCCTTCTGCTCGTCTCATCACTGTGGGGCACAGAGCTTTCAGTCGCTCTGCTCCTCGGCTCTGGAGCTCACTTCCTTCCATCTTAACAAATATAGATTCCCTTCTCTTATTTAAGTCACAGCTCAAAACCTACTTGTTTAAACTGGGTTACTCGCTTTAATACAGATCCTACTTGCTGTCAAATCTTGTTTATTTGTTTTTTTTGTTTTTATTTGTTGTTGTTTTTGCATTTTAATTAATTTTAATCTACTTTTTTATTGATATCTTTTTCTCTTTGCAAGGTGACCTTGGTTTTAGAAAGGCATCCTCAAATAAAATGCATTATTGTTCTTATTATTAGAGGTTTCCTCCTGTAAAAAGGGAGTTTTTCCTTCCCACTGTCAGCAGAGTGCTAGCTCATAGGGGTTCGTCTGATTGTTGGGGTCTTTCTGTTTTCTCTGTATTATTGTAGGGTCCTTAGGCAAATGTTGTTGTGCTTTGTTTCTATACAGATGTTAAAATATATATTTTTAATTGACTCTCACATGTTTATAGAAGCAGAATGTCAACCAGTATTCAGTTGATTTTGTTTGGTGTTTATTTCTGATATAATTTTCTGATGTCCGGTAACCCTTCTGGGGGGCACGTGCCACCCCATTTGTAAAATCCTGGAAACACCTCTGCTCATATTACATGATTTAAGTTCTTTATATTTCTCAAAATTCATCTCCACTTACAGACTAGATTCCTCTATGTTCTCCTGCTTCTTTCTGCAGGTAGTAGCATAAAGTCTGCATTGTTCATTATCGCCATAGGAAGATGGTACACCTGTATACAACTCGAACTCATGAGTGATGCATCACATCTTTATGGCGCTGCGGCATCTATACAGCGAGTGATGGGTGTGGCTGGAGTTGTCAGATGCTGCACAGCTGACACTTCGGAAAGTAATTATAGATGTTTTTAAGCCTCTGTCCAAGTTGTTCATGTTGCTCTTCACATCGACCAACTTCAGCACACGCCGCTCGTCAGCAACACTACAAATTTACTTGGACTTTCTCTTGATGCTGAGAATTATAATTCTCTTTAGTCCCTCCTTCAAAATAAGAATGTGGCTTTCAAGGTACTCTGTGTGTTGTGTCGACATCAAGGATCATTAAAAGCCATGAAATTAGTGACTCATTGGTTTCACTGTAATAACAGTGTATGTTTAGCTATTCTAATAACAAGCCAATCAAATGTCCTTATGCAGTGAGGTCAGTGGTGATCATAAGACAGAGGGGGTCAGACAGGCCTGTAAAAACTAAACTGTGGCCGTCCTGGGGGCCTCTGTGGGATGACGCCGTTCATCTGAAAACAAACTTTGCTTCAGTTGCAGATGAGCTTCCAAATGTGAAGTCAGGCTTTATTTACAAGCAGCTGCCGCCAAAAGTTCTGTTTCATCATGAAGGGATCAGCGTGAAGTGTTACTGAAAGTTTGTGACGTTATTTCAGTTGTACTTGTTTTGTTTCAAGGGGGAAAATCACTGCCTCTATAAATAGATGTTTAAAAAGACCGGCCAGTGGGTGAATTCAGTCATCTGGACAATCCTGTGCTTCAGCTTGGGGAAGACTCTGTTCTTTTCTAGTGCACAATTCAAGCTCCATAGTGATATGGTTGGATGAGTATAGTGTGGAAGAACTTGACTGGCCCACACAGACCACACCATATCAAACACCTTTGAGATGAACCAGCATGAAAACTGCAAGCCTGGCCCTTTTGTCCAACATCAGCATCTGACCTCAAGAATGTTCTTCTAAAAGAATGAGTAAAAAACTCCACGGTATCTTCAGAAAGCCTTCCCAGAAGAGCTGAAGAGCTCCGTGCAAGATACAAACTGTCTGAAGACATCAGCAAACAAAAGCTGAAGAGTTACAGGTGAACGGTGCATCATCAGGCCCGCTGAGAGCGTGCCCAGACTGGTCGGATTAAGTTGCCTGACGGGAAGACGTTACCGTTAAAGCAACATGCAACATCACCATGGCCTGAACAACATCAAGCGCTTGGAACTGACCAGTTTTACATACATGATGAAAAAGAATACATGTTTTTAATGGGCTTCTGCAGCGGTGCAAATCAAAGCCACAAAGCAGCGTGTGGGGCAGGAGCATCTGGTTATCGTTGTCTGTCTGGTTACTTCACATGAAAGTGACTTTCCCGATCAAAGCTTTTGTTCTCAGACACAAACCATGATCCATCTTAGGGATGATCATCAAAGTTGATACACAAACCATACATGTAAGCATCACTTTTTAAAATCTTTGACAATGGTAGCCTTTTTTAATTAGCATTTTTTTCAGATGTAACAAAAATGAAGAAAATTTGAAGCATTTTTGAGGCTCAAAATGTGGTTTTAGTGTCAGGGTTACAGTTGGGTTATGGTTAGGTTTAGGCTAAAGATTAGGGTTAGGCATTCATTTTTGATGGTTAGGGTAAGCGGCTAGGGAAGCATTATGTCAATTAATTAAGATATAAAAACGTTTGTGTGTGTGTGTGCAAGACAGAGAGAAAGATGGCTTGACGAGCAGGTTTTATTTAAAATGACTAAACAAAGATTCCTCCACCACAAACATAAAAGAACAGAACATATTCCCTGTGTTTTATATAAACTTTGACTTACATCATAATATGGGATGTTACTGTAGTCACCTGCATGACTTCAATTTATTTGCCATCAGCAACGCCAAGACTTTAAACTTTACATTAAATATTTGACCTCTTGAGTCAAAGTCATATAGCCTTCCCCTTTAGAGGCTGTTCTTGATTATCTCAGGCTCATAATTGCTCATTTTTTAACCTTAAGGACACATACATATGATCATTTTTGCTTCATAAAAAATTCTCAGTGCAAGTTTTACAACTTTGTGTTTTTAACACAGAGTGACACCCGCTAAACCCAATCCAGTCAGCATGGTAATCAGTAATCGCAGTTACGTGCTTGTGGTTATTGCAGCCTGGTTGTGTAGTCGAGCGTGGATGAACTCATCTCCAGTGTTTTTCAGATAAATGTTCTGATCCTGTGAACTCTAGTTTTAAGAACTGCACCTAATAAGCGGTAAAAATGTTGTACTAAACCGGATGCTCGGGTGCTGTACTATCAGTATTATTTTGACAATAAGCCAAACGAGGGTTTGTGTTTACACTGCATTGTTGTGCCCGTGTTTAGACACAGAAACGGTAAAAGTCATTAGTTCAAAAGTGGAAGATGAACATTTCATTCATGAAGTTTCTTTGCTGCTTATACAACTTTGGTCTCAGGGGGACTGAAGCGTATCCCCGCTGTTACTGAAAGTTCATCAGTCCATTGTCCTTTATTTTTCCAGCAAGAACCACCAATCAGCTGTGATGTACAGTTTTTATAACACCAAGAGGCCAATGACCCAAAATATGAATTTAAATGTTAAAGTAATACACACCCACACATCGTCTTTTATCTTCTGTAGGCTTGAAAAGTCAGTAAAATGAGTTATGAAGTTCCTTGGCCCAATAAGAGCTTTGAGTTTCATTCGTCATTTTTAATCCCCTGACATCTGGGGCGATCACATGGGGGCGATCGTGGCTCAAGAGTTGGGAGTTCACCTTGTAATCGGAAGGTTGCCGGTTTGAGCCCCGGCTTGGACAGTCTCTGTCGTTGTGTCTTTGGGCAAGACACTTCACCCGTTGCCTACTGGTGGTGGTCAGAGGGCCCGTTGGCGCCAGTGTCCGGCAGCCTCCCCTCTGTCAGTGCGCCCCAGGGTGGCTGTGGCTACAATGTAGCTGCCATCACCAGTGTGTGAACGGGTGGATGACTGGATGTGTAAAGCGCTTTGAGGTCCTTACGGACAAATACAGGCCATTTACCATCTTCCTGCAAAATATTAAAACAAATAAAATTAAGATGTACCAAGCTACGCTCAATGGGGAAGATGTGAGGTCTTACATTGGGAGGCCTCAACAAAAGTTAGAACAATACTGGGTATTTTAACTGTGTTATCTGCCACAAGGACCGTCCAGCTGCTTGTAAAGGGTTTATCAAGCTTCTGTGAGGTTAGAACTTCAGAATCTGGATCACCATACCGGCTATCGTCACCTACTTTTGTAAAGTCAAGTGATATATCAATTTCTCAAGCAATTATTTTTGCACAAGCTCAAACTTTGTCCCATCATGAACACCATTGCAGGATTCTTTGACGAAATAGAATTTCACAGCTTTGCTTTCAATTTTCTTCACTTGTCTGATTATTTGGCTGAGTCAGAGTTTCTTGATCCTGACTATCGTCTGATTGAGATGGTGCAACACTTGGTATAGGGCGGCTGTCACTCACAAGTTCCACCTTTACCATCGGGGGTTTCAAATATTTATCATGGTGATCCTGAGATGGCGATTGTGAAGGGAGCCGTGGGGAAGAGCTGGGTGAATGTCGAGGTGAGTGTCGTGTGAGCTGCAGTTGCTTCTTCTCTTCGAACTCCTTAGCGCTAACCAAGGGGACGTGTATCTTTTCAGTGCGATGGAACAAGTTGTAATCCACCCTGTAGCTCTTCCTGCCGACTCTGATCATCTCCTGGAACAGCTGACCCCAGAGGATCTCGTTTGGAGTGTAAGAGGTTCGCGTCTGATGCAGAATGCCTGTGGAGTCGTCTGTGTAGGTAAATGACACAACCAGTTCAAAGTCTGCTCTCTGCAGATCAGCATAAGTCATGGTGTACAGCGGGCTGCCAGGTTCAATCTTGTGATAGATGGTGGTTGGTGTGGCGAGGATGATGTCCTTCTGCTGGATGACCAAGTCTTCATAAGTCACATCAACTCTCCCAGTGGCGTGCATCGTACTGCGGACTATCTGGGCGGTAGCTGCCCCCTCCACCAAGTGGTACCTGCGGAAGTCCCCAACTCTCCAGGAAAGATAAATGTACCCATTACGAAGGTTGATGACAGCACGGTTGCTGAAGCCCACCGTCTGCGCCCTCTTTCTGGCCGAGGCCATTTTGGCAACAGCAATTCCAATGACGAACGTATCAATGAAGCAGCTCATGACGTCTTGTATGGTGACGATGATGATGGCATGCATGCAGTTCTCAGACATTCCTCTGAATCCGTAACCGATGGTGGTCTGAGTTTCGAGCGAGAAGAGGAAAGCGGCCGTGAAGCTGCGGACTTCAAACACGCAGGGTTCAGTGTTGGGATCCTTGATGTCTCCATTAGCGAGAGCGATGACCCAGAAGAGGATTCCAAAAAAGAGCCAGGACAGAATGTAAGAGAGAGCAAAGATCAGAAACATCACCCTCCATCTGATCTCCACCAAGGTGGTAAAGATGTCCGTCACAAAGAGCAGCCTCTCCTCAGGAACGTGGCGCAACATGATGTTAGAGCTGCCTTCTTTACGCACGTAGCGGTATTTGTTGGGTCGGGGCCCATTTTCGGTCTTCATGGGGATTTCATCAGTGCGGCTCACAGATGTATACTGTCTGTGATGCATCTTCCAGAGGCTGCAGGGAACATATCAAAGATATCATATGCAAAAATGCAAAAACAATGACAAAGACAATAACAGATCATTCTTTGATGTTGCAAGGTGGTTACTACCATGACTAGAAGGTTCCTGGTTTGAACTTCTGCTCGGTTTAATTGGTGAGTCTAAATATTTTTAGGAGTGGATGTGAAAGTGAATGGTTCCCCATGGACTGCCTGAGATCTATCCCACCTTATGTCCAAAGTCAGCTTGGAGAGTCTTTGTAAGGGATAAGCAGTTATATGGAACGATGGATATTCTGATATTGTCATTGAATAACCACTTAAGTATTTTTTAAAGGAAATATCCAACCATAAACCAACATTGCTTTCCCTGCTCTTACCTTACTTTAAACAGTATATTTGAATTTTTTGGCCTGTTGGGCGGATAAAACAGGATATTTGTGCAAATAAACTCTGTCTTCAGGATGTTTTTCTTTGGATTCATCTTGAAAATAGCAAAAAAATTAAATTAAATGATAATAAAAATCATTTGTTTGGGTTTTTTTTAAGCTAGAAAGGCTGGATGTGTCATGGTCTGTGGGAGTACCTGGAGGGGTTTTCCTTCTGTGGCTGCTGAGCCATCCCTTGGGGGCGGAGACTTCAGTGCTTCACCTGAGCCTAATCTGCGAGCAATCAGCGGGAGACCTACTTAACCCTTTAAGACCTACCAGAGAACCAAGTCCGCCAGAGCTTATATTATATTTTTACATGCTGTGGAGCCATTTTTGGGACCATTTCAAGTTGCTATACATCAATACAACCATTATAGCCCAAATCTTAATAATATGTATGCATTAAGTTACATAAATTGCAAAAAAGTGCAATAAACTACAAAAAAATTGAAAATCGTTTTTGTTTTTTTAACATATATTTCTAGTTAGAGAAATTTAAGAGGCTTATCCCTCAAAACTGTAAATACAAAAAAGTTGCACAAAATAGTTTCCCACCACAGGAAATTTATTTTAAGTGTCTTCATAGTTTTATTTTTGAAATACACCAATTTTTATATACTGCAGGAAAAACGAAAATAAATATTATAATGCAAATTTGCAAAGAAGCAGCATATGCATCAAAATAAACTATTTCCAGCAGTGCAATATGAGTCCTAAGCATCCCAGAAACCACACAGAAAGTCATAAAGTCAAAGATAACTTTTAAAAACACCAGTATAGGCTCATGAGGCCCTGATGGTAAAAAACTACATTTCCGCAAAAATGACGTCACTTCCGGTTTCGGGCAGGTCATGGCGGACATGCGAATGTTCGCTCTGACATCTATTCCAACGTAGGAAGTGTTACAAACAGCTGATCGGATCGGCAAAGCATGTTTCTGGAATATTATGTTTTTGTTGCTGCAAGTGGTTTTTATGCAGTTTTTGCAAAGCTTTATGTGGAAGGAAACTGTGACCGAGGACAAGCTGATGGCATAAGATGTAAGTACAACTCCTCAGGTTTCATATGCAAAATAAATTATTGCGCTAGCTCACGTAGTTGCAGTGCTACCGGGATTTAAAAATACTTACGCAAAACAGAGCGTGCTGCTCCGACCGGTTTTAAAGGGTTAAGCTGACTCAACTGGCTCCTCCTTGTCAGTTTGTTCTACTCTTCTTGGTGGTAAATGACGTTTCATTTACGTGGTGGTCCTCGTGTGATTTATCTCTTGGAATAATTTCTGTCTTCCCTTCATTCAGCGGAGTTCCAACCCTGGCTTCACCTTACTTGGACAGTCTCTGTCTCCCAGCCTGCTCACCCGCCTGCCCTCTGACCTCCACGCTTCAGCTTGAGACCCTCCAGACGCTTTCCATGGACCTATCTCCCCTCCCCTCAGTAATACTAACCCGGACTGGCACAGTAAGGCAAACAACTAACTAACTACCTCTCCCTCTGTTACAGAATATTCCCCCGGCTCTCTGACCTCTTCCCCATTCCTGCAACTAGCCTTATTGGGCCTCCCTCGTTACTTTAGGTCACCGTTCCAAATAAAAATCACTGTAAAGCACTCCTCGCCCGTGTTTATCTGCGTTTTTGGGTCCACTTAACTGGGCAAACCTTTCGGTTCATGAAAGTATCTCCCAGATCGTATCTCCCATGATAATCGTATCTCCCAGAATCTTTAGAATTTACCTCCTAACTAACTTTGAATCAGTTCCTGACGAGAGTGTTAAAATCAACAGCTTTCTATAGTTTGCCACTTTGGACTGAGAGCTGTGCAGTTGGTGTTGTAGTTAAATTGACCCAAAACCTGAGTGAAGGTCATTAGAGTAATGCAGGTCATGACAATTGGAGCCAACAGACAACAGACAGACGGGCAAGTCTGCAGAGTGGACAGCCGCCGTCTGATGTCTGACCTAAATCAGGAGTCCAAAAATTGTGACACGAAAATGCACATTTTTGTTCAGGCTCTGATTAGACTTCTGCACATGCACCTGAAATATCCTCATTTATATTCAGCTCCATATCCATGTTCAAACTGCCTCAGGAGAGTAGCAAAGTGCTAGATAAGAGTCGATCCGTTTACCATTACCATTCATAAAGACAAACTGAATTAATTTTGACTCTACTGTTAATTAGCTATTGAGTGTTTTTGGTGTCACGATTAATTTCTGACAAGAAGCAGAGATGTGATATACATAAAGCTGTTTAATTATTTAACATCCTCATTTGGAACATCCCAAAGGGCTTTTCCAAAGAGCTTTTTACTGTGAGAGTAAAACGCCCGCCCTCTTCCATTTTCCACTTTCTCTCTTTCCAGACTCTGATGCTGGAGGAATCCATTAAGAGTGGAGGTCTCCCTGTATTGAAACATCAGTTGGTAATCTCCAAGGTTATGTCATTTGTGTGGTATTTTATAATTTTGTCTTCATTGTAGATTTGTTCTGAAGGTGTATTTTTAGGCAGCAATATGGGAATGTTTACCATGAATGATCCCACTTTTCCTGCTATTTGTGTTAATATGTTTAATCCTAATGGGGCAGTTGCCTGGAGATACAAAACTCACCGCAACAGTGCTTGCTCGAGCTGCCACTTCTTTTAGCTTCTTACTTGGTTTTTGTTTAATAAGCCATTGCTAAGGTGATGGCATTCATGCACCTTCAGGCAGTAGTGGAATAAATCCATTAAAGGCTCGTCTATTACGGTAATCATCATTAGACGATTAAAAGGTCTGAAAATGCATCAAACAGAAGATTTCATGTGGATTGTGCTGTAAAAACGGTTTTATCTTGTTTTATGCCACAGATTAATGTCTTTTGCACATATTTCCATGCAGAGTTTTGCTGCTGTCCAAAATCAATGGCCCAGGATCCTTTTTTTTTTTTTTTTCTGGGTGGAGGTCAAAGTACTGTCAGAGGGCCAATAAAGGAAACACCACTGCATTGAACTGGTCAAAGTTAGCAGGGGAAAAATGAATGTGGAAACTGGAATAGTGTCACGGCGCAATCACGGGCAGAAGAAGGATCAATCACAGCCAAACCACTGAGAGCATCCTCTACGCCCAAAACAAATGGGTTTTGAATCACCGCTATCTGACTGAGTGAACCGGGCTCCAGTCACAGACTCCACTTTCTTCTGGCCACAGTGAACATCCCCACTGCCAGAGCGTGGAGCTCGCTCCATGAGGTCATAGAAACAACGTCCTGTTAGCTTCCCATAATCCCTTCCTAAATACCCTGATAATACAAAAGGAGAAAAGTGCAGCTTCCTACTGGAAAGTAACTGACACTGAGTTACTGTTGCGTTTGCAGGTTATCAATTTGAAATCGAACTTTTAGTTCCCATGTTTTTCAGAACACTAGAAAGGTGAAGGCAGTCATCGAACGTTCATTAAGGTGTGCCAAATGATTCATGTATTTGATACTTTTCTTTAGTCGTATAGATTTAAGCTTCCAACAAATACTCAGTTTACATAAAACAAAGTGAAAACCACGTTCGTTACTGAACACTGGTCATTTCAGACTTGGGTACTAAGTAAGTCAGTACCAAGATATGTAAAACAATTTCAATGACTGAATAGCTGGACTGCTAAGATATTCATTTATTTATTTTTTTAGATATTCGTAGTGTTCAAATGAATAAATCCGACTTTATTTTGGTAATCGTGCTGCTTTTTTTCTTTTAGCAGCTCCAAGTCTGTCAAACGTCTCAGTGATTCTCTGCAAGATCTCAGCATTTTCACGTTTTCCCTGAAGAGTGTCCACTCTAAGGACTAGTAGCATTCATGGGCTTCAGTTTTTGCTCTCGATCTGCATGATACACATTATTAGGTATACACCAAATTAAGTTGCAGGATGCTGCAGTGGTTATCACTGTTACATCACACCAAAAAAGATTCTGGGTTTGAATTCAGTGCCCAACGTGCTCCTTTCTGTGTGGACATTTTGGGTGCAGCACCATATGCTACTAAATCTACAGTAACTAACTGCCAAGTGATTGTGGAGTAAACATGCTTTCTGTAGTGAGCATCAGTTGTTGGGATTCAAGATCCTTTATTTGTCACATGCATAGTTATACGAATACAACACGCAGTGAAATGTATCCTGACACGCTCCTCGACTGTGCAAAAAGGGAGAGAACATTATATACATTTAGTGAATATATACAGGGGGCATTATGTGCAGTAAGTAGCATCATATGCACTGACCGGTCTCTAGGCATGCATCACCGGGGTTTAGCAATAAGTGACTGCCAGCAACAACTCGCTGTTTGGGGAATACCGCTTTGTCTCTTGTGGCCCGTGATTGGCAGTCAATCGCCCACCAGTCTCAAGGTCTGTGTGACATGACCTTAGATTAACTGGCTGAAAGTATGAATGAGAGTATGAATGAGTGTCTTTGTGTTAATTCACCAAATCCCTGCATTGGTTATGCAATTTAAAAAAATAATGGACATTTATGGTGCATATTAATCCTGGCATAAGAAAGGTAACATGTGTATGTTAGTTATGCTGCAATAGGCCTGGGCTGCTGAGCATTTCCTGTTCACTCACATATTTTTATTCCCCTTTGCATTTAATCATCAGTTATTCTCAATATCAATATATCTCTCCCCCCAGCCCATCCTGTTGAAAGGGAGTTTTTCCTTCCCACTGTCAGTAACTAATTACTGATTACTTCCCCAAAAAAGTAATCCCGTTACTTTACTGATTACTTATTTTCAAAAGTAATTAATTACTTAGTTACTTTTTAAAAACATGATTTTCAACATGAATAGGTGATAAAGCGATAGATCTTTCAGCCCAATTCTACTTTTTCTACATAATCATCATACAAAATGTAATCAAATGGAAAAGTCTCTTTTTTTTAAAACTTGTTTTATTAGTTTTAATCTTTTAACTTTATGCATCAAGCAAAGATTTAATTATATGCAACATTCTCTGACTGGAAGAAATTAGTTTAATATTTAAACCTATTTTCTGCACATTCCAGCACATAAAATAAAATATTTTGTGTGTTTACACTCAGTCTTTCAAATAGATGCAAGTAAAACACAGCAGAAAATAAATAAAGTCAATGACTAGCGGTCCTGTTGCTCTATTTTCACCTGTAAAGCAGGAGTGGGGCAGGCGGAGGGTTACCCTGGTGCAGGTGTGCAGCGGTCAGTGGAAGAATCCGCGAGTTTCTCTGTGAGTTTCCCATTACGTCGTAGCTACTGGGTGCTTGTTTGGAAGTTTAGGGGTTTTTTCGCTGTAAAAAGAAGTTTTCTTCCCACGCACAACGGACACTAATGTTTTTGTCACTTTTTATGGAATCAAACTCAAAGTAAGGTCAGTACTTCCACGCTTTAAACGCTGCACGCTCATACTCTCTCTGCACTCGATATATGATCCATTGTTGATCTGCACACAGCTGTTGTCGCAAACGTCGCACTCGCTTACGTCACTGTCATGAGACATTCTCGCAAAAAAATCAGTTTTAGTAACGCAGTAACGCAGCGTTACTACGGGAAAGTAACAGTAATCTAATTACCGTTTTTGCAATAGTGATCCCTTACTTTACTATTTACTTGGAAAAAAGTAATCGGATTACAGTAACGCATTACTACCCATCTCTGGTCGCAAAACTGTTCTCATACAATCACCCGATTGTTGTGGTTTTCCCTGTATTATTGTACAATCTTTATCTTACAATAAAAAATGCTTTACGGTGACTGTTGCTCTGATTTGGTTCTGTGTAAATAAAGCTGATTTGAATTTAAAATTTCAGAAAAATTGCAGAAAAAATTTAAATCAAAACGAACATGGTAAACATCTTGTTGGCCACGTACACGAATTGGGAAAATGCACATTAGCTTTAGATAATGTACATCTTCACAAGTTTTGCAGCTACTGTTAAGAAATATTTTTTCTTCTCCTTCAGTCTAGACACCAGGACACGATGAAAACTAATCTAACCACGAACATTAAATGGAGTCATTAAAACTGGTCGTTAAGAGTAACACAAGCAGACAAGTTCAATTAAGATACTTTCATCTTGTTTCATGCAGTCAGCTAATAAACATAATCACTGCATTATTAATTTGACATTTCTTAAGGTGATGTAAGTGTTGTCAGAGTGAATTTGATCATAACAGGAAGTGGAATGTCAGGCTATGAAAAGAGCTTTTAATCAGGGCCCAACGTGTTTTTAAATGTTTCAAGATACTAAGAAAAAAACCCTGTTGCAGTCATGCGATGAATATACTGTACTGTAATCTGAGACCGCTTTGTTTCTCTAGGAAATGATAGACAGTCGTCGGAATATTCTTAGCAGCGACTACAGCGGCATTCAGACAGGCCTCGCAGGTCCCTGTGTTGACTCATGAGGTTGGGCTGTTTTCACCACAACCACTTTGCTTAATTCTGTGTTCTGTGTACAAAACACAGCATCACACAGAACAACCAAAACACATCCCGCCCTTTGGCATGACGTTCCCACTGCACTCAGAGCTGTGATACTTCATGTTCCTGAGGTTTATGTCATTATCTTTGCAAACATTTTTGATAGCATCCTTTTGCGTTCTAAATTTAGCCTAAATGTCTAGGAATCAAAGGATGAACTCTGGAAACAACTTGGGCAATTGGCTTGTTTCCTCTCTTGCTCGGGGCACTTACAACTCCATTACATGCTCACTTACTGCAAATGACACTGTGCCACCCATTTGCGGTTCGCTGAAACAGAACCGTGTATACGGGTGGCTAGCTCGACTCTACCCCGAAGCTTTGTGCCACCTCTAATGACCTTCAAAGCCTCCAATCTTTTGGGAATATTTCCAGCTCCCTTTAGACTTACATTCAGTTGTCATTGAGCCTTGCTGCAGGAGGTTTAGTGCCTGACGTTTTTAAATGCACAATAAAGGATGTTGGTCATTTTTAAGCAGCTCACTCCTGAAGGTTAATGGTTTATTCACGCTTCAAATACCACATGAACGAAACACGTGTTTGGATTTGTGTTCGCTTCATCAGAGATAGTTCTTCATATTCTACTAATTTTAGTTTCTACCATCCTATTACAGTGTCATTTTTTTAATTGTAGCCCTCAGTAATTTAATTTAAATGTGTTGTGTGACTTTTAAATTTTGCTACAACTGCACGATCTTTCTCCATAACCGGCATGACCTTTGCAGTCTGCATCCTTGCTTGTTTGAATGTTCAATAGACACATATTTATGAAACAGTCGGTGCTGCTCTGATGAGCCGTGCCACCTCTTACATTCACCTCATCTCTTTACTTTTGAAATTAATTTCCTGCATCGCTTAAAACACACGCGACGTTTAAAGTAACCCTCCAGGCAAAATCAGATTTCGCTGTGAAACACGAGTACAAGCATTGCTTATCACCTTGACCACATCTCGCCGTGTACTTTGTTTTTCTTAAACAGCCAGGCGTCGTGTTCCTGCGCCTACTGAAGCTCAGATTACCAATTGTTCTGCGTACTTCTTGCAGTAGAAGTTATTCATCTCATTATAAGAGCCTCAGGCAACCAATAGGTAACACCTGTGCTTATCTAGTATACAGTAGGGGATTAGCTAAATGGGCAAAGACGTTTTACCATTTTTATCTAGCAGATTAAAATTATTTATTTTATTCTTTGAAGTCTCTAAATCCATATTTAATGTCAGTTCCATCAGGCCTGCAGATCAGTTTGACACTCTGACACTGAAATTTCCGATTAGCAAAACAGTGAAAATATAAAGACTTGACAGATCAGTTCTTACCTTTCTGTAAAGTTAAATGCTGAT
Source organism: Neolamprologus multifasciatus (assembly GCF_963576455.1). Classification (NCBI taxonomy): domain Eukaryota; kingdom Metazoa; phylum Chordata; class Actinopteri; order Cichliformes; family Cichlidae; genus Neolamprologus; species Neolamprologus multifasciatus. The sequence continues at coordinate 3,282,963 of NC_140446.1, forward strand.
CCGAGTGCAGGACTGTCTGTACCTGGGTTGAGAGGTTCTCCGAGCAGCCACCTGCTGGAATGAACCAGCCCACTCGCCACTGTAAAAAAACAGATTAACACCTCCCTTTAGCATCTTGTGATGTCACACAGGCAGGTGAGCATTTGTAAGTTTGAAGGTGTGTCTATGCAGGGTAAGGAGGGCAGGAGTGCGTATGTGTAGATACAACTTGGGTTTCGCACATGTTTCTGTTTTGCATGTCCAGATCAGTTAATGCAATGCTTACAGCTGAGTGCAAAAGTCTTGAGCCACACCTTATTCCTTTCCTTTAATAACACTAAAGTCCAAGCTCTGGAGATTGTTTCAGTTATTGGCATATTAAAAGAATAAGTCTGATAATCAGATGCTTTCCAGATGATATTGCATGGTGGATCACAATATCACAGTACTTCTCTGCTCATTGTTCCGTTAGTTTTTGACGACGTCTCCAACACCACTGACTGAAATGCAGCCCAAACCATGACAGAGCCTCCACTGTGTTTCACAAATGCTGTTGGACCTCTCTCCTCCATACATGTTGATGATGACTTGAAACAGAAATTAAAAATTTGGATCCATCAGACCTGTTGAATCAGTTTAGAGAGCATTTCTGACGAGGCTTTAGTGAACATTAGAGGGTTCAATTTAAGGGTCAGATATTCAGGTCTCTCAGGTTTTTGAAGAACGTGATTTTTTGGTATTGTTCATCTGCTGTAGATGGTACTTTCGCAGCAAAAAAAATTTCTGGCACAACTTCACCTGCTTCCAAGGTGCATGGAGAGGATAAAAGAATTCACAAAGCAGGAACTCCAGCAACACTTGAGGAAGAAGAACAACTTTAATAATAGACCAACGCGTTTCGGCTTGTGGCCTTCATCAGGGTCATAGTAAAAGATTGTAAAAATTGCTTAAATACAAGACAGGAAACAGGAAAAAAATTAAAATTAACCAGTCAAAACTTCATAGATAGGTCAGCTGACATATAATAGGTAGGTATTGGTTAATTGGCTAAGTCACGCCCAAGTAAATACCAGACTAGATCATTACTGGTGAGGTAGAAGGGGGTGGGGGGGGGGACATAACCCCCATATGTCTGAAAATAACACATGCATGAAATGCATAAGGAGGATGCTATAAATATACACACAGGTTTAAAAAGGGAAAAAAAACACAATTGTTAAAAGATCCTTATTTATGTCTCTAAAATGTAAAATATCTAAAATGCTGTAGATGGTACTTTCTACATAACTAAACATTAACATTTTATATCTGTCTAAAGACAATATTTTTTAGTTTCACACATTCTAAGACAATTTAGAAAAATTTGTAAAAAAAAAAAAAAATACAGGTAAGATTAGTGCTTGAGTAACCTTGATATGCATCTGCAAGCTGCTTTGCAACCCAAGTGCACTCTGTGTCTGACTTAATCAAAGTCATGTCTGTTCTCATTGATGCCTGCTCCGTTCTGGAGGTTTTGTTGCTCCGGGCCACTGGGAAGTCAGACTATAGCCGTGCTGTTAGATACATCATAAATAAATGCAACACATCAGTGTTCTTTTGACTACATGTAAATACATTTTTGTTATGCATCCTGAAATGATTTTGGTTACAAATTTCATCAGACTGATTCAGCAAGCGTGAACGGAGAAAATGCAGAACAGTAAAAACGTAGTCCCAATGTGTTATGGGATTAGCTGTGATTTATAGGACTTGAGCAGGAGGCTCAAAAAACAGTGAATAATAACAAAGCTGGAGGGGTCACACTGAGAATGTTACAGGTAAGAGTGTGAAGAAGCACATGCATGAACATCTGCTGGTAACAACACCAGCAGAAACAGAAATAATTCTAAAAATGTTGCAACAGCAGAATGTTAACTTAAATGTTTATTGGAGGCTTGGTTGCAGAGTTCACGTCACTTTCTTCACGTCATCTTTACAATCTCAAAAAGCTCCCAGGCTTTCGATTTCACCGCTCGTCATACATTTATGTCGTTATTATGCTTCAGGTGGAGTCTCTGTCTGAGTGACGGCGTGGGACCTCTACCTGTGAGGTTTGATGTTTCCTCGCAACTTTCCTTAGTTGACGAGGAATCGTTTATTTGGTGTCAGCCTGTGAATCAGTCCTTCTCTTCGGCCTTTGGCTGTGCGCGAAAAAGAAAACAACGTTTAGCTCATCCGCCTGCGTTCACAACAACGACAAGTTAACAACTGGTGAACTCGGTGCTTTCTTGTGCCTCTCTTTTTGAAAGGTCTAGTCTAAATTCCCTTATTCCCAGCGCGCAACTCAAACATCTAATCTCTTACTTAATAACTGCTCTGCTATTTCAGTCTTTGTCCAGGACCTAAAGCACGACTCAGGTTTCAAACAAGGAATTCTTTTGCCTGTAAGCTTGTGTGTGTTGGTGGAGAAAGCATTCATAAATCTTACTTTGATAGTACATGCAATCCTTTTCACATAGCTACAAACAAATCTGGGACTATGGAAATTAGAGCCTGCTGTTAGGTCAATAACCCCCTTAAGTGTTTATTATAAATAGTGGCAAGTAGATACCACGAATGGCTGAAAGACTGACTTGTGCCTTTAAGTATACCTGTCATTACAGCTAGCCTCGTGCTCTGTGCAGACGGTGGATGCTCATATTAAATGTTTTAAATAGTGAGGTCAGCGCATGGGTACGTAATCCCTATGAGCCAAAAGCTCAGGCTTCGCTCTGCTCCAAACAAAAGGTAGACGTAGCCAAAGCGTTACTACTCACTGGTTCCTGGACTTCGCTTTGAAGCTTTGCTGGTGCCATGTTGTTTTCATTTGGAGTCACCAGTGACCATATTTGGACAAGAGCGCTTTGAGGGCCCCGAAAAGCGCTATATAAATGCAATCCATTATTATTAAGAGAGCGGGGTGCCATGTTCCGAACTAACCGCCCGGCTAGATGCATCTATTAGAGTCGCACGTCATGCACGGACACAGATAGCTGCTCATTAGTCTTAAGAAACAGATTGGAAAAATAGAAGAAGTGGAAACTTTCTGTACTGCACAGCAGGTCATGTTACTTGTCAAACACCAACAGTACAAACACAATCATGAGGTCCAGTTCTGGGAATTGGTGGAAGTGAGGCCCACCTGAGAGCCATCAGCTACCTTATGTTAGCACACCTGTCACCACCAGTGTTGGTCAAGTTACTTGAAAAAAGTAATCAGTAACTAATTACTGATTACTTCCCCAAAAAAAGTAATCCCGCTACTTTACTGATTACTTATTTTCAAAAGTAATTAATTACTTAGTTACTTAGTTTACTTTAATCTTTTAACTTTGTGCATCAAGCAAAAATTAAATTATCTGCAACATTCTCTGACTGGAAGAAATTTGTTTAATATTTAAACCTATTTTCTGCACATTCCAGCACATAAAATATATATTTTTTGTGTGTGTTTACACTCAGTCTTTCAAATAGATGCAAGTAAAACACAGCAGAAAATAAATAAAGTCAAAGACTAGCGGTCCTGTTGCTCTATTTTCACCTGTAAAGCAGGAGTGGGGTAGGCGGAGGTTTACCCTGGTGCAGGTGTGCAGTGGTCAGTGGAAGAATCCGCGAGTTTCTCTTTGAGTTTCCCATTACGTCGTAGCTACTCGGTGCTTGTTTGGAAGTTTAGGGGTTTTTTTCGCTGTAAAAAGAAGTTTTCTTCCCACGCACAACGGACACTAATGTTTTTGTCACTTTGTATGGAATCAAACTCAAAGTAAGGTCAGTACTTCCACGCTTTAAACGCTGCACGCTCATACTCTCTCTGCACTCGATATATGATCCATTGTTGATCTGCACACAGCTGTTGTCACAAACGTCGCACTCGCTTACGTCACTGTCATGAGACATTCTCGCAAAAAAAATCACGGTTTTAGTAACGCAGTAACGCAGCGTTCCTACGGGAAAGTAACGGTAATCTAATTACCGTTTTTGCAATAGTAATCCCTTACTTTACTCGTTAATTGAAAAAAGTAATCGGATTACAGTTACGCGTTACTGCCCATCTCTGGTCACCACACCCCTAACTTTAAGTCACTGTCCAAACAGCTGAGCTCCAACATTCATCCATCACACAGCCGAATAGTTTTTTCTACTCTTGGCTCTGTATGATGTCAGTGAGGGCAGATATTTACCTGCTAATAAGATATATGAGGATTACTTTGAATTGTGAATCATGCAAAGCTGCTCTAGTATTGAAAAATAGGGAGCTGGAAATAAGCTCTAAGTATGAAGAACTTTTCGTGTAGTTAAAAAATTAGTTAAAAGATGTTATAGCAGCCTTTAGTCTCAGTGTAGGGGTAACTCACTGATTTTCATATTTTTTAACCATTCAGAAAAAGATCAAACCTCCTTTATCAGACTTCTCTCGCTCTGACGCACAAATGCGTCGTCAGCCGACCCATCTGTGAATACGCCTTCATTTCTGCGTCGACTGAATCAAAACACAATGATGCATGTGAGGAAAGCTTGTTGTCGGCTTCCTCCTGCAGAGACAAGACTTATCAACAGTTTCTTTTGTGTGTTTTTCAAACGGCGCGATAAAACAAATCTTTTAAAAACATTTTAACCCAGAAAACTGAGTTTTACCCTGTAAAAGAATGATCTTTCCCTTACTGTACCAAAACAACAGCAAAAAGTGAATGAAAGAAAATCTCCACACAAAAAGCCGGTTAGTTTGTGCCACGTCTTCTGCATCCTGTGCAAGAGGAACATGTGCTTGTACACTGTAAACCATGGGTGTCAAACTCTGGCCCGCGGGCCAAATTTGGCCCGCAGCCTAATTATATTTGGCCCGCGAAGCCATACCAAATTACTATTAGAGCTGGCCTACTGGTATTATACAGCTAATATATATATTGTTTAGTATTAAGCTTTGCTTGTTCCATATTCAGTTTTTCAGCAAAACTTGTTTGAGTCCATAAGAAAAGATTCATTCTTATATCTGGAGGAAAATTTTTTTTTTTCAATAAATATTAACGTTAACCCGCGACTTTGTTCCAGTTTTGAATTTTGGCCCACTGTGTATTTGAGTTTGACACTCCTGCTGTAAACAAAAAAAAGTTGCGAAAACTTAAAAACTCAAGGCAACCCACTGCATTTATGTTTTTAGGTTCTGATGGATAACTTATAATTTCAAGTTTAGGAGAAAAGTTGCTTTAGCTAATGTTTTTGTGTTTACAAAATTAATAATTGTCCTTTTTCTTAACTCACATTGCAAAAACAATAAAATATATTTCCTAAAGTTTACACAACATATTTTTTTTGTTTTGCCAATAAATTTCCTAAAGTTTAGAAAAAGTATCTTTTATAGTTTTCACGAGGTGCTCCCTGTTGTACCAATGAATGTTTACACAGTTGATTTTCAAATAACTTTATTGTGTTCAAACACAACTGCACCACTGACAATGTTGACTTTTGAGATCAGCCATTTTTAACATACTGACAACATACTGACATAAAGTCCTTCCAAAAACACAAAAAAAGTCACATTTTTGTAACAAATGTTACTCATCCAATTTTAAAGGTGTGGTATTGTCAGACAGAATATCAAACCTATCTTGATAGAGAGTCACTAACAAACCGATTCAAAACATCAGATGGCAGGATGTGATCAACTTCTATCTGGTTTCCAAACAGCAAACAACTTTCAAACAAATTTTTCCACCACTTGTCTTTTAATAGTAATGGTATCAACACTCCAATTTCCTCTGAAGTTCAGTATCGCGCCACATTTGTTATAAAACTAGTACAAATGTACCTAAAACCAGATTATAAAAATTGTTTAAAACAGTTCAAGTTAGAATAATAGGTTGTTTATCGTGGTAGAAAACATCATTTTGCTGGACTTTGTGGTTCATTTGGTTGTGAACTTAACCCTCCACTGTTTTGCTGGGACAGCACTATATGTTCGCTGGCTTCTGCTGCAGGAAAACACATTAATGCCAGTTATTTGACACCTTAGCAAAATCTGCAGACTCAGAAGGCAAAGTACATGAAATGACTCAGTGCTTTTATTTTTCTAGTTGGGGCACAGTGGGGGGTCCTCACATTAAATTCCTCTGGGTGTCTAAGAGTATGTCTGCCAGTTTTTCTGCTTATGAACCTGACTGCATTTTTTGAAAGTGAACACATTTTAGTGTGTGTGTGTGTGTGTGTTCCCTTGTGTCTGCGTGCATGCTAATGTTACGAGTGCATGAAGTTGGTGGGTTAACAGGGGTCTCAGCAAGACGCAGACCCATAACAAATCACCTCATTTCCAGGAAAAAGAAATAATTTGTTCCCAATAAAAATGATCCACAAAAATACATGAGAACAGTGTGCACGGGCCTCTGATCAAACGTCCGCTCGCAAAGCCAAGGCACAAAATTAAAGAGGCCAGAAAGATTTCAGGGTGTGAAATGCAGACACTGGCTGCTTTCTGAGCAGAGATGCTTCCAAAGAAGTTCTAGAAAAAAAGAAGATATTTTCAAATGAAATAAGATCGGCCAGAATCTTTTCTTGTAGCGTCTTTAAACAGACAGACTGCATCAGAGAAAAGGGGAAAAGGGGTAGACATCATTTTCTGTATAATTAAATGTTTATTTTAAGTGAGGCTTCAGTTAATGCTGATTTATTTCATCTTGAATTTCCCATTTAGACTAAAATATGTGCTTCTGAAACGTGCCGACTGGCAAAATCTACATTTATTATGTGATATGCATTTAAACTGTGCATCGAGAGGAAAAGCTGTTTGCTTTCTCCTCATTTTTCGGACTTTCTTTTTGCCTTTTATGGGATGTGCCTCTGGGTGTCCACTCAGGAAATCCTGATAGTAAATCTGGCCGTGGCCCCAATCGCACATTTGTTTCCTCTGTGTGCATGTCTGTGTTTGCGTGTGTGTATCTCTTGAGCATCTGTGCAGCGTGTGTGTGTGTGTGTGTGTGTGTGAAAGATTGCATGCATGTAGTGTGTATACCGGCATTTGTGAGGCTGTGTAGTTGGCATGAAATGATTCAGAGTGTATCTTCTTCTAAAAGGCAGAACAAGCAAACAAACAGCGTTGCAGTAGGAAGCTGTTTAACAGCTGCTGAGGTTTGGTTCACTGCAGTTCAGTGATAATGACTGTTAGAGCAGGAGTCGCCGCGCTGGACATCCTGCTCCGATTTCACCTTGATTACACGTGCTCGTCGTTCATGTTCGCTACATGACTTCAGCGGAGAACGCAATCTCTCTGCTTTTCTCAGGTGGAGAATTTATTCAACTTGTACAGAAGCGCAGACCATAAATAAACATTGGCAAAATCAAGTATTTAACTCTTTAAGGCAATATGAAAACCTCAAAAGTTTTTTCAGTAATAGTCCCTGCTCAAAGGCTTATGATGAGCCACCACCATGGATTTATCACAGAACTGGAAACAAGATTTTTAAAAACTGACTTATCTGGGGGAAAGCTGCTTAGTGATACATAAAAGCACCAGAGAAAGTTTTCCAAGCCTCCACCACGGGGGTACCCGAGCGTGCTGACATTAAAGATGCAACCGATGATCGGGGGAACCAAACCGAACTGAAGACATTCGCTTTCTGCACCTTAAGGTTGACTACACCAGCGGTCCCCAACCCCCGGGCCGGTACCGGTCCGTGAGTCGTTTGGTACGGGCCGTGAGAGTTGAGGCTCAGGTGTGAAATGTATAGTTTTCAGGGTTTTTATCGGTTTTCAGCGTTATTTTGTTATCGTTTTTATCGTTTACTCGGTTTTCCTGGGTCTTTTCACGTGTGTTATGAACAAGGTTATTATCGTTAACGAAAACTAACGAAATAACGAAAACTAGAAGTGAAAAAACATTTTCGTTAACGGAAATAAAAATAAAAGCAAAAAAAGGAAAACTAACTAAAACTATAATGAGTGTTCACAAAACTAACTAAAATTAACTGAATTTATAGCAAAAATGTGTTTAGTTTTCATTGATGTGTGCGTGTCATACAAGAGTCAAGGGTGAAAATGAAGTTTAGTTTCCAGATTTTTTTCTTGCTGTGTCTCATTATGCCAGCAGGTGGCAGCACGTTAGTCGAGTCGTCTGTGTTGCTGCTCCGTCCACCTGCAGAATCATGTCAGGAAAAGTCGGGAGAAAGCGCCAGAGTCCAATTTGGGATTACTTTGAATATGACTGTGTTTTGGATGAAGCAAGTGTCTTGTAGTGGAAACAGACAAATTATGAGGGACATTTCTAAAGGGAAAAAAATTCCACAAACCTTAAAGTGCACTTGAAAAGCTCACACAAGAAGGCTAACCTAGCTTAGCTTGAGAAGGTAAGGGAGCACACTCAACCCTCATCCCCAGAAACAGAAGCTAACCCCAGGCAAGGCAGCGTGATGCATCCCGAGACAACAGGACGGGGATATCTACACAACTGTGTGAGTCAATTACCTTCAAAAAGTTTATCAATTCACTTGAACCAAAATTACGAACACCCGGTGCTGCGAGAGTTAATAGTCTCATTGGGGCCAAGATATACATTTTATAGTTGCCTGGTATCAATGGTTGTTCATCTGCCTTTATTTATTTATTTATTTATTTATTTATTTAAAGAACCCATAGGTGGGAATGTGAGTTGTCTGTCTCTGCGTGTTAGCCCTGCGACAGACAGGCGACCTGTCCAGGGTGCAGTATGGTAGCTGGAATAGCAACATACCCAAGGATGAGCAGAATGACTGATATGATGAAACTGGGATTTTGTTACACTTAATTATTGCAAACACGACTAAAACTATAACTGAAACTAATCAAAACTAAACTGAAACTAAGGATTTTCAAAAAAATAAAAAATAAACTAAACTAGCAAACAATTGGTAAAAACTAATTAAAACTGATATAAAATTGAAAATCTGAAGTCAAAACTAAATAAAAATAAAAACTAATGAAAATTGCAAAACTATTAAAACCCTGGTTATGAATAAATCTTCTTTTTTTTGTACTAGTTTTATTTTGTTGTATTTTTCCGCGACACCTTAAAGGCCAGTCCGTGAAAATATTGTCGGGCATAAACCGGTCCGTGGCGCAAAAAAGGTTAGGGGACCGCTGGACTACACAGCTGGTCAACACGAGCGGTGAAGGAGAACATCAGAAAAAGTTTTCACATTTTTCCAGAGGAAGTGCATTTACATCTGGAACGGCTGAGGATGGTATTCCCTCCTTTATTGGCAGCTGGGGCTTTGGATAAGCTGGTGGCGTTGGCTCAAGTTGGAAAAAAGACTCAAAACTTCCTGTTGACGTTTTAACCAGCAGCTTTTTATTTAATTTTCCTAATTATTTATTTTTAAAAAATAGTCAAAATCTTCATGAATCCATGAATTCAAGTTTTTGCTTTTTCTTTTTGTTTTCTCTTGTTGCTCTTTCAGTGACCATCGCTTTGCTCTGTGATCTTATAATTGTTTGCAGATTAAGGAATTACTCAGTTTTCCTTGGTAACGGAGCAAAAATGAAATGAACACCAGACAGCTTGAGGAGTTCCTCCACTACAACATTAATTCCCAAAGCTGAATGAATGTAATATTTATAAGGTATATAAACAAGATTTTACTGATGCAGTTCCTCACACGTTAATCGTTTAGACAAAAAATGTGCGCGGGGTGTGAAGTTTTTTCGGCTTCTAAAGTCAGGCGTGTAAAGGAAACGTTGGTGAGTCACTCCAGCGTCGCTTTAAGCTGCAGTCAGTTTTGCTTGAAGACAAACATCGATTCAGACACGCTGCTTTGCTCAGCCTTGCTCTGAGGGCAGCTCTGAAGCAGTTGCTGTGTTCGTGTGTGACCGGGCCTTCTTTGGATTACAGAAGATTTACTTCAGCCCTTATTACTCGACTGTATAGAAAACAGCTGAAATTTCAAAATGTTTTTGCATTTAGATAGTTACACGCAGACGCACGCTCATACCGACCAAAGAAAAAGAAAGAAAGAAAAAGCGCTAAATCGTCAGGAGGGAATTTTGGGCTGAGCACACTGGCCGGGGATCCGTGAGGTTCCAGTAATTTCACTGTGTCTCCTGTTTCATTCAGAAGCAACTGTTATGTGCTGCATGTGTGAGTTTCATAAGCATTCTTATGTCATGGCTCATGAGGCTGTGATGTGACGCTAATCTAGCCCAGCACCACCAGGGGAAACAGCTACTTTATACTGGCTCTCAACCACAGCGGACCATTTGGCGAACTTTGTAGGTTTCCATCTTCACTATTGATTCTTCTCTCACTGTTGTGCAGCTCTTTCTCGTCTCTTTCTTTTTAATATTTGTCTTAACTATATTAAACAAATGAAGAAATCATTTTGTTGTTATCACAGCCAATTGTGACCCCGTTTGGGACTTTGTTACACCCAAATGCAAGCGGGCTTAATCTGCGCTGAAAGCAGGGCCCTGATTTCTGACACCTGTATCAGGGATGACTTTCAGAGTTATTTCAGTCACAAAAGAAAACTGCCAGCTTTTATCCAAGAAGCTGATGAGCCATAGATTCACAGTAGCCTCAATCAAAATGTTAGTTTGTTCAAAGTTAGCTTCACTTAACCTCCTCAGTGATTAAAAATGCATCACAAATACACAACAAGCGTGAACCAAAGACAGCATGATTGCGTAATAATGCTGCACACAGTGCAATGGGCCACCTGTACCTGAACATCAATCGTTCCTCAGCATCTTTACCTTCTGACGAGCCACTGTGTGGTGGGTGTTTTTTTTCTGTTTTATTAACAGCACAGAACCCAATTTTTAAATTACAGCACGTCACTTTAAAAGCAATCATTATTATTAGCTTTCTTTTATTTCCTGGACTGGGATTTTTAGCCCTGTGACATTTAGCTCTGTTGTGTCGTGCAGTGGTTTATACTTCTTATCCTTGGTTTGGTTCAAGGTGGACACTTCCCCAAAACTCCCTTTGTGGAAGTGTCAGGAAGGGAGTCTGGTGTGAAACATCTGCCTTATCAGTCAGGTTGCTTGCTGCCCATCTAATGTATAAATACAAATTGTTTGTAATATGTTGGCAATCTGAGGTAGTCTTAGCACAACACATCAGCGATGCGTCTCTTTGCAAAAGAGACTTAAGTCTTGACTCAACTTAACTCATCTGGTTGTATTCCTGAAGAAAAGTAACATTGCCAAAAGCCCATGTCGCTTTGCAGTTGGATTTCCATCCTGAAGCAACTATGTCACAATCTGTGGAGGAATTTTTTAAATTTCTTTTTCAAATCTCTAAATTTTTCCTTCTGGACTTCTAGGCATGAACTTCTGTTTGCGTATGTATATGACAACAGACAAGTTATTTGTCACAGTTAATTGCAATGTTATCACAAATTGCATGTAATCGCCAACTTGACCCCATTCACTCACAGACTGATAACAGATCGATTCCATTTCATTGCCATTTTATGGTCAATTTGACGCATCTATGGCTACGTACACGGGTATTTTTGAAAACTGAGATTTTCCATTTTCATTTTAAAAAATAATCCCATCCACACGTAAAGGCAGAAATGAAGGGAAACGCTGCTAGGAACATGCCAAAGCAGCAGGTGGCGCTATATTCCTAACTGTGTAGAAATGTTGGCCAATCAGAAGTCTAGAAGCCTCGGTGGGAAATAGTAAACAAAGCTGGGGCATAGAAGCAGAACAGAGTCGTATGTGTGGAGGGACAGTAACTGTGTGTGTATATGTAAGCATTTAAACACTGAAGAGACAATTAACAGTAACAGTATTGTAGAAATTCATTTCTCCGAAACAATAACGTGGCGCACAGTGTGACGTCAAAAAATGCGCACACATTTGACGCTGCGTTTTCTGCGTTTTCTCCATTTTTCTCGTCAACACGTAAATGCAAAAACTGAGTTTTAGAAAATCTCCACCCTGGCAGGCGTTATTAGAAATCTCAGTTTTCAGTGACCGAAAACAACGTTTACGTGTGGACGAAAGGTGCAAATGCATAGAAAAATCTGCATTTTCAAAAATACCCGGGTACGTGTGGACATAGCCAAAGTCACTTTGAAGTCACTTTGGAGGTGATAGCCTCTAGTTAATCATTAGTTTAATTACTAGTATTAAAAGCTCAGTTTAGCACTCATATATACCATATTCAACTGTCTGCTGACCCTGTCTCTTTCATTAACGCTTTAAAATCCAACAATTCTGTTTAAAACTTAAAAGCTTCAGTAGGCTTCAGGTATCAACTGACAACTTAAGACTTACTGACTGTGCCATTTGCCCTCCAGCTTTGTGGACATGAAGCACTTCATGTATAAAGGCTAATTTACACCATTGAGCTATGATCTCAAACACTAACATAGATGGGACTTTGTGTAGCTGGATTCAAGAATTACGTGCTTAAAGTTACATTTTTAAAACATGTCTTGTGCCAGTACAGATTGTGGCATCATCAGGTTGATTGGCTGGTTGCGGTCAATAGACTTACATTAGTTTATGTTAGTGAACTAATGACATAACCAATAACTCAGGGAGAACAAGGTGACTTAAACTAAAAATTAGTTTTTTATTATTCTGGCTGTAACAATGAGTTTTATGTTAAAACCGAGGATATACTGTCCACTTTTTTAGGGGGCAGACTTTGTCATACGTTATAAAAAGAAATGTGTTTCAGAAATTTTGTTCTGTTGACATTTAAATGAGAAAAAATTTCAAATTTCTTTGGCAAAACTGTTGTGTTGCTTTTGATGTTAGGGGAGAAACCCAACCTCCTAGAGCTAACGTGGACAAACACGGGGATAACATACAAGTTCAACACATACAGGAAGAGCCCTCTAGCTATAAGGCAAAAGTGCCAAGAACTGTTTGCCTGCATGCAGCCAAAGCAAAGGCAGTCGTGACTGGTCAACATTTCTTTGACCACAAATGGAAACCAGAAAGCTTCCAGTAACAAAATCAGATCCCCTTTCCTAAAGACTTTGCATGTCCATGTGCTGATGTAAGTTTACAGAGTTTAAAAACCAATCAGCATTTTTAAATCAACTTTTTTGTTAACCTGTGTAGATATAATGCTACCTTACATATTTTTCCTTCAAAGCGGAGACTGCTTTTCACTCAGCCTATTCTAGAAACGGTTCTGCGCATTAATACTGCATAACAACTGGCGCTGGTGCAAATAACCTGGCAACTGCACACCACAAAAGTGCTGGGCCCAAAGTTGGAACCACTGTCATCTGTGGTTTTGGGAGGTGCTATCCCATGAAATTTACCAAAGATTCATGGATACTGTCTGCAGATTTGGTCCATCATGTTTTCTTCCCATGTCTGTGGTCCTAATTTTATCTACGTAACATTAAACAGTGTTTGGTTCTTGAACCTGTGGAAATAAACCTGTATGCAGAAGAGATAAAGATCTATCAACAGCATCTTTGTAAATCGGAAATAATCGATGCTCAAAATGAGACACCAACACGACTGCATGAAGCAAATTAAGTAAAGGCCACTTTTCAACTTTCCAACTTTCAGTTGAACGCATTCCCTTTAGGATCACCACCAGTGTTGGTCAAGTTACTTGAAAAAAGTAATCAGTAACTAATTACTGATTACTTCCCCAAAAAAGTAATCTCGTTACTTTACTGATTACTTATTTTCAAGAGTAATTAATTACTTAGTTACTTTTTAAAAACGCGATTTACAACCTGAATAGGTGATAAAGTGATAGATCTTTCAGCCCAATTCTACTTTTTCTACATAATCATCATACAAAATGTAATCAGATGGAAAAGTCTCCTTTTAAAACTTGTTTTATTAGTTTTAATCTTTTAACTTTATGCATCAAGCAAAGATTTAATTATATGCAACATTCTCTGACTGGAAGAAATTTGTTTAACATTTAAACCTATTTTCTGCACATTCCAGCACATAAAATAATTATTTTTTGTGTTTACACTCAGTCTTTCAAATAGATGCAAGTAAAACACAGCAGAAAATAAATAAAGTCAAAGACTAGCGGTCCTGTTGCCCTATTTTCACCTGTAAAGCAGGAGTGGGGCAGGCGGAGGTTTACCCTGGTGCAGGTGTGCAGCGGTCAGTGGAAGAATCCGCGAGTTTCTCTGTGAGTTTCCCATTACGTCGTAGCTACTCGGTGCTTGCTCGGAAGTTTAGGGGTTTTTTTCGCTGTAAAAAGAAGTTTTCTTCCCACGCACAACGGACACTAATGTTTTTGTCACTTTTTATGAAATCAAACTCAAAGTAAGGTCAGTACTTCCACGCTTTAAACGCTGCACGCTCATACTCTCTCTGCACTCGATATATGATCCATTGTTGATCTGCACACAGCTGTTGTCACGAACGTCGCACTCGCTTACGTCACTGTCATGAGACATTCTCGCAAAAAAAAATCACAGTTTTAGTAACGCAGTAACGCAGCGTTCCTATGGGAAAGTAACAGTGATCTAATTACCGTGTTTGCAATAGTAATCCCTTACTTTACTCGTTACTTGAAAAAAGTAATCAGATTTCAGTAATGCGTTACTGCCCATCTCTGATCACCACAAATTATTACTTTCCTGCACCAAAAACTAAATGGAAGAGTGGAACAGCATGGTTTATGGTGCCCACTATGGATCCACAGCAATCCAGGCTTAAACACTGTGATCCCCATTTCTGTCCATTTCATCACAGAATCTGTAGACGTTAATCAAACAGGCTCAATTCCCACGATGTTAAAAGATTTAATCACAGATTAAATGCTTTATGCTTTATAAAACTTTGTTTTATGGTGCCATGTTTAGAGTTTGGATCTATAAAATTCAGGTGTCTGAAACAGACAAAAAACACTTGTCTTAATCTATTTGTTTACTGGCCATTATACAAGCTGTGTAAACAGCCTCTTAGGTACCTCAATAAAAGCATGTCTGTGCTCACCCAGCTAGTATGCTAATGTCTGAAGGGGCCTTGTTTGGAGCTACCACTGTACCTTCCTGTCTTCATTGCTAACTTGGTTTTGTTTCTTTTGTAACATATCCGTTCCCTTTCTTGCACAACTATGTCATTACTTTTCAAGTTCAAGAAATCTGATCGTTGATTTCACATCCAGTCTTTAACTTGCCAAACTCTCTTTTTTTTCTGTAACGGACAAAATGATTCAACCTCTCAGAATCTCTTGGAAATATCTTTGTTGAAACAATCTCATTCCAACTGCACTAAAAATATCATCGACTTCAAGAGTTGTCTTGCGGTCTCGGGCTCACAAGTTGGGTTTGAATATCAGGTCCAAAGTTTCCAATCAGATTGACAGCATTCTGCGGGGCGATTGTTCAGATCTTAGCATGAGGTCGAAATTCAATGATATGACTACAGCTTGCTTATTTAGCCTAATTCAACCACAATCTCCATCAAGAAAGTCTTGGCTCTGTTTTTCTTCAACCTCTGTTCTGCGGTAAAAATAGCCTTTAACACAGGCGAAGAGTTCAGAGTCAGGAAAACAACCTTGTTCAGAACATTTAATGAGAATTGAAGCTCACTGACAAACTGATGCTCGCAAATCAACACAGACCACAAATGCACATCCTTATTGCTTTGTGCTAAAGTCACTTACTTCTTTGATGCACTCAAGTCCAGAAGAAGAGCGGCCACTGAGGCTTATATGAGGCGTTCTGATCTTGGTTTCCCCCCCAAATGTTTTTCCTCATATTTTACTATTTAACTAGCTCTAAAAACACAACATTGCAGCAGAAATGCTCCTCACAAAGGTTGTGTTGATGTCTGTGCTCTAGACTCTCATTGCACATTAAACCCCTTCCTGGAATGTCTTACCTGATGGCATGTGGAGGACAAAGTCCCATCTGAGTGTTTTGCAATCTGTAAGCTGGAGCAAGTTTGCGAGAGGTACTGGGGCCTGAAAACCTTCCCAAAATTTGAAAATAAACTTCAGAAAATATTTGTTTTACTACAGTGATTTAGTAGAAGTATTTGTCTCCAAGGGTTCACTTGGTTCTGAGAGAGCAATATGACAAATTGTTCATGCTAAGTGGAATGTGTGAGAGGATGCTACTCATCCACTCAGCCTTGTTAAAACAGTTGCATAATCACCAACTGAGGTAAATATACTCATCTCACAGTGCTTCTGAAGCTACTGTTGAAGCTTTACTTGGGTGATTAAAGGAAACTTCTCAGTCAATTGCCAGTAGTACATCAATGATACTGGTGTAGAGACGATTTTAACTGGTTTTGAATCAGCCCAATAGCATTCCTCTTGTGATTTATGAGGTGGCACTCTGTGTTGTTGTTTTTTTGCAAGTCAACTAATGAATACCTTACCTATATGGACAGCCCGTTCTCACTCCCGAGGCGTAACATGCCAACGTTTTGTCACGTCCCGCGGCGTTCCTGAGGAAAGCGAAAGGAGACGTTCGGCGTTCTTATAGTACGTGGCGGGTTATGGCCGAAATCCAGTGCAATGACGCTCCAGCGGTAATAGACGTTCCAGCCCTGTATTCCAGCCCTAAACCTAACCTTATCCCTAGCCCTAACCATAACCTTTTTCCTGACCTTAACCATGACTTTAATTATGTTAAATAGCGTGTTACTAAGCGATTTGAAGAAAAAGAGCGAACATGTGTAGATTGAGTCCAAACGGTTCTCATATTTCCTCATTTTTCCGAGGTCGTCATTTAGGAACGTGGTGGGTAGCCGAAAACGTATGTTGACGATTTGTCACCTAGCGTACAATGTTACGCTTTGGGAGTGAGAACGTGTTGATATGGATGACCACCGTATTGCCTTTATCAACCAAGTTGCGGCTCCTGAAGACCATCGTTATACCGACGGCACTGTATGGAGCGGAGACTTGGAAATCAACTGCAAAGATCAACCGACATCTTGACGTCTTCCAACAACATTGTCTTCGACAGCTGCTCAAGATCACATATCGCGATCGCGTTACCAATGAAGAAGTATATCGCCGTGCAGGACTAGAGCCGCTCCATGTCCAAGTCACCAAGCGTCGGTTCAGATTTGCCGGTCACATCCTTCGGCTACCGGACCCGAGACCTGCCCGTGTCGCGGTTTTGTGGAACCCGAAGAATGGAAAGAGACGGCGAGGAAGACCTAAAATAACATGGAGGAGGACTTTCCTTGAAGATTTACGTTCAGTCGAACTGTCATGGGATGAAGCAACAACTGCCGCGATAGACCGAGTTCGATGGCGTTCTCTTGTCGCCCGATGCGCCGATCGACGCGGGAGGATCTAAGTCTAAGTCTAAGTAATGAATACCTTTACTATGATAAAGATAAGAAGTGCAACTGGTTGTCTGCTAGTCAGAAGTTTAGAGGCTCAATCCAGGTTTACACCAGTTTGCATGTTCATGTGGGCAAACTACAGAAGCCCTTGTTTCCAATGTATTTGTCAGAGTGTGAGTACGTATGTGCAAATGTTAGACAAGGGCCTCTGGTATAGAAGAGCATGCGTGCATGGATGTGATTGTATTGAAAAGTGCTATACAAGTACCGGTCCATCTAGTTTCATGCTTCTACATCATCCCTAATACTGTGCAGATGACATTATGAACTTTTCTCTTATGCTGTCACTGTCCGTAGACATCGATCGTCGGTCCTTTGGTGAAAACACAGCAGTCGCACATCCTAAACTCAAGTCTACATAGCATGAGAAAGACAAATTAAAGGTCAGGCCTTCAATTCTGCACAGCTTTGGAAAATTCTCTGGAGTTTATTTGTAGATTGAAACAGTGGAAGAGACTTGTAAGTGTTTCCAGCCATTTGGGTTTTTCCATGGTTTCCACTGGCTTTTTGGTCTAGTCAGCATCTTTGGGATGTATACCTTTTTTTGGTTGTCAACCGAAGATACGTTCTGTGCTCTCTCGCAGGCCTTTCATTATCAGATTCTGAAACTGCAAATAAAGTCTGCTATTACTGATCGGTCCTTCTCTCAGATGGCCGCAGTGATGACAAATTGAAAGAACGAGGGTAGGAAACAGATAATGGTTATTTGTTTTGGATAATGCAACAAGCAGGGACAACTTCAAAGACGGGATTAAGGATTGCACAGTGAAGCATTGAAGCACAGTAAGATGAGAGGTGCTGTGGGACTCTAAGCATTAGGCAGCTGGATAACAAGCAAAAGAAACCCTGTGAACCCAGACACTCGAGAGCCTCGGTCAACATAAAACAGAAATAAAGGAAATATATTTTCCTCTTCTGGAAGCGCTGAAGTGGGTGTTGAGTCATTTGAGTGAAAAAAGGATGAGGAAACGTTGAAAAGCTGCATCTGTGTGAATGCACAACTCACAGGGGAACAGCAATAAAGGCTTTGCTGAAAGGTCTGGAGATTTATAGGCTCTGGATCACTGATCTGCATCGAGATGCTCAGCTGTAGGAAAGAAAAAAAGACAGCGCGTAGCAGCCAGTGGATGAAAAACTGAGAAACCGCTGCAGCGCTGCACCGAGTCCCGTGCCAGTGTGCGGTAGTGTGGTAAGATCCATCTGGGGCCTGACCCTGGGGCAAGTGGTGAACAGAGAGGGTCACAAGACAGCTGCCTGCCAAACCAGCCCGGCACAGTACACCACAGTATAGACAAACTGTTTCCCCTTTCTGTCACTCGTGAACTCTGATTCTTGGACTTTCCGCCTTGAGGCTCCGCTCTGCTGCACCAAAAAGTGACGCCATGTGTCATTTGCAGCCACAGTGCATTAACCTACATCCGGGACATGAACAGTTTTATACTTACGAGTAGATAGTTGAACACCTTGTAAGTCGAACTGTAACTAATTAACCTAATAATCTGATAAATCCGTGCATCCATCTATCTGTTCTTCGGCTCTCCCAGCTACACCTTCATCTCACCCTGATAAGGGCGATGCCATGTTTAAGGTAGTTTGGATAAGAGGTTCTCATAGTTTGGTAAAAGTTGTTCTCTGTTACTGCCTGCTCCACTGTGTGTAGGGGCGGGGCATATGTCTGAAACAGGCCTTTAAAAGATATGAAAAAAGCATAAAGAGCTTTTCCAACCTTCCCATTCCAATCTCTAATCTCCCAAAGACATCTGACCACATTTGGTTGATTTACGGTCTTTGGCTTCTGGTTATCATTGACACCACGCACTCACTCATCTTGTCTGTATAAGCAGTTTTTAGGAGAAGGCTCAGAGCCACGGTCAGTCACCCAACATTCAGTGAATGTAGCGTTTCATGATAACCTGCATATGACAATCAGTGTTGGGAAGGTTACTATTAAAATGTATTCCACTACAGATTACAGAATACATGTCCCAAAGTGTATTCTGTAGCGTATTCCGTTACGTTACAGAATAGAATAGAATCCATTTATTTCAACAAAGTAACTGTATTCTAAATACCACCCTTTTAAACGGTAACTGTAACGGAATACAGTTACTCATATTTTGTATTTTAAATACGTAACACTGGTATTCCATTACTCCCAACACTGATGACAATATTAAGAGAACTTCGACTCTTCACAGTCAGCAAATATGACAATTACAATTCCAAATAAATCAGTTTTTAAAATCTCACTTTTTCTCTGTCTGAAAAAACATGAAACACTGATCTGTGTGAGAAGAGAATTTCCCCAACATATTGAATTTATAACAAAGTTTCATTAGCTGGATGTAAATGTATGTATTCTGTAACAAAATGTATTCTGTAACATATTCCGTTACGTTACAGAATAGAATAGAATAGAATCCATTTATTTCAACAAAGTAACTGTATTCTGAATACCTGAATTCCCCAACATATTCAATTCATAACAAAGTTTCATTAGCTGGATGTAGATTTTTTTCCCCTCTCTACTGTCCTACCTGGCAACCACTAAAATCATTTAGTTTCAAGGTTTATGTCCACATGGTAATGTTGAAGTAGGAGTTTGTCATTGATACCGTTTTTATGTAGCAGCTGGAAATTCAAACATTTGTGTTTACAATGAATAAGTCATGAATAACAGTCTCAGTGCTGCAGTCACACATCCAGTTGATCATGGAGAGGGCCCTCAGGCACGGCCCGGCTTCATTCTTAACACTGCTGGTTCCTCCAGCTGGGCCTACAGCCTCAACAGCATCGCACACTCTACCCCACCTGTGACAATAAACAGCTTTATTACCTCCTCCCGTCCACTGACGCCATTTAATGCTTTCACTGGTCTCATACTGCGGACAGATCAACCAGAGATATGCGACTCTCCCATGCATTTACGCCACACGACCCCCTATAGGAGAACTCGTACTGACTGCTGTACTTATCAGCATACTTATTTGTATTTATGTTACTAATTTTCCTTACTCCTTTGTTGTAAACGCAGTCCTGAGTGGTGCTATCTATCGATCTAAACATGTGATATGTCACACTGAATTAGTTTGAGAACTCCAACGTCATGATTGAGCTGAATCTGGACAAGATTGTGTGATTACACAACTAAATTGTTTTCTCTGTTGTGCTAAAGTGATAAATTTTTGAAAGCACGAGTCACATATGTGCGTCACAAGTCGTCTGCTTGTCTAGCATGGTGCAGTGGTGGTTAGCACAGTTGCCTGATAGCAGTAAGGACTTGGCTTCAAATCCAGACTGACGCCTTTCTGTGTTTCTGTCCATGTTATCTTTTACTTCACCTGATTCAGCCACATCCAAAACTCAGTATCATTTTCTCTCTCTCTCTCTTCTTCCACTTTTTGTTCATTTTCCAGCTCTCAACAGATCAGACTGATGAATAAATAAGTGAAGGGCTACAATTAAAATATGATGCACGCCACGCTGAGTTATAAAGTTTGGTAAAACAAACCAAAATCTTGAAACCATAAATGGCCTGTTTTATTTTTTAATAATAAATTGCATTTATCATTAGAGTGAATTTGTTACATTTCTGTTTAAATTGAGTAAAAAAGTCATGCATATCAGAGTCCAAAAACAAACCAAAAACCCAGGTGGTCAAGAAAAACAAATCCAACCAACAGTTCAGGAGGCTGACCCGGAGGCCGACAGCGCAGGAGGCCAAAACAGTTCAGTTCCGGAGGCCGACCGTGTGAAAGGCAGCGGCAGTGGGGCAGGTCCGGAGGCCGGCCACGCGGAAGGCAGTGGCGGCGTTCAGAAGGTCGTCCACAGTGGCGAAGATGCCCAACAAGCGGCCTGGCAGATGACCGACGATGTTGAGGCGGCAGTTGGGGACCTGAAGGCTGCGTGGCCCCTGCAGCACCAGGCGAGGCGGAGGCTGGACCAGACGACGCTGAAGCGGATGCGGAGGCTGGACCAGGCGGAGACGAAGCTGAGGCTGGACCAGGCGAAGCTGAAACTGATGCTGGACCAGGCGAAGCTGAAGCTGGACCAGACGACGCTAAAGCGGATGCGGAGGCTGGACCAGATGACGCTAAAGCGGATGCGGAGGCTGGACCAGGCGGAGGCGAAGCTGAGGCTGGACCAGGCGAAGCTGAGGCTGGACCAGGCGAAGCTGAGGCTGGACCAGGCGAAGCTGAGGCTGGACCAGGCGAAGCTGAGGCTGGACCAGGCGAAGCTGAAGCTGATGCGGAGGCTGGACCAGGCGAAGCTGAAGCTGATGCGGAGGCTGGACCAGGCGAAGCTGAAGCTGATGCGGAGGCTGGACCAGGCGAAGCTGAAGCTGATGCGGAGGCTGGACCAGGCGAAGCTGAAGCTGATGCGGAGGCTGGACCAGGCGAAGCTGAAGCTGAAGCTGGACCAGGCGAAGCTGAAGCTGGACCAGACGACGCTGAAGCGGATGCGGAGGCTGGACCAGGCGGAGGCGAAGCTGAGGCTGGACCAGGCGAAGCTGAAGCTGAGGCTGGACCAGGCGAAGCTGAAGCTGAAGCTGAAGCTGGACCAGGCGAAGCTGAAGCTGAAGCTGAAGCTGGACCAGGCGAAGCTGAAGCTGAAGCTGGACCAGGCGAAGCTGAAGCTGAAGCTGAAGCTGGACCAGGCGAAGCTGAAGCTGAAGCTGAAGCTGGACCAGGCGAAGCTGAAGCTGAAGCTGAAGCTGGACCAGGCGAAGCTGAAGCTGGACCAGGCGAAGCTGAGGCTGGACCAGGCGAAGCTGAGGCTGGACCAGGCGAAGCTGAAACTGATGCTGGACCAGGCGAAGCTGAAGCTGGACCAGACGACGCTGAAGCGGATGCGGAGGCTGGACCAGGCGGAGGCGAAGCTGAGGCTGGACCAGGCGGAGGCGAAGCGGAGGCGAAGCTGAGGCTGGACCAGGCGAAGCTGAGGCTGGACCAGGCGAAGCTGAAGCTGAGGCTGGACCAGGCGAAGCTGAAGCTGAGGCTGGACCAGGCGAAGCTGAAGCTGAAGCTGAGGCTGGACCAGGCGAAGCTGAAGCTGAAGCTGAGGCTGGACCAGGCGAAGCTGAAGCTGAAGCTGAGGCTGGACCAGGCGAAGCTGAAACTGGACCAGGCGAAGCTGAAGCTGGACCAGGCGAAGCTGAAGCTGGACCAGGCGAAGCTGAAACTGATGCTGGACCAGGCGAAGCTGATGAAGCCGATGAGGAGGCTGCTGCAGGCGACGCGCAGATGCTGACGCTGCAGACGTGGATGAGGCTGATGATGATGAGGACACTGCAGGCGTGGATGAGGTTGATGATGATGAGGACACTGCAGGCGTGGATGAGGTTGATGATGCGGAGGCTGGACCAGACGAGAAAGAGGACAGCTTTATTACCTCCTCCCGTCCACTGACGTCATTTAATGCTTTCACTGGTCTCATACTGCGGACAGATCAACCAGAGATATGCGACTCTCCCATGCATTTACGCCACACGACCCCCTATAGAAGAACTCGTACTGACTGCTGTACTTATCAGCATACTTATTTGTATTTATGTTACTAATTTTCTTTACTCCTTTATTGTAAACACAGTCCTGAGTGGTGCTATCTATCGATCTAAACATGTGATATGTCACACTGAAATAGTTTGAAAACTCCAACGTCATGATTGAGCTGAATCTGCACAAGATTGTGTGTTTACACAACTAAATTGTTTTCTCTGTTGTGCTAAAGTGATAAATTTTTGAAAGCACGAGTCACATATGTGCGTCACAAGTCGTCTGCTTGTCTAGCATGGTGCTGTGGTGGTTAGCACAGTTGCCTGATAGCAGTAAGGACTTGGCTTCAAATCCAGACTGACGCCTTTCTGTGTGTTTTCTCTGAAAAAGAGCAAAGCATTAATTCACCCTGTTCTTTATATTTATCACCTGTGACCAACTCTGAGACTCTGAGAAATAAGTGAATGGCTACAATAAAAATATGATGCACGCCACGCTGAGTTATAAAGTTTGGTAAAACAAACCAAAATCTTGAAACCATAAATGGCCCGTTTTATTTTTTAATAATAAATTGCATTTATCATTAGAGTGAATTTGTTACATTTCTGTTTAAATTGAGTAAAAAAGTCATGCATATCAGTTTCCACTGACATGATGCTTCCATGTGTTTATTTATTTAGAGCCTGCAACTGTAAAGATGCCGGGGCCTAACTGAGAAGGTCCATCGTCTGGTGCTGGCCGTGTTTTTCATGCTTTTATGCTTTCTGTGCCTAAGCGCTAAGAGCAAAGGCCCTTGGATACTTTAATGCTTAATTAATACTTAATGTCATATTGTCTGATTGTATTTTTTAAATCAGTATCAGAGACATGGTTACTGGGTACCAGCTTTCATTTATGAGACTTTGTATTACTCAGTTCCTAGCTCGTAGAGTAACTCAGAACATAGCTGGACTGGCCATCAGGCATACCGGGCATTTGCCCGGTGGGCCGCTGGCGATTTTTTGTTTTTATGGGCCGATTGATTTATTTATTTTTTTTTGGAAGGGTATAAATAATGAAAGGTGTTGGATTGGCCAATTGGCCCTCGATCATGAGGTCTGATGCACCCTTCCCCTTGTTTAGCAATCTTATAGGCCATCCATCGGCTCTTTGTTACTTCGGAAACATGGCTTAAACAATTTCCACGACGTAATCCGATAACAACCGATCTCTTTACCCGTCAGCTTCCCGTGGCTGTCATGCAACAGGTGTTGTGCCAAAAAGTGATTTTCAATGTTTGCGTGTATTTTTTATGTGTAATATCTATGTTGGTAAATAGACTTCGGTGAACAGCGTTTACAAAGGGGCTATATATGGAATTAAAAAATTATCTGTTATTTCAAGTATCTTTACAACTCTGTGTTATTGTACTTACATTATAACCAATCCGGTCCTTTATCCCCACTTTAAATATTTTTACAGAACTATTGTAATATTTGAGCCATTTGTGCTGTCCAACTACTTCTTACAAAAGACATTTTTAATGTTAATTAGATTTTTTTAACGGCATAAATAAAGGTTATATAAAAGTCACTGCCAAAGACTGATTGCGGCTTCTACCTTGTTACACGAATGTTGTTTGTAGCTCAATATGACTTTATGTCATCCATGAGGGATGCATTTGACATATGTTTCACATATTATAGCCCAACAAGTTACTTATAGCAATTTAAATACGAGCAATCAGTTTTTGGCAGACAATCACTTTTTGGCACAACACCGGCTATTGCAGTTAATAATACAACAGTTTCTTGCCATTTTTTGTGTTTCTTTTTATCGCTGTGTAACTGAGTTCAATTGAAAGTCTGCATGCGCTAGTACCGCTTGCCACAAGTTCCCAGAAGTCTTTGCGGTTTTACCCCTGAATGACGTCACATTTTTGGTGGGCCGGTCTCTAGTCAAAATGCCAGGGCCGATTTTTTTTGTCCCAGTCCAGCCCTGACTCAGAAGTATAGTCCATTGAGGACGAAATGACTGGTCAGACAGATTATTTGTGTCATGTTCGCGTACCGGCAGGCAAGGAGAGAAGGACCCAAAATGCAGGTTTCAGTGAGGCGAAGTAGAACTCAAAGTAACCGCTTTATTAGCAGGTTGCCGGTAAACAGCGAACCAACTAAACAGGGAAAATACAAACTAACAGGCAGATACACACGGACGGAAAACAGAGTACAGCATGAAGGTGAGTAGACATTAACGATGCGACAGAGAACAAAGGTAACACCGGGCTAATATACACACAGCAGTAATCAAGGGATGAGGCGCAGGAGGGGAACACACCTGGGAGAAACCACAGCTGACGAGACAGGGGAATAGTAAACCGAACACACAGGCTGTATCCCAATTCAGGGTCTGCAGCCTTAAAGGCCGCATTTTAAGGCCGATTACGTCACAGCGACGCGACGAAGGCTGTCCCAGTTCGAAGGCTGCTCGAAATGCGGCCCTCAAATGCATCCTTCATTTCCCTGAATAGCTGAGCTTAATCAGAGAATGATCAAAGCTCATGTAGAAACAAACAAACAAATGAACAAAAGATTTTCTCCTTCATTTCTGTCAAACAAAGCTGTATGAAACGTTTCCAGCTGTTAGTATCATGGTTGCTAGGCAACCTGGGAAGCGCGACGGAGGCTAGACCGTCCCATTTCACAAGCCTCGCACTTCCGGCCTTAGCGGTCTTTAAGTACGCGGCCCTTGAGGATCGTTGAGACTGCGTACTTTAAGGCTGCAGACCCTGAATTGGGATACAACCATCGACACCAGACACGAACCTCCGAAGTAAAACAGGAAACCAGAAACAATTTATGAGGAGGCAGAAGACGCTGCACTTAATCTAGAATAATAATCAACACTATAGAAACATACCAAACTATAAAGAACTGAAGAAGCTGGGTCAGAATGACAAATTGATCTCAGATGTGTGAACGGTTCCAGTCCTGGTGAGAGAGTTAATTCTCCTTCCTATTTTACAACCTCTGGCTTATTCACACATTTCTATGTTTGTGTTTTTATTTATTTATTTATTTATTTTTTATAGCGGGGCCATATTCTGGCCAGTCCTCAGAATTCCCTTTAAGTCCCACAGACTCATTAAATTGATTGATTGGCTGCTTAGAGATTTGCTTTTTCCATCAGTTTATTTACCTGCTTTGGAGCATATGTGAGTTTACACTCATGTGGTAACACAATCTCTCTTTTTTTCCCTTCCAGCTGAAATGTATACACCATACGTCACTGTGGAGTGGGAGTTAATGTTCCTACTGGCCACAGAGTCTTTTCCGAGGCAGCGTCAAAGGCCGCTCTGTAGGTTAAGGAGTGTTAAAGAGCCACACACGTGGTTTTCCTAAGCTGTAAATTTTATGGATAATTTCTGATGTGGTTACAGATTTATACCCCCCCAACTAAGCAGAGCAGCTGCAGGTAATTTACTGACTCGCCAGCCTTACCCTGTCTGCTCTTCTTGTTCTTGTTCAGTTTGTGTCTCCTGACAAACATTTATCTACCGACATGGAGACACCGAAAGAGGACAAATAGAGCGTCGGGCCTCAATTTCAACCGAAATGCAAACATTTGAACCTGACATGTGGTTTGAGAAACGTAGCTCTACTGGAGTACAATTAGGGATGGGTATCGTTTAGGTTTTATCCGATACCGGTGCCAAACCGGTACTTTTGAAACGGTGCCGGTGCTTAAACGGTGCTCAAACCGGTGCTTAAAGAATGGAGAACACAAAATTGGTCCAAAAACCTCTCATGTTCAGCTGTTTTTTTTTTGTAAAAAGATAACAACGTTAGCCTTTTCTGCAGCTATGGGGCATATATGGTATCACTCTGGGCTGGAAGCAGCTTAAACAATGGAAAAAACACAAACTTTGTCCAAAAACCTCTCATGTTTAACTGTTTTCCACTTTTTCTTTGGTCATTTTAGCCTTTTTGGCCAGGGTGAAGGGAGTATCTGCCATCAAACAAGAAGACAGCTGCATGTAGCTATGATGATGTTTGCTAGTTCACCTTACTGCATTAATGTAATAACGTGGTTAGCCTACTCAACGTAAATTACACACGAACAACATTAAGCTACTCACGCAGAGAAGAACGGCTGCTGCTGCATCATCATCCTCAGCATTTCTGCTACACTGGCAGGGCTAGGGGCCAGGACTCTCCTCTTCGGGTTTTTGGGGGATGTTGCTAACTCCGGGTCCGATAACAGGCACCACACCCGCAGTAGATGTGCTCGGTGTGAGGTCTCGCAGCAAGCTATCAAATACGGCGCATTTCTCGGCTTTAAAAAACCCCCGCTATGCTCGCCAGGTGTTTCATCAGATTTGAGGTGTTACCTCCTTTGACAGTATCACAGTATCAGCTTAAAGCACTTGTTGCAGCTGCTGAGTTTGCATCTTTTGCTGTGAAGTACAGCCAGACTTTTGACCGCTTCGCCTTGGGCATTTTTAATCTGTAGCTCTGCTCTAAAAGAACGTACGTACCTGGACCCGCCTACTATCCTCGGAAACGTAAAATGATTGGCTAGAATTCAAAGTGTATCACATCTCAGGAAAAAGAAAAAAGCACCGAAATGTGCGCTGCTTTTCGGTCTGGTTACTACCGTTTATGTCAGAACCGGTGCCATCATGGCACCGGATACCGGTACCCATCCCTAAGTACAATAGTAATGTGGTTTAAGTTTTTAACATCCACTGAAGGTTTAATGTGACTATTGTTAAGACTCCCGAGTCTTGAAAATGTGAACATTTAAGGAACTCTGAACTAATAACAACTTTCTGAATAGTATAGGAATCTAAAGTGTAAAAGCCCCCAATTCAATTTTTGTAAATAAGCTGATGAGAAAGTCTGCAATATTTGTTTGCAGTTTTTTTTTTTATATATAAATGTAAAATTATATAACTCTACCATGTTGTCTTACAAGAAGACTGTTGTTTGTAGACATCTGTATACAGACTTCATACTCAATGATGATCTTATGATTACATATATACATAATTATAGAATATATTGCTGAGAAATACAAAGTTACTGATATGACGAGAGCTTATCACACTGAATCATGATATATATATTAAAAGTAAAGACAATTGTACTGTTTAAAGACGAGTAAAAACATGAATACTAACATTGCATTAAAAAATTACACAAAAATATGAACTATAACAAATAAACTTAACAAATGTCAGTTTCAAGACGTTAGGTTTAGCTACTGGATGTCGGCACTTTCTTGGATGAGTCTCAAAAGGTTGATTCTGTTGATCTGGACGTAGCGTATTCAGTGGGAGAAACGTTTCATCACTCATCCAAGTAACTTCAGTCTCAGCTGACTGCAAGCTTACAGCTGATAGAGCTGTTTCTTGGATGAGTTTTTCCAGAACCAGGATGTTTGGAATTCACTTTAGCCATCTGCAGGGCTCAAAAGTGCATCTTAGCTCTTAGACCTAGAAACCACATTTATTGCCCAACCAGTTGGCAAGTTGTTGATGGGTGAAAGGGGTGGTGTTACATCCCTCTGCAGCCTCTAATCTGCTCAGTGTGTTCAGCTGGTGGTAATTGGCCACACCTAGTCAGGTGTGGATAAAAGCATACCTGAGGCAAGCTTCCCAGGGAGCTCACTTGTCTTTGCCTTGGTGGCATCAGCCGTTTTAGCCAACCTGGTTTTCCATTTTAAGATAAAACCTCTTCTCACCCATACTCTGGTATTCATCTCCTTTTTTATGTTGCGGCTTTTGAGCCGGGTCGTAACAGGTGGCAAATCTAGCAGATTGCTGCAGAACTTTAAAGTTTGCGTGGAAGTCGCTGACTTGTCCTCACGCTCCTCAGACACGTGGCTTAACTCTCTTTCGCTGACAGTTACACTTGTGTGACACAAACTGATCAACATTTTGCCTTTAAAGTAAAAGTTGGGCCTTAACACGGTGACCAACACATTTAAAAATTTACGGTTTGCGTTGCACTTTTCTTTTTCATACTATTCGGCCTGCAGTTTACGAGTGCTTCTACTGGTGAATGGTGGTGCAGCTTAGCATTATCAAGCAACATCCAGTAAGCACTGACCAACAAGTTGCAGAAAGCACACTTCCCTAGTGAGCAATGGTTGCTTATTGGTCTCTATGCCTGCGTGACTTGGGTTTTAGCAATCGATTTCACGCGTACAGCCAGCCACCAGTCGGGGAATAAATATTTTTCCTTTGTCACCAGTGGTTGCCAGATGGTTGCTGACCAGCCTGAATGACTGAGTCCTTATCCAAAGATGCCTCAAGACAGGAAGCAGATAGATTGAGTTGGGAACTCTACTGTATAAGCTCCAAAAAGCATAGAAAATATATATGTTCTCAAGCTGAGTTAACAGAGGGTCTCACAGTGACAGTACAGTGTCACTCAAAAGCTGAGGGTTTTTTTTGTTTTCTTTAAACTGCAGCTTAACTCAAAGTACAGGAAGCAAGTACTTCGTGCAAACTGCTTGTGATCAGCTCGTGACAGCCGTGTCGTGTCTCCTTCATCGGCCAATGGCTGCAGGCCGATAAATCAGCGTGTGCAGTTAGGTGCACTCAGTACACTCTCCCAGGCTGGGGTGAGGTCCCACCATGCGCTCATGCCCATAACTCAACTGCAGCCAAACCAACTCATTAGTGAAACAATCCTCACCACGCACCGGTGTGTATATGTGTGCGTGTCCGAATGAGTAAATGAGAAAGTACGGGTTGAGATTTCATGTTGTTCTGGAAGATTTGTCATCACAAGCTCAGAATGCATTATATTGTTACAATATCTCTTGTATTCCAACTACCTGTAACATTTTCCGATTTGCTAATATTTTCCATGATATTTTCCCACATTCGCTCAATCACTCCCAACACATTATCCACACATTATCCAGTCGTTGCTCGCAGAATATTTATTCATGTTACACAATATTCCAAATGTGTGCCCCCTATTTAATGTGCTTATTAACCTTTATAAAAACAGACACGTTACGAATGTGTGTGTACAAGCAACACCTCAAAACCGACTGTGAAGACTTTAATGAGGAAAGTTAGCAGTTCAGTGTGCTCTTTGGCAATATGCGCTGATCCATTTGTGCACATTTTGCTTTTTTTTTCGTCAGAGGCAGCGAATAAATGATTAAAGCATCTGGATGTTAAAGCTCCAACATAGCGTGACAAAGTGCTCATTAGTATTCACCGGCCCATGTGATGGCATTAGCAAAGGCACAAGTTTCACAGTAACAGGCTTCCTGATGTTTGTTCTCCCACATACCAGACGAGTCTTTGAATTGGGCCATTAATGAACTGCTTTTAGGTGCCGCAGCAATTACACCTGTGTTCAGATAGGGCGATCACGTCATTGTGAACAATTACAGAATAATATCTCTGAACTGACGATGATGCATTTGAATGCAACTTCCTTTTTACTGTATTGCATGCAATGTGGGTGCTTCCTTCAGATGTTCATAAATATGTTTATCCTAACACAATTTCATGCAATATTATATTTTGTTACTGGAGAGCGGGAACACTGGACCAGGTGTAAAACTGGTACCTTGAGGGGATCTTTGTGGGGAAAGTTGCACGTTCTTCTGGATTTCATAACTTGCAAGCATTCACACCCTCAGACAACTTATAATGCAGCCTACACACTGTGGTTTTAGCTGTCAATCCCCACTCTTTTATACTTGCATTTGGAGAGCCTTTGACCTAACTTCATTTCAATGAATTCAAAGGGTTTACATGGCCATAAGTACCCATCACCCAGTTTTAGATAGTCCTCACCATCCACTCAGTTGCTCAGGACTGATCTAGAGTTAGGTTCACATCCAATGCCCATTTCTGAATGTCCATAAAGCGTTCAGAAATGGAAACAAAAGAATTATAAGACCAACATGCATTCACTTAATCGGAAAGGTAACATCTTCTAGTTTCGGAAACTAACCAAGCAGTTCCATCTTACTACACAACAACCAGAAGCTACTAGACTAAATTGGCAGTACCACACCAAAGTAATGCAAGCATTAAAAGCATAATTCATTCTCGGGGGATGGTTGGTAGCCAACGGGTTCCCAGTTTTCAAGCATTTGTACCTTCAGACAACTTAAGATACAGCGTCGGTCAGTTTAGCAATCTTATAAGTTCATTACAAGCTGCACCGTGTGTGTGACCTGGATCTGATGATCTTGGGTGGGGTATTTTTTCCATGATGCAACGCGTAGTTATAAGACCTTACAAGCCATCACCTTATATCTTGATGACAGGTTTCTGCCAGGAATGTTGGTACACCCATCTGGGGCTCCAATATTTATTCTTGCTTAGCATGTGACTAAAAAAGCAGCCTAACCCTAAGTGGTTCAGCTGCAGCCTAGTGGATGTTAAGAGGTTGGTTCAGCAGGCTACTGCTATATTAACAAACTCAGCATACCGGCACTAACAATTGTTGGCTTACATATTGACTCCTGGATGTCTTTTGACCAGATACAAAGTTGGTTATCAACAAACTCTGGAAAATAATACCTCACCTGATAAGCAGGTAGATTTTCCATAAGAGCAAAGCATGCTTTCCAGCTTTTATTCATACACCATTTCACTAATGATTCCAACTGCTTATTCCCACAAGGTTCAGGGTTAAGAGCTTATCATTAGACGCCAGTGTCTGACATGGCCTGAGAGCTCTGCCTCTGAAGGATTTGTCCAATTTATCATCCTTAATTTCTTTTCCGTTCTTTTCAGTTTTATGGATGAGAGAGGCAGAACAGTCAAGACCTAATCTTCGGTTTGTTCCAGTCCTCCAATCTGCAGCTATAAAGGCAATGGCAGAGGAAAGTCAAGTTATAACAAGGGTAAAGTTCACCTTTTCTGTCCTGTCTACATGAAGAATTTACTGGTTTGTCTTTGAACTAACAACCAAGCAATAACTTTAACCCGCTTGTTGGTTGTGGGCAAAAGACCTGCAACTGACAAATAAAGGCTATCTCTCATCAAAGAAACGCTTCAGTATGCAGTCCTTGTTATGTTGCATTTATTGTTAGGCCACAGACACGTTAATGTGTGGAGTAATACTTTTGAAGGGTGCATTTTAATCCTTGTCTTCTGTTGCAGTCACTTTTGAATGATTATGGATGGCTCAGTGTATAAATCAATTCTCTCTCTCTCTCATACACACTCAGGGCTGGACTCAATTATTTAGCCCAGTTGGGTTGATTTTGATTGTTGAACAAGCAAATGAGACATGACATGGAAAAACATATCCCTTATTATATGAACCTGAAACTCCTTTAAGTGTGAGCCGTGCCTGCCCATTGGACTTGATGTATTTTTTGGGAAATTGATACAACCTTTTATTCTTTTAAGAGCCAATTGAGCCTCTGCTCTTACCCCCTTTTTAATCGTTGTTATGTATTTGTTGGCATGAACAGAGCTGAACAGCAAATACCTTGTTGATACAGTCACCAGACAAATAAAAGCACACTAACAGAATAATGAAATGCTTTCTGCTTATCGTTATAGTCTTCATTGGCTAGTTTCATTGATCTGCTGGGAGACTGAGCGTCACTTGCCATATAAGATTTGAAAGAAATAGAATCCGTTCGTGTGCAAATAACACAACTTCATAAGGCATAGGGGTTTTTAAATGCATTATATTCTATTACTGGAGAGTGTACCAGGCCCATGGAAGGGATATTGGTGGTGAAACATGCACCCTATGAGTTCTTATGGAGCGCCTTTGGGCAATCCAAACACAGTATTTTGATTCAGGTTATACAACAAACAGAGACCCAATTTCCTTAACCGTTCTTTTTTGTTTGTGTGCGTGATTTTGGAAATTTAAGGAACAATTGGTATCCATTGGCATAATCGGACCAGTTTCACGTAAATGCATAACAACCAAACCAAACCAGACTAAAGCGTCCGTCTCTGATAAGCAACATCGGACTTACGCTGGCTAAACCTTCACTCATTCTTGTGGGATGGACGGTCGCCAACAGATTCCCAGTCTGCACCACCAGACAACTTGATATAGAGTTGAGGTGGCCTCCACACGCTGTAATTTTAGCAATCTGATAAGTTCATTCCAAGCCACACTGTGTGGCGTGGATCTGATAACCTTGGGCGGGACATTTTTTCCATGATGCAACAGCTTACGCGCCATCACCTCTTATCTCGATGGAGGATTTCTACAAAGAAAGTGATCCGGCTCAGCAGTAGTTGCTCTTTCTGGAATATTCATTGCTGTGCTCAATTCATGTAGTGCTGTCCATGTAATACAAGGCTAGGTGCTAATTGTGTGGTCGCACCACAGAATTTACAGCAATGCAATGCAAAGCTCTACATGCAGGGCGAATCTGAATCTGCATCACATCTGTCTTATATAAAGACAAACAGTGATGCAGAACAGGAAGAGGAACTTTGTTGGGTGACCAAGCCCCAACATGGGATATACCATCGAAAAATACAGGAAGTGGCTGACATCAGGAAATCCTAAAAGTGTCTAGAGGCTCTGATCATAGCAGCTTAAGACCAGGCCCTGAGAGCCGGATCCATATAGGCAGGAGTCTAACAAAGTTGACAGGACTCAAGCTGTAGACTATGCAAAGGTGCCCCAGAGACTATCCAACACACAGTAGCAGCATGTAAGTTGCAAACTGGGACCTAAGCAACTGGCTGGGATAGTGTACAGGAGCCTCTGTGTTAGTGAGCTAAACTAATAGAACCAAAACTTAAAAACAGGACTGCTGGTAACTCCCAGCTTAACTCAAGTGCAAAAACAACAGAAAGATAATATCAATGCTCTGGCTTCATTTACTGGTAAAGAGCCTTCTGCAATCAATGAGCAGTAAGTAAGAATAAATCAGAAGGGTGAGCAAGTTAATGTGAATGACAAGTAGACAATAAGGAAATAGAGGTGCCAGCACACTGAAGGCATGCATGATTAATTTAATAATTAGTATAATAAAGATTTTATGTTTGATATTTAGGCTCATCAACACAGCCGTTTTCAATCCTTCCACTTTGGATCCGGGTTGTCTGCAACTATCTGTGGTTTTCCTGCAAGATGGTTGTGTTTTTGTGTGAGTAAAGTTAAACATTGTGTTTATGGGGTGTCTATCATTGACACTCTTAGGAAGAAGGTGATGTGACTGGTGTCTAACGAATGAGTCCTCAGTTCATTTTATTGCTGTTTGCAGGAGGTTTTGGATTTTGCAGAATGTAAAGCATGCCTGTCTGTGAAGGTTGTCAGTCATACAGGTCATCATAGTCAGCACAGCATACCTGGTTACCGGAAGGAGTTTAGTTCAAACTTGCAGCGTTCACATGGCTGTCAGGTCAGATCGAGGTCTGATCACATCCTCACCTTAAATCAACTACTCTGAAGATCATTTGAAACGGGACCGGCACAGTTTCCTCAAAAGAGTGTTGGTGTAGTTGCTTCTGTCCAAACATGATTATTGTGCTCATCTGCACAAACAAAGCACAGCGAAGAAGAAAACTAAGCAGACTTTGATTTAAAAGCTAAAATATCTCAGTCTATTCTCACAAAGATGATGTAATATAATCAGGCAGTTACAATTCTCGATAAGGAAAGATGCACCGTTGCAATGTGCTTAAAACATGTTGATTATATTCACTAATCTAAA
This sequence comes from Neolamprologus multifasciatus, assembly GCF_963576455.1. Taxonomy (NCBI): domain Eukaryota; kingdom Metazoa; phylum Chordata; class Actinopteri; order Cichliformes; family Cichlidae; genus Neolamprologus; species Neolamprologus multifasciatus. The sequence goes on from NC_140446.1 coordinate 3,317,402, forward strand.
ACAAATATATGAATTCTTAAATATTAGGCACTCAGCTCTTAATGTTTTGTATTCAGGAACAGGCAGAATCAGTCATTCTGCCCTGAATAATCATCTTTTTAAAGGTATTTTACAAATTGCACAAATTATTTGTTTGTGTTTTAAAGACCTAGCCTTGGATGGGCATTACAAAATAGCTAAGGCTAAAAAAGATGCGGTGCATTGCATGGTTCATGCAATACATTTACCTCTGTGAAAATAAGCTTAAATAAATACATGTGTGAAAACACCCTTTGCTTATCTAAGGTTCGCTGGGAAGCAGCTATTGGCACTTTATGCAAACCTTTGAGTCAAGGACAATAAGGTTAACTTTTATGCTGGTATAAAACCACTTACTGGTTATTGTGATAGACTGATTATGAGTTGAAGTTCAGAATGAAGTAAACAGTTGAAGTCACTTAATTTATTTCAAAAATGTAAATAAGGGTAAAATAAGTCCCATCAAAGAGATGTAATGTAATGTAACACAGGTTAAAACGGTTAAAAGAGTTCATGACATTGTTCAACTGGATAACAATCCTTAATGTGACTACAATCTGTTTAAAACTGAATTCATGATCTACTTGTCGAGCCTGGGAATAATCCATGTGATTTGGTGATCATGATTGATTAATTATGCCTGCCGTTGCCGGAAGGGGAAGGCCATGGCCATGATGTCTCATTTGGAATGAAGCATCATGTCTGAGCGTCATCATCGTTATATCCCCTTATCAGGTAGTAATTGAGCACTTCTGCTTTTTAACTGGACAAATATGTATGTTGAACTGTACTGACTGTGTTTCCAAATGCACCAAGAGGATACTAGGAAAAGATGATTTATGTTCACTGTGTTGTTAGGATACTGTTAAGCAGCTAGCTAAGCTAAGCTAAGCGGTCTGTTGGTGGCTAGCATGGAGCACTATCTTGCCAGATTTTGTACGAAACGTAAAGCATTGTGTGCATTTTGCATTTGATCTAGTTGAAGAATATTTATTTATTTTGTGTAAAGAGACAAATGCCTATTAATATTTTTTACTTTGTTTTTTTCAGTACATATAAGTTTAATGATCTGAGTTTGTTTATTGATTTAGAGTTAGAACTATTTTTGTAAATTCTTACATTTAATTTAATCTTTAACTTAGAGGAAAGGAAAGAAAATGGTCTTGAGGTATAATGTCTTAGAACCAACAGAGACTGTACATTGTTACGTTGTTGAGATGTTTACTTTTGTATGTTTACATTTCTGCTCATTCGCAATGAAGCTGCTGAAAGAGAAGCATCGTGTCTAAGCGTCTACATCAATTTATCCCCTTTTCATGTGTAACATTTTCAGTAAGGAACTGACAACATCATAATAAGGAAAGCTCAACAGAATTTAAATCTCATTTTTCAGACCTGCAGCTGAATAAAGAAACAGTAAGACCCATTTCCCAAAGCCTTGCTAGTTTCCTTTCTAACGTGGCCTCATGCAGAACGTTGCCAGTCTTTCATCCTTCATTACAGCCACATGAACGTGTTACTGTAACAAAGGTTGGTGGTTACAAACCTGGACATTATCAGGCCTTTATTAGATGACGTGAGATTAAATCTCGGACTCAGCTGGGATAAAGCACAGCTACGGTTACTACGGTCTTTGAGGTCAGTGTTCCTGGCCATGGATGTCGGGAAGTTCATAATGTGATGAAAGTGTGCCAGCATCCTGAAAGAAAAGCAGAGCAGCGTGTCCTCCTATCTCTCTGTTACTTAGTGAGAAAAATAGTGGCTGATTTAAGCAGTAGATGTGTTTTAATTTACTGATTACTGACTTTTGAAAGAGGTATTTATCTTTAACCTCTTTTATCTGTCAACTGCTTAATATGCCACATTTTCCTAAGAGTGGAGATACTGTTGAAGGGGCTAAAACTGCTCTGGGTGCTGGCCAGGCAGAACAAAACTTGTGGTTTCCTATTCGCATGAAGTGGAGCTGGTCCACATTCTGGTGGGTAAAAATAATGAGAGGCTGACCGGGACAGAGTGTGCGGTGAAGATGCTGAGGTGAGGAAGGGAGAGGAGGGAGGGAAGCAGGAAAGGAGACGGGGAGCGTGGAAAAGGGAGCAGCAGAAAGAAAAAGGACATAGGGTGACAGACAGGCCACACACTCACCATGATGTAAGGAGGAAAGATGCCAAAGGAAGCAAAAGTAGGCATGGGTGAAGTGCTTTGCAGTAGGTGCTGAAACTGTTGGTTAATAGAGCTGACTGGTTCGACGGCATTTCTTCAGATGAATGGGTCACCAAGCAGGCCCAAGATATCCGAGGTTCATGGCATGGCATCTCGGTATTACTTTTAAAAGTCATGCAGGCATAAAACTACTGCAAGACAGACAAATGACCACAAAGTGACAAAAAAGTGAAGCAAAATAACCAAAGACAAGAGACAAAAAAGTGTAAAAATTGTTTTGAAAATGACCAACAATTGACATGAAAAAACAACTACAAAGAGATAATGTGAAACACAAATTGACACAAAATGACTACATAGTGACAAACATTACCACAGGGGGAGGGGGGCAAAAAAACAACCACAAAGAAGAGTAAAAAAATATAAATAAATAAATAAATATAAGCTCAAAGATTGCAAAAATGACCACCAAGTGACAACAACTACAAAGAGAGAAAAAAAAGTTGGCACAGGCAGACAAAACAACTTAAAAGAGATGAAAGGTCACAAAGTGACACAAAAAAGGGACATAGTGAACACAACCAAAAAGTGAAACAAAATAAGCACAAAGAAGAGACCAAGTCACAACACATTAAAAAAAAAAACCTACAAAGGGAAACAAAATGATCACAAAGAAAGATCAACAACTTTAAGCTCCAGTTTTGGTCGGACGAGCCCCCACTTATGTTACGACCCCTTTGCTAGGGGACAGGAGGGGAGTAACATACACGAACTCTCGCACGGGAAACTGTTGTCGGTCTTTTGCTTGAAGTTTCCAATAAACCGACAGGACTGTTCAACAGACCGCTGTGCAACCAGTTAACACACGTAATAAATGAACACAGACAAAAGTAAAAGCTAAGGGTTAGCTAAGGCAAGCTAGCATCACAAAATTAATCTAAGGCAAGCTAGCTGCTCCACAGTGGTGTCGAGCAGCTAGCAGGAGATAGCCCTTTTTTATGCTACATCTTTATGGAGAGATCAATCCATTTGTTTTAGCTATATCGATGAACATTTTATCGTATTAAAGTTGGAGATGCTGCTTTATGAATATTGATCCTTGCATGCTCTCCCTTTGCTACATGTGCTTTCTCCAGACGCTCCAGCTTCTTACTGCAGTGCAAAGACATGCATGCATTAATTGGTGAATCAGCTGTATAGTGACTGTGGGCTTGGTCTGTCTCTATGTTGGCAATTTCCGTCACTTGTTTGATTAACCACAAAGTTACTTTGAAGTGATTATTTGCAGCTCCCGCCACAACAGCAGCATTGTCAACTGTTGAGGTTTGAAGCTTTCAGAAATTCTTGGCTCATAAGCTGTTTTGGAACAAAACGCTTCTCCAGCTGACACGCTGCCCTCTCCTCAACCTGTAAATGAATGGAAACCCATTGTTTTACTTGCATGGTCATGTAGCTTCTCTTTATTGTTTGTATTCATGATAGGAGGGTCTCAGGATGCTCATCACGTGAGATAAAGGATCTCCCTTTAAGAGATTTCAGTCAAATAACCTATGCATACACCTCTGCATGACACACGTTGCAAGGTCAGAGAGTTAAGTGCAGCTGGACAGTCCAGGTCAGTTGAGGTGTTTACACTAACATGCTGGTCTAAACCTCCTCCTGCCCTCCCAGTCAGGCCTGTGATGTGTGTAATGTCTCCTACCCCATCCACGAACTAACAGCCCCGGTCCCCTGCAGAGGAAGGCTGGACTCCGCATAGTTTCCACTCGCTCGTTCACTTACACTTACAAAAATAATTAAAGGGCATGTTTTTAAGGGGGCGCTGAAGTGGTCCCTTCTTCTCGCTGGCGCCCGCTGTCTGATCTCAGCTGGGTTCTAATCAGAGGGACCACCGAGTCAGGTCACTAACTGTTAAAGGAATAAACAGCGCTGAACCCGTTGTGATAGAGGCCACTAGTTTGGATCAGACCTTTTCGGGGGGAAAGGTATTCAATTCCAAGATGTTCTGTACAGGAAAACTTTGTCAGATGTTGTTTTAAGATGATGGGAAAGTGATTCTCTTTGTTTTCATTGAGAAATTTTTTTTATTAGCTTGCACTTGTGATCACAACGCCAGCTGTTTACAAACTGCTGTTATGTCTCTGCTGTATAACGTGCAGATGTCACAGCGGAAGGAGGGTTTGTCTGCCGAGCATCGTGGCCTAGTTTAAGAACCAATTATACCGCAGATCACTGACTCTCTCACAAATACCTGCATCCATTGGGAACGCATTAGAAAGCAATGTGTTCATTCTTTCCGAACAGGGGTGATGCACTCGTCTGGTATGGGCGTTTGTGTTTGGTGGACGGCCTCAGCCAAACCCTCTTAGAGTGGGAAAGAAGGAGAGTTCTGCTACTACTTAACATACATCTGTAGCGCTGGTGGACAAAAGCTGGACCTCAAAGGCCGCAGCGCGGGTAGATAAATGCTGCGAAATGAAATACAGCAGCCGCTTACAGAAACACGCACGCACGTCCAGGCATCCAGACGTACATCGCAGAGAGGCCTGCGAGCCGCTCGGCATCCGTTTGCGTGTCTGGTTTCACCTACTTTCATAAACTTGTGCGAGCGAGCCAAAGCGCGCCGCTGCCATGTGTTTCTCCCTCCATGCCACACGTTAATGAGCAGAGATATCAGCGGCTGGGAGGCCAGGCAACTGCATCTGTGTCACAGGAGTGTTTAGCCCAGCTAACCTGGCCCCTGCTGGCGTTCCTGCATCTGTTTACATGGGCTCCCACTGACAGCAGTGAACTCTGTAATTCAATTTTATTCTCCAGTTCAACACATGGGAAAAAGACAGCTACTTTACCCACAAATATTCTACTGTCTCCCCTGACTGTCTTGTTTTTCAGGAGGAGAGTTTTCAATTTAAATTTGTTTTCACTTCTCTCACGGCTTCCAATTTGCCATCGACAACAAACATCCCGCTCGTTGCCTCCAAACATGCTCTGTTGTTCTTTGTCGCCTTGTGAATTTCCAAGAGGAGGCGTTTCTACGAGTGTGGCGTTGATGCAGGATATACTATATAAGCGTAACCCTCAGGGAGCCGTACAAACGAATGGCTTACAGCTGTCCTCGTGTCACAGGACCTTATTGACACATTAGGCCCCTTCGCTGTGCACCCCCAAACACTGAATGTGACCACACAACCAGGCCCTTCAGCACTGATCAGAACCAGATGCCTTTGCATGAGCGTGGACCGTCTATCTCACTCTCACATACACTGACCCACTCCCTCACTCATCTGTAATAATGCACAGTGGTAAACATTTCCATTTTGGAATCTCTTCAGTGCACTTTTTAGTGAAATCCCAGTTGGATCCTCTATCCTTTCCAGCGTCTGCTTAGATCGTGTATTCCTTTGCAAGCCACATGTTATCAAATATTCTATCAGACTTTTTGGTATTTCACTTAAGAAGCATGAGATTTCTTTGTGCACGAGATATTGAAACAGCTGGACTTTGAACACCTGTAATGTGCATTTCAGCCTCAGATCCTGTATGTTTGTCCCTACAGAGTGCCGAAAAGAGTTTTTCTCTTCCCTCTGTGCAAGTGCTTCTTGGCCTGCGAGGTGTGCAGCCATGGAAAGTGTTTAAAACTGCCTGCTGAGAGGTAGTTAGCCATAGACACTAATTACATGGCAGAAGGCATGTTAAAAGCCCCAAGAACTCTTGTAAAAACACATACACAAACAGCTGAATGCTCTAAAATAAAGCAACCGCACTCGAGGGAAGCCAAAATCCATCTTGTGCACAGTTGTGTCTTGTGCACCATCCGTCCGACTGGGAGAGCTTTTCAAGAAATGTAAAAGCTGTCCTCGCCGCTCGTGGAAGAATTCAAAACAGAGTTCTAAATGCAATCTTTGTTGGTCCATTTTGATTGGCAAAAAGATTGTTTTCTCTCTCTTTGCAAGCAGGCTTATTTTAGTTCAGAGAATTTCTCATGAAAGAAAATTAACTGCTAACCTGCTAAGGCTTCTTTAAATAACTTGAATTTGTGGAATACATTGAATAGATCAGGGGTCGGCAACCGATGGCACGACCATAGCTGGACTGGCCATCGGGCATACCAGGCATTTGCGCGGTGGGCCCATGGTGATTTTTCGTTTTTATGGGCTAAAGTTTTGGGGTTTTTTGTAACGGTATAAACAATGAAAGGTGGTGGATTGGCCAGATGCTGGCCGGTGTGTAAAAATAACTCAGTTGTTTGGTGGTGGCTACGGCATAGCTTCCACAGATTCAGTAACATTATCAAGTGGTGGAGGCCAGCAGGTGGATGAAGGAGAGGGGAGGCAGGAGGAGAGACCCGAGGCGGCCGCCGGTCCGAGTGTCAGGTGAACTGAACTTCAGGTAAGAAGTTATGACCTGCAGTCTATCTGGGTCAGATATAAACCAAGTTTAGGTGGAGTTTATTTTCGTTATGCTGACTTTTTACAGTCAGTTACAATAACTCGTACTGCGTGAGCTAGCATGACGGAGTTTATATACAGCTGGGTGGGTGCTTTGATGTTACTGATGTTGAACTTTATTTTATTCATGAGGTTAGTTAGTAGAGTTGCCAACCGTCCTGTAAAAAGACGGAATCGTCTCGTATTCAGAGAAAATATTACGCGTTTCGTATTGAGATGAAAAGGAACACAGTTTGTCCCGTACTTCAGCTAGAATGGAAAAAGACACAAAGCTGGATTTATTCTGTGTTTACGCTGCACAGCTGCCTCTTCTTCTCTCCCTATCTCTCTTCTGTTGCTACTTCAATCATGAAGCTGATCAATGATCAGCTGATCGGTGCCAGAAAGAGGAAACCAGCGGATGTCGCGCTAAACAACAGCAGCGCGTTTAAGCTTGATCAGCTGTTGTTAGAATTTATTTAATATTAATTTCTAGTATCAGCTGATGTTTGCTGGAGCCACAGCTGTAAAAGCTGCTGGTTATGATGTCGGTTTGGTTATCTGGTGAGAGGGAAACATGAAGATGAAACCAGGAGATGTCCTTACTGAATCATCAGAGCTGAACAGCTGATGGAGAAACAGGTTTACCTTTTAGGTGACATGAATGAGTTGAAGGGAAGTTATGAACTGTTTCTGAGAAATAACACCAGGATCCTTTTCTAAGTAGCTGACAGCTGGTAACTGTGCAGGGGCGGATCTAGCAAAGTGTTGCCAGGGGGGCAGGCAGGGCATTAACAGGGAGAGGGGGGCACAAAGAAATACTTTTCTTTCTTATTCTCATTTAAAATATCTCGCTTTTAACAAATAATTATCTCAATCTTACAACCAAAGTTTTTATCTGACATAAAATGTATAGAAATCAAACATATACCAACAAGACTGTACATCACTGTCACAACAGCGTCTGTTTTCATTCAAAGGCTTTAATACCTGGGGGGCCGGTCTCTAGTCAAAATGCCCGGGCCCATTTTTTGTCCCAGTCCAGCCCTGGACACGACACGCAGTGAATTAATCTGAGAAGGTGCATTAAAAAATAAATGGCCGCGCCAGCGGTGCACATCGCAAATTAGCTCGCATAGACACATTAGTTGTGCCTCTTCTTAATGACGGTATCTTAGCTAACAACCCCAACTACCAGATTCAACTTGTAATTGGCTAAAAATAACTTCAAATGCTTCAGCAGCTGTCCGCTCAGCACAGCATCAGCACCACGGAGATACACGGATACATCCGTAGACTGGAGACAGAATTCACTATGCGTCTTTGGGACTTTCAGGTGTTTGGACCAATGTTTTCTTTTCTGATCAAACCAGAAATCTTTAATGAGCAGCTCGATTTGTCTCCCATTAACTGGCTGATTTAATGCCAGTTAATGCAACATCGAAGCAGCTGGAATCCATAGCTGTGCGTGTTCATGGAGCTGCCTTTTCACCTGCTGGACATCACTACCTGACAAGTCTTAACTGTCTTCAGAACATTGCAGAGGCCTTATTGACAGTATTTGGCTCCACATATCTGTGTGAGCAGATTTTCTCTCACATGAGTCTTCAGGTAGTCGCCTGAACGCTGGACACTCGGAGACCAGAGATCACATTAACATGTGTGTCTCTGTATTAACAAACATGCCATATTGGCCCAGTTTATTTTTCTTATCATTGTTGTGAGGAGACCATAAAAAGCGTTTGTATTTTCTGTTGTACAGTTCATGCTGTTATGGATAAAATGTCTTTTTTTTGTTTCAAAATAGCTGATAACTATTCGCTGATAGCTGCCAACGTCTGCGAACAAATATAATTCTATAAAGTTGTTCTATATAGTGTGTAACTGTTAATATAGACCGTTATTAAATTTATTGTTAATGCAGTCATATGGCACATTGACTTCTGAGGAAAGTTAGATGGCACTCATTATCAGAGAGGTTGCCGACCCCTGGAATAGATTGAAGCACAAGTGGAACCAGGGGACGTGGGGGGGAAGCAACAAATCGAAAATATATTGGCTCACAAATATGATCTTCATCGTGTAGCTCTTATGTAGCAGCAATTACACAATAAATACCCAAACAAGCAGCAACAATATGACCTTCCACCAATCTCCATCTCACTGCAGGTTTTAGGCATTTTACTTCCAAATTTTGCTACCAGACAACTCACGAATGCTCATCGTCTCCAGGCTGGACCACATGAGCAGCATCTGCAGTGATGAGGGGGGGAGGTGTTTTCACAGCTGTCTGTGGCTGCGTGCACTTGCATCCCCACATGTAGACAATACACTCCCACACAATCTCACACACACTCTGAGCTCACTGCCAAAGTTTCCCAGTATACACAGCAGAGAGTGAAGATTACATCCCTGCACCAGCAGATGCACGGCAGAGGCAGCTCCTTATTGTGAGCATCAGAAAACGAAACTAATTATATCAACGTGAATCTTTATCTTTTCTAGATTAATGCAATATAATAAGAGATGTGCACGTTTTGTGAGCCTGTTGTCCACAAAAGCATCTCACTCTCCACCTTCCCCTTGTAAGTCAAGTCCACTAGGTTTATAAGATGTGATTTGGTCAGACTGCTGACGTCTCTCGTTAACTCTTTTGTATAAAATAAGGCTTTTGTCCTCCGTCTTTTTCCTGTGAGCCATGGGTCACTTCAAGACGAGTATTGGCAGGAAGAGTTATTACGCCAACCACCAACCTCTGGATATCCATACAATGTGGAAAAGTTTGAAACCTGTCCTAAACCATTACATGTCATCAATAGTCTGCGTATTCAAGCATTTGAGGCCCAGCCCTGGATAAATGGCAGAAAATGGATGGATAGTTATGAATTACTTTTCCGGAGTGAGTTCCCAAACATTGACCTTCAGCTTTGATGACGTTGTGGGTTAGCTGACTCATGATGGCCTTCCACATCTACATATACCAGATCCAGAAAAGTGGACTCAAATGAAATGGGTTGTTTCCTGGATGCCAAATGCTTCTAAGTGCACCTACTGTTCTTGCTCCAACTAATACCAGCTTTATTCAAGTTATCTGGCTGTATTGTGACACTGTAATTGCATATAGTGCTGTCATATAGCACCGGTCATTTTTGGTGAAAAACAAAATCCTGTATTTCAGAGTAAAGCAAAACTGATGTTTTTGGGGAAAGAATGCAAATTGTTTTTAATGGGCGTCAGTTAGAATGACTGAATCTTTATTGTTCCCTGGTGCCAAATCTGGAAGAACAATAACAAAAACAAAATTACATATTCTGATTTCCTTGATTTGAGGTTGTTGCCAGTGGTCAGGAGACTTCAGAAGATTAAACATTTACCATGCAATAGGTCACTGGAGAACCATTTAGCAGTAGGATTAGGGTTAGGTTGCCTTTAGAGACGTACTCATTACATTTCCCTCTGGTAAGATTTCCATCTGACTTTGGCAAATACATAGAAATTACACATCAAGATGCACACAAGTTAGCCCTAGCCCTATGACTTATCCTAAGCAACAGTTTGGCGGATGTTAAAGACTTAGGGTTCAGTAAATTCTAAACTGACAAAAGGCAAAAAGGCAAGAGTTTCAAAGCTGCTGTGTTTGATGGTGGCTGGCTGTATCGAACATCCTCCATTATTTCTTCTAATGCTCTGCCTACTTTTATGCTCTTGATGTTCAAGGTCAAGTGAAAGGAAAGATTCCAGATAAAAACCCACGAAGGAACACTTGTGTTTTTCATAGAAAAGTCATCGCAAAGCACTGTACAATAGAAAATAAGTAAAATATATTTAAGTGCAGTAACAGCCAGTCAAAAGATCCAATAAAATAAACAGGTACAATCATAACAGAAATTTTTCCTGACTGAGTGATCAATTTAGCAGCTTGTAATGCCTTAAGAAAAAGAAGTGAAATTTCCATAATAAAAATTAATCATTCAACTTTCATTATCAGTGTGTGCTACTTCCTGTTTTATTTTGATAGTCTCCCATCTTGTGCGATGTGCAGTTTTGCTTCCCCTGTCTTGTCTCATTAGTTATGATAGAGTTCAGCTGTGTTACCATGTGTCTCCACTTTCTTTAATCCCCCTCCTGTATATATATATTCTGTCTTTGCCCGCCTCTTTTTGTTGTCGTCTTCTATATTAAGATGTGTGTAGCCTTTTTTGTCCAGGTGGTTTTGCAAAGCGTCAGTTTGTATTTGCCTTTTGTTTTTCAGTGGCAATAAAGCTGTGATTTTAAGTTTAATGTCTGTCGGCTGCGTCCTGCATTCTGCGTCCACTCCCTGCCACACCCAAGTTTAAACCTGTTGTGCAACAACAGCAGTAATGGCAAAGACATCATTTCTTCAAGAATTTTAAGTAAGTATTATTAATTTCTTAGGGGGATATTATTGCCTAAATTTTAAATGAAAACATTTTGAATACATAAATTATTATTAAAAGTAGAACATTCAAAAGTCCACATCTGCCTCTGTTCAACGATCCGTTCATCTGACAGCGTCCACGCTGCGCCACCTCAGTCTGCAGTTCATACTTGAAACCTTTCCAAATCAGCTGCTCTGCACAGCCAGCAACCTGCCTGGTTTTCCATGTGTTCATCTCTTTGCTTGCCCTTTAACACATGTTCTAAGTAAATCTAGTAAATATTATAGTCATCAAATGCTGATCTAAAGGTACTGCGTTGCAGTGGTTTGAATCAGATTTATCTACTAGACTCCAACTGGTTTATCTAAATGTGCAGTTGCACAAAGTTTTGTGCTGGGTGTACATTATGCATGCTTCCTTTAGCAATATTATTCAAAATCACACTTACATTGCTATGCAGATGATATCCAGGTATATTCATGTATGAAACCAGATGGCAGAGATCTAATCTTGGAGTTATTTCTTACCAGGATATGTATACATTGAATAAATCATTCCACTGCAGGGCAACCTGCCACTGCATGTGGCAGGTTGAACTTGAACTTGAACTTGAAAATGTAGGATTGCTTTGCTTCTTTTGGCTATATCGCTTAAATTACAAAAATACTATCTCAGAATAAGGATGAAAAACTAGTTCAAGTCATTATAATTAAGTTCCTCTAAAAGTTCCCTAAAAGCATTCAGCTGACCCAAAACATTGCAGCAAAAATAAAATTAAGACCATATTTTTCCCTTATTGGATCAAAGGTATCTAACAGATTGCCACAATCACCTATAGTTTGTCCAAGAGAGCTTAATTATCTGTAAACACTCAGTAACAATTCATTAAGCAGTATTGAAATTTTGAAGAATACAATGTCGACCAAAAATGGAGACCATCTGCCTGCATAATAGAAGTTACACCTTTTGAAGCATGTTGGTTGCAGTGGACAAACACAACTTTTACTTTGAAGGCAAACATTTACAGTTTGTGTCGCACTTTTTCAAAGTTTCACTCCAGCTTGATGGTTGGTTAGCATTTGAGGACAAGTTGGTGTCAACCAAACTCTGGTTAACCACAGAAATCTGAAACCAAAGCAGATCCAAGGACATTTTTTTATGTATCTCTCTCTTTCCGACATCCGACATTGGGTTCACCCAATAATAGTCAGCAATGTTTTATTCACCTGTCCAGAATGCAAATTCCTCCCTAATGAGCAGAGCATTTTCTAGGCCTGTCAGTGAGGACTTCAGTCATAAGAAGCACAAGGTGTCCTCCAGCACACGAGTCCCAGAGGTAAGTTCTCCAAGATATTGAAACAATCCACATAGCAAGTACCTTGAAAAGGTGTAAACAAGTTAACAAAAAATTCTTGTTTTTCTGGTTCTTCATTAAAAATAGTCATCCTCTGATTGTTGGCTCCTAATACTTCTAGACTTTAGGTTTCTTGTAGTCATCACCATCCACATCTGACTTCAGAGGTAATCCAACAACTATTTTGAACCTAAGAGCTTAGATGCTATTTCTAGCCAGTTCGTTTGTATTTAGCCTGCATCCTGAATAGTTATGTAATCTCATTCTTCATGCTGAGCACTCTAAAGGGGCATGAATGAATGTGATACAAATAAAATGCCTGATTTACTGAAAACAGGAGTCTACCCTGGTGATAAGTGTTGACCTATTTGCATGAAGCTGCACCACAACCATGAAGTTGCATTCCAGGGAGCGGCCTGGTTTAATTTTGGACTTCTGATTGAAAACAGAATGTGAACGGATGAGGGACATTGTATCCTGCCATGCGAGTTGTATTTGTCACGGTGTTATTTCATGCTCCTGACTGGAATAATCTCTAAAAAAGTCTTTGATGTCTCGACTCTGTATTTTCACGGACTCTTATGGTTGGGTGGCTAAAGCCACTCTGCGGGGAAGTCTCAGTGTAAACACAGTGAATCACAACCACACACTCAACAAGTTCTCAAGCACATCCTGACAGTCACTGGGAAATGCCCTCACTGGAAAGAGATAAAGAATTAATCTTGTGGCATTTGCAGCCCGGACTTTCACTCTAATTGCTTATATCGGTATCACCGTATTCATCTGAATTCCACCCATCACCCACACTCGTAGGTGTGTGTGTTTGTGCATTCATAAGTGGGTGTGCGGTATCCACACCCAAACTATTCCCACACAGGAATAGTTTTGGAATCCAAGTCTCACTCATAGGAATGTGGCTTCAATTAGATCCATCTGATTTAGTCCAGCTCTGCATGATTCAGGAACATCCTGCTTTCCATTGTCTCGCACTATCGTCCCCGATCCTTTGTGTATTGGACTTTAAATGTGGCACACAGGAAACCCGTAAAATGGCATTTCACTATTAGGACTTTTTCCACTTTCTTACCTGTAAACTTTCAGTTCTTTTCCCCAATATTGTACAACAGTGTATTTTCATAGTAGCAAACATCTGAGTGGAGTTTACAATACCAAACATAGCTGACTGGTGAACCACAAACCTTGAGACTGCAAATTCATTTAGACTGCAAACAAATACTGTTTGTCACTTGGATCAACAGTTGGATTTGGAACGGGAATTTATTTCTTAATGCTCTTGACGTTGAAACAGCACTTATTTTGCCAACCTGAGACATTGTTTTGTATATGAACTCAAAGAGCGTTACAGGTTGACGCTTTGTTGCGTCAGCGTACCCGCTACTGAACTCAATATGTTTTCATGCTGTGCAAAAACAGTTTTGTTTTGAAATGGTAAAGCCAATGCGGAAGTTGTTTAAACCTGAATTCATTTTATGCTTCCACAAAGAGGAGGCTTCCCTGGTTGCTAAAAAAAGTCTGGATCTGTAAAAGTCTGAAAACAGCTCTCCAAACACTTTCCTGATGAGTGTATCATATCACTTGGCAGTTTCAAGTCTTCCTCATTTTGTAAATTATAAAAGACAGAAAGGACAATAAAGCTCCATCTGTACTAGAAGCAATTCACAGCAACATGGCAAGTCAATAACACTTTGCGACTTTAAAAAAAACATGGGTGGCAAACAAATACTCCTTGCTCATGACCTGTGTTTGCAAAAACTAACATGGCAATGGTGAAAATGCTCCGCTGGTGGCTTCAAAAGCACGATGGCATCTGCTTTCTTTCGGGATGTAAACAGAGAGTGAAAGTCAGTCATCACATATCCTCTGCCCTGAGTCTCAGCACTGGTGTACCCCAGGGCTGTGTGCTCAGTCCACTTCTCTACTCCCTTTATACATATGATTGCAGGCCTGTCCATCCAAGCAACAATTTTGTGAAATATGGGAGTGGGACTCATCTCTGGATGAATCCACTTACAGGAATGAAGTGCAGCAACTGGTTTCTTGGTGCAAAACCAACAATCTTATTCTCAATATTTCAAAAAACAAAGAACTTATAAAAGACTTTAGAAGGAAAAACACCGTTTTCACCCCTAACTATAAAGGGAGATTGTGTGGAGAGGGTGGCGGACTTTCGTTTTCTGGGAGTCCACATGGAAGAGAACTTGTCCTGAAGTATAAATACCTCTGAGCTACTGAAGAAGGCCCAAAAGAGACTATACTTCCTGAGAATTCTCAGGAAGAATAATATCGCACAGAGACTGATGGTGTCCTTCTATAGAGCTACCATTGAGAGTATGCTAACCTTATGGAATATGCATTTGGTACACTAGCTGTACGGCGGTTCAGAGGAAAGCACTCCAAGGGCTTATCAACACCACCCAAAAGATCACTGGCTGCCCTCTCCCTATGCTGAAGGATTTACATGAAAACTGTTGCTTGAAAAAAATTCTGAACATCATTAAAGACACTTCTCACCCCGGCCATTCCCTGTTGAAACTGCTGCCATCGGGCAGACGGTATAGGACAATCAAAGCAAGAACAAACAGACTTAAACATACCTTCTATCCAGAGATGGGCAGTCCGATGGATAATCCGATTACTTTTTTCAAGTAACGAGTAAAGTAAGGGATTACTATTGCAAAAACGGTAATTAGATTACCGTTACTTTCCCGTAGGAACGCTGCGTTACTGCGTTACTAAAACCGTGATTTTTTTGCGAGAATGTCTCATGACAGTGACGTAAGCGAGTGCGACGTTCGTGACAACAGCTGTGTGCAGATCAACAATGGATCATATATCGAGTGCAGAGAGAGTATGAGCGTGCAGCGTTTAAAGCGTGGAAGTACTGACCTTACTTTGAGTTTGATTCCATAAAAAGTGACAAAAACATTAGTGTCCGTTGTGCGTGGGAAGAAAACTTCTTTTTACAGCGAAAAAACCCCTAAACTTCCAAACAAGCACCGAGTAGCTACGACGTAATGGGAAACTCACAGAGAAACTCGCGGATTCTTCCACTGACCGCTGCGGCACACCTGCACCAGGGTAACCCTCCGCCTACCCCACTCCTGCTTTACAGGTGAAAATAGAGCAAAAGGACCGCTAGTCTTTGACTTTATTTATTTTCTGCTGTGTTTTACTTGCATCTATTTGAAAGAGTGAGTGTAAACACACAAAAATTATTTTATGTGCTGGAATGTGCAGAAAATGAGTTTAAATATTAAACAAATTTCTTCCAGTCAGAGAATGTTGCATATAATTACATTAACTAGCAACTAATTGAGGCAAATGTATCGGAATTAATGTAAATGTTCTGTTGTTTTTATTAGCATTTTAAGGTTTTTAGCACCAATCGAAGACAACTTTTTAATTTTGTTGTACATGCGACAATAAAGATATCCACTCATTCATTCTTTATATGCATTTTGACAGTGTTACTGTTTTGGAAATTAACAACAAGCAACTTTCTCCAGAAAGTCACAGCAGTGCTGACCTTTCAGCGCCTGTTTCAACACTGGCCTGGTCAAGAGGGCTGTAACAATGTTGCAAAGTCCCATATTTGTATTCGCTGTATTCATTTTACACTGTTTGTGTTAAACACAAAGTTGATGTATACAATATATTTATATATAATGAAAAAAAATGATCAGATATTTATTTGATGCCGCTAACAACCTTAACAAGACTCGGCTGTCTGCATGACGGAAAAAAGTGTCAACGCAGTTTTGGTGTTTACAATATGTTGCACAAGAGCTTCAACAAGCAATGATGCAATGAGGCAAATATCCATATCTAGAGGGGCAGACTACAAAGTAAGAGTAATGTGTTAGTGAGCTTCAAGTCAGAGGTTTTGATTTAAAGAAGGTGACTTTCGTCTTACCTGGCTCTATCACCATGGTAACGTATGCTGAAAACGTAACTTGGGTTCAATTCAGTTTTATTTAGTGTCAAATAACAGGAGCAGTCGCTTCAAGGTGCTTTATATCGACACCAGCCGTCTGCCATCTATAATCCAGTTTTGAGATCCCCTCCCAGACGCCTTAACACCCACTCACATCCTGGGCCTTCTGACCTCACATCACATGATAGGTTGGGGCTAGGTTTCATAGTGAGCTCACCTGAAATCTTGGCTGATTGTGACCTACACCCGTTTTCACACCTTGGGTTGTGTGATTAGGTAGCGGATCAATAGGGGGTCCATGTCCCTCTTGGGGGACAGTTCCATAGGGCTTAAATCTGGGACTGTCCATTTGACCTTATAACTGAAGAAACGTCTTGGATGAGAGGTGAACCGTCTTAAAGCAAGTCCAGACGCTTTTCTTTCCAAGCTCCTTAGTCTTTGTATCGTAAGGTATAATAATACAAACCCGGGAGCAGGTTAAAATTCAATGGAAGGACCTCCGTACATTTTCTCATATTCTTTCATTTATAGCATCTTTTAAGGGCAACATAGATTTTATTCTTTCATAGACACATTGTGCATGCCCGAGCTATACCTTAGGCACATTATGGATGAAGAATAGCTCTAAAGTTACAGCATGTTTTATAGTTGATTCTGCTAAGTCTCTTTTACACCCCTGGAAATGCAGCTTCTAGAAACAAGACAACCACAATGAATACCTGTTCAATCACTCAAATTAATTGAAGTTTGATCTGCCAACAAACTAAATTCCCACATGTCCTTTATGAGGCTATGGCACAGTAACCTTTAATGCTTAAATGTATCCGGTTTAATGTTTCGGAGCGCTAATGAGCAGCTATTACTTCACAAATAAACAGGAGCACAGAGAGCGCACTCAGCATTAAAATACATTTATGAACGTAGATTCAAATGTTTCTGTTCCCACTGGATTTGCTCGATTAGTAGATCAACTAGTTTTTTGCAGCACTCATCGTTTTTCTCATTTACAACTCATATTTTTATGTCCTTTATAGTTGTTTATCATTATTATTTTATCATTATCACCTGATAACATCTCTGATTGGATTAGGGGCACTCATAGGATCGCTCTTTGCAGAAGAAGAGCCATATGAAGTGAAACAACCCTTTTTTAAGTTAGTAAATGCCACTGTGATACTTGTAATCTCCAGCAGGGGTTTTGTCAGGCCACCCAACATGAAGAAAGCCTGGTTATATCGAGCTTCCTTTACCCCTCAGGTAAGCATGTGTTTTGTGTACAAGTTGAATGTGACTGCTATGTTGTGAATGTTTTGAGTGTTTTGAATATCTCCAAGTGGCCATTCCAGTGGTTTTTGGCACGTTGACCTCCTTCTTTTTTCACCACTTTGTTAGTGCAAAACAACAGAAAACACCCACTCCCCACTCCCTTTGCCCCCAAGAAAATGCAAACATGAACATTGACTCGGGAAATGGAAATGCCAGTTCCAAATAGCCTTAGCTTCAAACCACACGCTGACAGGCCTGAGGTATACGCTGTGTTTGACTGCCACCATTCCCACAATGTTTCCCATGACAACTACAGTTGAAGAAAAAAAATTATATTACCCATTTGCTCCTCATCAAAGGAATGAACAGTCAAGTGCACCGAGACACGAAGGAGTGTTATGAAAGGAAAATGATCTAATCCACTTCCCTCTGTAATGCCTCACAAGACAATATTTACTCATTTTCAGAATCGATACCACTGGCAACAGATGACAGAAAGGAGCGAGACAGAGGAGAGATTCGTCATCCAAAAATTACACTCCATTTACATTTTCTCCATGCAAACATCAACACCGTGTGACAGGCCAAAGACATGAGCGGCCTCTGATGGAAGCGGCCCCAGTGCGGATGCAGAGACCTCTGCGTGACCGCACTCTGGGCCCGTCTGCATGCAAAGACCTCTGTGTCTCTCTTCAGTATAATCCCATACAGCTGAATCCAGTCACCGGGAGACCTCTGAGAGCACCGGTGCACTGGGCTAAAAATAAACCAGAGGATTGAAAGCGGGCCGCAAAGATAAGTTTGCGACTCTAGACACTTCTTCAGCTGTGCATTTTTAAACGCTGCTATCAAAACAAGCAGCGACTTTCCTTTCGTTTCTCCTCTCGCCTTGTTTTCCATCACCCAGTCTCACTTGATCGGAATAGTTTCAGCACTTTTTCCTGTTTGGATATCTGGCCTGCCGCGTCGACCACGACAATTACTCAAAGAGTGTTGCTGAGAATGTATTGGAAAAGCTTTGGTTGAATGAGGGCAATAATAGAGGGGTGGGGTGGGGTGGAGGTGGCTGATAGCATGACGGAGGTGCATAAACGGATGATTCTGTTGTTGCCTGGGAAAATACAACAAACAAACCATGGAAAAAGATGTTTATGCTTACAGACCAAATCCTTTCTTCTCATCCTCTGTTCAAAACACCAACAGGAGAGTTCTGTGACAAAAGGTGTTAAACCTTGGATTTCCTGGTAGAAGGAATGTTTGGAAAGTGAACATGGAAAATGGGCCGTTTTTTCCATCCAGCTATCACACCTGATTTATTTGAGATATTCCTGGAAGATCTTGCCACTGCCGCTGCCTCTGCTTACCCACGCGAAGGCCCGACTTCAGACTCGCCAGGCACCCTTAATCATACACCGTGCAAACACTTTTGAGTGATCTGAGGCTGCCGGAGCGTATTTCCAGATATTAACATGACCGCAAGAGGAAACAGTTATGATTAAAAAATAATAATAAAATATACAAAAGGCGGAGAGCACAGCCAAATGAGATGCAGCTGGAATGTCAGCGGTGGAGTCAACAGTTGGCTGCTGCAGAGGTTGTGGTCAGGGAGGTGGGGTTGGAGCGTGTGGAGTCCTCCGTGCAAGCAGTCGCGATATTCTGCGAATTATCTCTGCCGTCGACGTTGTGTTGCGGAGGTTGCTTTGTTGTCGGTCCCAGGAGAGCGACAGATGCAAAGCTGTACTTTCTGCATTCACGTGTGCAGGCACCTCACAGAACTTCCACACGCCTGTAAATATAGAGGACGTTTTCCACATACACTCAAACATGATGGCAGCCTCCAGTGTGTGGCTGAAAAATTAGAAAACTGAGTGTGTGTGTGTGTGTGCAACACATGCCACAACATCCCAAAGTTAACAAAAGAGGTGTCGGGTTTACGCCTTAGGCTGCATGCGAACATCCAGCCAGTGAAGCTGGTTGATTAGAAAAATCTGAGTTTGTCATCTATTATTTGTTTTGATGTCAACTCATTTGGATTGTTATCATTTTATTCTGCTTATTTAACGGCCTCCCAGCAAATAATTACCACGGCATGTGTAATTTAAAGCACTTGTAGGTACAAACAGCTGAAGCTGGTCCAGATTAAACAGGTCACACCAAAATCATATTTGGGTGTTTTTCTGCTGGCATGTAGCGCTATTTATCAGAACCAACATTGTTTGTAGGCGTTTCTTTGAGATACATATTTGGAGATGTTGGCCTTCGCTTGAATATAACGTAACTCGGGGGCATCCATCCAGGAAGTGAGTCACTCGTGCAGTCACTGTGTAGATGATTGCTGGTCATTAGTGGACAGTCCAGGTTCTGGTTGCCTAAGTAACCCTGCAATGTATTTACTACCGTGTCATCTTTCACTCTCTGTAGTAGTTACTTCAGTCGTTGTTCGGGGATTTGAGAAAAGTTAAACTCAGGGCCGGCTTTTGCTTTGTGGCAGAGGCTATCAGGGAATACTGTTTCCATGAAAGGGTGCACACGGTGTCAGTGTTGGGGAGTAACGGAATACATGTACCGCCGTTACGTATTTAAAATCCAAAATATGAGTAACTGTATTCCGTTACAGTTACCGTTTAAAAAGGTGGTATTTAGAATACAGTTACTTTGTTGAAATAAATGGATTACACGGCGGTACTTCCCTGTTTCATATTGTGGCGGGTCAGGACTGTTTGGGTTTTGTTTGACAGCTACGTTCTGTTGTTCCAGGCGGCAGCGTTTGCGGTTGCCATGGTTACAGGGGTGACGCTCTCGCTACTGCGTTTTTCTGGGTGAGAGAGGCCTTTTTGTTGTTGTTGTGCTAAGCTAACAGGCAGAATGCTACAGGTATAGCTCTAAAGAATGTAGCATCATAGGCAGTGTAGTCCGTGCTGCAGGGAGAATGGACTGCCATACACGTTATGTGTCTGTGAGCGAGGGAGGGAGAAAAAGGAAAAGTACGAGCTGTCATCGAGCAAAAACGGGAGCTGGAAGCATGTAAATATAATAATAACCACTGCAGCCAAGAAGAGAGCCTGACGAGCCCAGTTGTAAGTAAGCTATTAAAACTCGACTGTACGCTTTGTTCGTGTTTTCCTCCGAAACAATAAGTTCCATTGGAGCAGCCTTTCAACGCCTTTCTCTGTCTCTCGCTAGCAAAGTTGACCCAGACAACAAAGTAAAGCTAGTTTTCAGCTATTAGCCCGACACAGAACCCACCGTATTAGCCAGAGGTCCCTTTACTACGGTTCGGAGCCGCGGACCTTCAGTAACAGTAATAAATCACAGCAATAGTACATTCATGTAGTTGTAAACAGCATGATAATATATTAAGTACTCCAAAGTATTCAGAATACGTTACTCTCATTGAGTAACGTAACGGAATACGTTACAGAATACATTTTGGGGCATGTATTCTGTAATCTGTAATGGAATACATTTTAAAAGTAACCTTCCCAACACTGCACGGTGTGCACCAGTTCTTAGACAGATGCTACGTCTATAAGTAACAAGCACGTGGATGGCAGGACTCAAGGTTTCCCAGCAGAAACCTTGAACATTGTCCAGTGTTCAGCTTAACCTGTCACACTGTTTGCTCTGGCTTGTCTTCTTCAGTTAGTGAATCTTGGTGACAGGTGATCCCCAGGTAAGCGATTCTCATGCACCCAGTCATCCATGTGATATACAAGAAAATGGGATTCATCTTA